>NC_143578.1:54557595-54885587 GCF_048544385.1 Mastigoproctus giganteus | reverse complement strand
TTCTAGCCCACAACTTTAAGAGGTTCGATGGTGCGAATATTCCTACCATCACGTGCACGCTTAACTGTTTCCTTGACAGCAAATAATTCGTTCATAAATTGTGTGACATAATCTTCTCCCCAGAAGACATGTTTAATTGTTATTTTTCCGTTTTAAGTTTGTTCTTTATGCACCCCATCTTTTCACTAAATCAAACGTTTTGATTTAGTGAAATCTTTGACTTAGGTTGGTGTTGTTCGGTCTTAGCGTGTGTAAAATAGCCGGTGATCTGCAGCTGTTTTTTTTTATTTTTCAGGTTTATTTTGGTTCAATGTGAATGTGAAAATAGCATGCACACTGTGTGTTAGCCTAATTGCCTTCGGCAGAAATCGGCTATTTTCAGTCGAAATAATGAAATTAAAAGTGTGACGATTCAAATGTATACGCTTCCGGTTAAAATTATCTTAAATTTTCATGCGTTTGCTTCGAATTTTTCCTTTTTCAAATATAAAGTAAGGCGTTACATTGGTAAATGACGAATTATATAATGAACACGGTATCTGCTGGTACATCAATAAGGAAATGATTGTAACAGCGGTGATTATTACTGCTATTACCATGGTTTCAGAAGTCTTGTTTGCTTTGAGATTCAAAATTACTTATGTTTCTGGAAAATTGTGGTGAGTTTTCCTATTGTAACACACTGCTGGTTTTTCTTATTGTAACATGCACTTTAAATATGGTAGTTTAGAATTGTATGAACACATGTATGGTGTTTTTCCTCATCTATTATGTTGTTTTTGTGTTAAATCAAGATTTTTGTCTCAAATTACCTTTGCTCATCTTTTGTATGAGTGTGTGTGCATATGAAAATTCATCAGTTGTTATGCCGATAGATTCATAAAAGTATAGTTTCTGTTGTCATTGTTAATTTTACAGTGTGTTGTGTGTATTTTCATGTTTCTGCTGCAACAACAGATCCAAAAATTGTTAACATTTCAACTGTTCAGAGTACTTTGAAAAGTTTTTTTTATTATTAAAAATATCATATTTTTAGTTTTGCTAGGTAAAAACCAGCAAAGTTATTTGTCTATATGTCGCACACATGCAAATTTTCAACTTTTGATTGTAAATAAGACAAAAAACGCCTTTTTATTTGAAAAAACCCTATTATTTTTCACTAATTCTAATATGTTCCTTTGATTCCAAATGTGTAATTTCTGAAATTTTGAGGGATGATGGAATTCCTGGAAACACAAAAGATCTAAAATGTGATTATTTCAATGATAACGGTTAATATTTTTTTTAACCTCAGGCGTGTCTTAACACCATAATCGTTTTGAGGGGGTTTTTTAAGAACCTGTGAAGTTGTGGCTGATGTCTGAGGGTTGAATAAATGTTGAAGCTGTATTTTTAAGATATTTTTACTTAATTTTCTTATATTTCTGTCTCTTGACAGTGTTTGTTTTGCGTGTTTCCACCCTGATTTTTACTGTGATGAATGAATTTCATGTTTTGACAGAACAAAAATGTTGTAATGTGTAAGCAAATTTTTAATTAAAAATCTCACAAACACATTCCTTGGGTACATGGAGGAAAATGCCGATTAATTTCTCTCTTTCTGATCATTTTCTCTAATTTTAAAGGGTCCATTAATTACTTGTACACAGTTTCCGTTGTTTTTTCATGTTAATGTGTAAGCTCATTGGAATTCTGAGAAAAAAAACCCAAGAACGGTATAATCATTATTAATCCCCTTGAGTTGGTGATGACGCTCTATATATTTTTGAATCATGAGCCTTTAATCTGCTGGGACACCGTAATCCTCTTGTGTGGGCAGTGGGGGTCTCAATCTTAAATAAATGTTGAAAAACATTTTATTAAGATTTTTTACATAATTTTTGTTAGATTTTCCGACGTTTGGCTGTATTTGTTTGAGTTTTACGCCATTTGGGGATGTTTTTTATGATTTGAATGAGCTGTTCAGGTTCAAATTCATCTTATAGTACACGGAAAATGCTTACAATTAAGAATTTTAAGTTGATTTTTTCACGTTTGTTTTGAAAAGGTTACAAAGTGTTGATGGATAACTGAAAATTTATTAAAAATCTCAGCTTTTAACTGTTTTGGATCCATTCGCAGTTGCTGAGATTGAATGTTATTTTTTCCCCTCCATCAACTTGTCAACAAGTGTTGATTTTAAACTACCAGTCAATGTAGCTTTACGATATTTATTTTTCATAATTTCAATAATTCCAACGAGTTGGTTGCGAACCGTTTTACAGTCGTTTAGCGTAATTTTTTGAGTTGGGATGCATAAAAAAACCTGAGGGTTGCATTGAAAGGTGGGCGAAATCGTTTAAGGACAATTTCTCTATCTCGAAAGCGAAACTGCCACAAAAAGTTCGATTTCGTACAAATTCTAGCAATTGAAAAGAATATAACGGGACAAATTTTCCGGTTGGACACGCAAAATATCTAAAGGTGACATGTGATTTTCTCAAACTTTCCCATTTTCAGTGAAGATCTTATGGACAAACAAAGGCTATCTTTCGTAAACTTTGTGAAGTTCCAAGCTGTGCTATCCCCTAACGGCTAAAATATACATTTGACACCTACAAATAGGTTGTGAAAATTATAAAATCTGTTAATTTTTAGGTGTATATATCTGTATTTTCTCATTTCTATTACCATAACAGAACGTTCATTTATGAAGTTGTAAAATTATATCAGAAAAATATGTTCTAAATCTTTGCAGTTCACAGATCCAACAAAATGTGTGTTAACAAATTAGGCAAAAAGGAGCACGTTAACTAATAAGTTGTTTTTAGCAACAGTATTATATACGGTGGTACGTACTCACGTTCATGAACGCATCTCATTGGTTAAATTTTCAGCTTTCCCTACCAATCTGATTGGTTGTATTGGGTTAACATTTGAACCTGCTTGAGTTTAAAAGGGCTAGTTTTGTGTTTATTTCTTCATGCTACTCTCACGTTTTTTTTCCGTCCTTACAACGTTGTGTAGGTACAGTTTGTGCATGTGTTCAGGGTCAGGGGTCTGTTATGATAAAAGTTCAGAGTGTTGTGACCCGTGGGTTTCCTGCGACGACGTAGACCTTTTGGAAGTTGCTGACCGTTGTGAGACCTTTGACTGGAACGCCTTGACATATTTTCCGAAAATACGGAGTTCAACTCCCTTCGATTCCTGCGACGACATAGACCTTTCGGACGTTGCTAATCGTTATGCGGTCTTTGACTGGAATGTCTCGACATATTTTCCAAAAACACGGTGCTCAACTCCCATTAGTACGGGGCAGTCCTGTATCGATTACACCAATTTTCATCTCTATCGCTGGATGATAGCCTCTGTTCATGGGAAGTGTCTATGAAATTTTCAACCTCTGCAAGTTTGCATCTTTCATACGATGGTGATATATCCGCATCCAACTCCTCACGGTCGGCATCGGAAGTGTCAATAGGATCGGCATACGTTGATCGTGAGGTTCATTCACCGGACATCATTATTGTCAGGGAGTGTGAAGAAGAAGAAGTAAATGTTGGTGGTCCTCGGAATCCCTATGCCGTTGACGAGAGTGGTTTTTCCACCGTGCCCATCATCTGGCACGATCGGAGTAACGATGCTTTAACAACAGATGGTGGTTACAGTAGCTTAATTTATTTAGATTAGGGAATCTTTACTTGTAAGTATTTTGTATTTTTCTTTAGTTTTTTTAAGAATAAAATAGAATATTCTTTTGTAACTTTTATCTGTGTCTTTGTGGTTCCTTAACATTATTATTGATAGAGAAATAAGTTTTTATTCTTTTGCGAATTTTATCGCAAAAAGTTCATACTAACGTCTTAGTGTTTTGGGAAAAACACAATCGCAGGATCACAATAAATATTATTGCGTTCATATAGACATGCAATTACAGTATTTTCTATTGGCTACAGAGACATATTACAATTATTTAAAAATATGTTGTTTAATTGGGAATTGTGTTCCTGGAATTAAACCAAAGGATTATGGCATAAACGGGGATTTATGGCACTGCTGTTTTGGGGGTTTTTCTCAGAGTTCTACCTATTTTACGTTTTCCAGGCTTATGGACATTCAGTATACAGATTACGTTTCGCACAAATGTTGGAAACATTTTTGAAAAAATATTGTGGATATCACTTAATTTTTTGCTTGTTATCGTACAAAGCTGGTTTATGGTTTATGATTGGTTAAACTCCCACGTGATAATTATAGCATTTCAGTTGCCTTTAGCCGTGGGGTTGGTGTCATTACAATTTTTGTATCTTCAAATGGATTGCTCGTGTTGGTTTTGTGAATTTTTCAACCCTCCATTCAGATTTTTGTGTTGTAGTTATTAAAGTGGAGAAGAAACGTCCTGAATTGATAAAATATTCGCAGCAAAAGGAAGACAACGTGTCAAGGATTGTGGCTCTGGGTAACATACAATTTCAAATGCAAACCATTCTCGTTCAGCTATGTGTGTGTAAAAATTTCGCTCACTGGAAAGACAAAATGTGAACTCTAATAAAACTAGGTGAGTGGAAAACTATGTAAATAAGTTAAATTTAATTGCTAAGTACTTGAACTTAGCATCACCGGTCTATTTTTGTGGAGCTCGAAAATTTTTTCCATACTGTAAATGCTGAACACTTTCTGGAACTATGCTTGAAAACTTCATACGGGAAAACAAAAAATGGATTGTTCTCATAACAGTATGCAATCTGAATTGAGATTTTATTATTAGTAAAGACCTGTGCGGTCTCTTTAGAATTCCGATAAAAGCTCGTTTAACCCATGTCTGCAATGAAGATTTTAAAATTTTAACCAGAATAATATGAATGTTATATAGCTTGGGAGTTACGATGTTTACCTTGTAATTTTCACACAACTTGTGGTAAATTTATTTTAACTTTTTAAATTTCCCCTTAATTTATTTTAACTTTTTAAATTTCCCCTTAAACTTCAACCATTTTAAATTAATTTCGAACTTTATAGTTATGAAAAAACACATTAATTGCATTCAAGTAATAACACTAATCAAATTATAACTGTGTTCGAAATAAAGAGAACCAGTGAAATCTTGCCATGAATGAGTTTGACTGTTCGTTATACGGCAAACAACAATATGCACGAGGATGTTCATGTACAAATTTATTCAAATCTATTCGAAAGCAACTGTAGCTCAGTATTTAAAAGAAAAAAGGTCATCCGTTAAAATCTGTCTTCATTAAAAATTATATTGAAAATCACTTTCAAATCACAAAATACCATTGATTTCTTCATGAATGCTTTAATTATGTTCAAATAATACCGTTGATTTGTTCATGAATACTTTAAAGTAAAAACAATTCAAAATAGCACTAATTAATTTATTGCCTAAAAATAACATTATCATGGGAAGGATTCACGTGATTGGTGATATCATCACAATCAAAGATTCAACATCTGTGTGTGGGGGTGGGGAGGGTGGAATACTGCCCTTGGTCAGCTAGCTTAAAAGTGTTTCTATGGCAGTGCCACCTAGCGGCGACCGTCGCAACCAAAATCGGTTCAAAGTGTTTCGGGGGTGGGTCGACAGACCACCCACTGTGAAATTCTGTTCAAAGTGTTTCGATGACAGCGCCACCTAGTGGCGGGGTTGGGTCGACGGACCACCCGCTGTTCAAAGTGTTTTGGGGTGGGGGAGGTAGGGGAAGTCTCCAGACCACCCGCTGTGCAATTCTGTTCAAAGTGTTTCGGGGGTAGGGGAGGGAGGGAGGGGGAGGCAGACCGCGAGCTCGGAGAGGGGAGGGCTGGCGGGGAGGGGGATGGGAATATGGACAGACCGCCCCCCCCTGGTCAGTTTGGTTCAAAGTGCCATCACTCCTACTAACGACCTTAGCCCTTCCTCCATATGTGAAGAAGTGTACAGGCGAAACATTAGCATTAGCATTAGTAGTGGCATTTGATGCAGGAAAGCAAGCTTATGCAGCATCAGCCAAAAAAAAAAAAAAAAAAAAACCACTTCCACTTCACCCCTCTGTTCGTTCAAAATACCTGTCCAGCTGAGCCTTAAACTTATTTAGGCTATCCACCTCCACTACAAGGGATGAAAATCTGTTCCACCAACCAACCACCCGCCGGCTAAAGGCAAATTTCCGCACGTCTATCCTACATCTGTCTTTCCTCAATTTGAATTTATGCCCTCTCAGGTCAAACCTCCAACAGGCATTACCTGACAGAGATCCTACCAGCCTTATAACGCCAAAATTCCAAACTAAGAGCAGAAATGGAGGCTCCTCAAACTGGGTACTCGGACTTGTCCCTGAAGCCTGGCAAGAGATCACAAAACAGACAAGAATATACATAAATTGAAGCTCCCACTGGTACAAGGAACACATCGCGTTTCCGAAATGTTTGCGGTGTTGCCGATTCGGGCACACCACGCAGACATGCACCCAACAAGAAGCAACATGCGGACATTGTGCTGAGGAGGGGCACAACTTCGCAAACTGCCCGAACAAAGCAAACGATCCAGTTTGTGAAATTGTAAATGGCAGAAACTCCCTCACACACACTCACTCAGAGACAGCAAATGCCCCGTTTATATAAAAGCAAAAGGCCACAACAACTAAAGATCCACTATGGGGACTCTTCCTAAAAGATACAACACGAGATGCATTAAATTTCTCCAAATAAATGCGCAGCGGGCCATTGCCGTTGCGGGACAAGGTAGGCAAAAGGCAGAGGAAGAAAATCTTAACATCATACTGCTACAAGAACCTTACACCTGCGCCGGGGCTGTACGGGGATATCCGCTCAATTACAAGATTGTCCAGGTGGGTGGAGTGACCCAATTGGCGGCTATAGTGGTGAGAAACCCTAATATAACAGTGACAAAGATCACCCATCTGTGTTCTGAGTGGGCATCCTGTGCACACATAATATCATCACTGGGAGAATTCTATGTGATATCCTTGTACTGTCGTCCGGGCGTTGATATTCTCCCTGCAACACAATACTTGGAACATGTACTCACCGAACTGCATGGAGCCAGGATACTTGTCTCCGCTGACTTGAATTGCCGCTCACCTCTGTGGCACAGTGAGACCCCGGAACGCAGGGGGTCCAGAAATGGACAACACATGGAAGAGTTTTTGACTAACAGTGGCTTTGTCGTCCTAAACCGTCCCAATAATCTACCCACCTTCAGTTCAACCCTTTGGGAAGCCACCTTGGATGCTACCATAGCTACCAGATCTCTTGCCAGTCATATTGCAGCCTGGAAGGATCAAGAGAACTGGACCACTTCCGACCACCGAGCTATCACATTTGACATGCAGAGATCACTCCACCGAGCCCCAGTCATTGGCCTCAAACTAACAGGTATGCAGTAGATAAAGCGAATTGGAAACGATTCAAAGAGGCTGTCATCTGCAAAGCCAACAACCTACAAACCGACCAACTACTGGGCTGCACACCGGATCACCACCAACATGTAATAACAAATGCCATAACAAGTGCGGCAAACCAGACGAACAGGACAAGGACCCCACAGCCGAGAGCAGTCCCGTCACGAGAACTTGAAGTACTGAGACGGGAAATGAACCAAAAGAGACGAGCCTTCCAGAGAGCTAGACGGACCTGGCCCCCACCTGAGGTGGAGTTTCTCAGGCAGCAGTACAGGGATGCCAGGAATACATATACCGCGATCATCAGACAGCGAAAGAAGCTGTCCTGGGAGCACTTGGTGTCTACTGTAGGCAACTCAAGCCCATGGAGCATAATATATCGCGTAACCCCGACAAACTGCCCAGAGGGGAGGTGACATCCTCCACAATTACCCCGCAAGGCACTATGACAAAAAATTGGCAAGATTCAATCAACAACATCCTAAATGCCACCTTCAAACCACTAAACGGAAATGATACTCCTGAACAACAACTACTTTGTCTGGCCAACGAAGCTTACCAAACCACTCGAATGGAAGAGCCCTTCACTCACCATGAACTACAAACAGCCATAAGCAAATTAAAAAGCAAAAGAACTCCAGGTCCGGACATGCTGGAGCCGAAAATAGTAGAGAAAGTTGCCGAATATACCCCTAACCTCCTCCTAGACCTGTACAACCACTGCCTCAGCTCTGGCTGGTTCCCCTCAGATTGGAAGGTGGCCAGCGTGAAACTTATACTTAAAAACCCATGCAAACAGCCACAGATAGCAGAATCATATCGACCAATAGCCCTACTTTCGGTGCTAAGCAAAGTATTTGAACAACTGCTCAAACAGAGGATAGTAGGACACTACAACACAGCAAATTTAACTGCAAACAACCAATTCGGCTTTAAACCTGGAAGATCTACCACTTGACGCTCTGGAACGCATCCTGGACTTAGCAGAGAGTTGTGACCGAAAATATTTCCTCCTCATCTCGATTGATTTTGCGGGGGCGTTCGATTCTCTATGGTGGCCGAGCATCCTTGCAAGACTCAGAGCAGCCCAATTACCAATGAATCTCTATGGCTGTATGCGGAGCTACTTAAGTAACAGAAGAATCTTAGTAGATGCTCCCTATTGTAGGGTGGAGCGCCGGGTCTGTCGGGGATGCCCCCAGGGCTCGGTTCTGGGTCCCCTCCTATGGAACTGTGTACTTGATGAGTTCTTCTGCAATGATCTAGGGAACGTCAAATCATTGGCGTTTGCTGATGATCTCTCCTTGGTACTGGCCGATAACTCTAGGGCTCAATTGGAGATCATCGCAAACGAAGCACTAACCACCCTCCGAGACTGGGCGGAGGGACATCACCTGACCATTTCGTCAACCAAGACGAAATCCATACTCCTAAAAGGCTTCCTGACCCCAACCAGACCGCCCCAAATCAGACTCAATGATAGAACCATTAAGCTTGTCACTGAACTTAAATACCTTGGAATTATACTAGACAGAACCCGATCGTTTACCCCCCCCCACTTCAACTATATACAGACAAAGATAAAAAATTAAGTAGCCATGCTTGCCAGGGTCACCCGCCGAGACTGGGGGCTGAAGAGGCGCACCTTTGCGCTCCTCTACAAGGCAGCCATCATCCCAGCAATTACATATGCTGGGATGATGGCATCCCAATATGTAATGAGATGGCATCCCATCTCAATAGCACTGCCCGCACCCTATTCTCCAGGGCCTGGAGCTATTCCAGCACCGACACAATTAGACGTAACGAGATCTCCCGTGTGAAGGCGGACCTAACCAGATGCAGTTATCCATCCCATGTACTAAACAGATGCCTGTTGCAGGCAGAAGAACTTACATCCAACCCAAGACCTCCGAAACAAGTCGGCATATCGTCCGCCTACATTCCGTACTATCCAGGAGTGTCAGGACGTATCTCGAAGGTCCTTAGAAGTTACAACATCAAATGTGTGCAATTATCCGGTAGGAACCTACGTTCACTTGTCTCCAGCGTGAAGACCCCTATCACACCTGTCTTACGCAGCAATGTAGTGTACCGTATCACCTGTAGGGCCTGTAACAGTTGCTACGTAGGTGAGACATCGAGACGTCTCCAGGATCGCCTCACGGAACACGACAGAGCAATCCGGCTTGCCGAAACTGACCAGTCCGCGGTCGCAGAACATTTTTGGGCTACCAACCACGATCTTGACCCCAAGCGCGACTTTGAGGTAGTGGACCACGCGCGACACTTTCACCACCGCCTATGGCTAGAGTCACTAAACATAATAAACAATCCTAAGGCATTAAATCGCCAGAAAGGCATGCGTCTACATCCCATCCTAGAAACAACCGTTTTATTGATGGATGATCACTGGCATAAAGCAGCACACGTCCGTGCTACAACAATGACGCATGATTAACGTGCCACATTAATCATGCGTCATTGTTGTCCGTGCAGCTTGGTGTTTGCTTGTAATGTATTCAAATTTTATGTTAACTTATCAGTTGATAAAGGGACACGCGTTCCGAAAGCTACTGGTTTTTGTACTGTTATTTGTACTTTATTTGTTAATAAATAACTGGGTATAACTGTATATATCTGTATTTGAACTATGGACCCCAGTACTCCAGGCCCATTCGTTACAATTACATATGCCTCCGGCGCCTGGTATCAAAAGGCCTCAACAGTGGTTAATCGTCGACGATTGGAAATAATACACAGACCGATCCTCCTAACCATCACCCGAGCATGCAATACAGTATCAACACATGCACTGCAAGTTATCACGGGAGCCTTGCCTCTCGACTTGGAAGTAATCCGCACAGGAATGCAGCATCAACTCAGGCGTGGAAAAGCCACAACGTATCTAGACCTTACCACAGATCCGATAAATAACAGACAGGCAGAGAAGAAAAGACTGGAAACATACCTACAAACAATCTGGCAGCAACGTTGGACTGACTCAACCAAAGGTGAAATAACTCGAAAGTTTCTACCTAATCTCCAACAGGTCTACCCACAATATCCGCAATGGTTCAACCCCGGACGCTACACTACTTACCTCCTCACAGGACACGGAGCGATTCGCAACAAACTGAACCTCCTTGGCATCACAGATAATCCCATGTGCGCGTGTGGCTCTCTGGAGACATGGGACCACATAATGCATGAATGTGAGCACTATGAAGATCTACGTGGACACCTGATCACACAGATGCAATTCAACCCCAAAAACCAAGAGCATTATCTACTGGAGAATGAAGCAAATTACAAGCAATTCTCTAAATTTGCCCAGAGCCTCTATGCCAGACGGCAAACCCTCCCACCACCAGCAAACCCTGAGCAACCAGAACCAACATAGCTCACTGCTTGTACGACCACACCAAGCCGCACGGACCTGCGGAATAACCAGCACAACAAAAACAGGAGTCTCGAATCCCTATTTTTCCAAGTGACTGAATCCAAACATCCTGACTTTCACTCCCGGACAGGCCATAGGGCCTATGGAGAAACCACGACTACCAAAGACAAGTCCAACCTATAGGGTGCAAATGACTGTACATACCCAGGTTGGGACCAAAGCACAGAAATGAACATGTAAAGACGGCCACTATGACGAGAACAGATCCCACAAACAGCGATCGTAAAGATCTGACTCTTTAAACCCACAGCTGGGGCGTTGCCCAATCTATAAATACTGACGACCAAGCAGCTGTCGCGCTGCACAGAAAACAAATGGACATGATTGGACCTTCAACCCTGATGAAAATCCTTCTCAACTGACACACGAACGGGAC
The DNA here is from genome assembly GCF_048544385.1 of Mastigoproctus giganteus. NCBI lineage: Eukaryota > Metazoa > Arthropoda > Arachnida > Uropygi > Thelyphonidae > Mastigoproctus > Mastigoproctus giganteus. The sequence continues at coordinate 54,874,354 of NC_143578.1, read as the reverse complement.
TCAGTCCCATGAGCGACTCTCACCAAAATATGAAGAAGAACCTGCACAGTCGTTGTACGGACCTGACAAGAAAGCCTGAGAGAATTTCATTAGCCCTGGATGGTAGGCCACTGATGATAGACGACCCCTTCGCAGCCACAAGCGTTCACGCCCTATTGGCGTTCTGGGTCAGCTCCCTTGTCTGGCCCACTATTACTCCCCTTCCCTGGTGGGGGAGGGAGACGGCTTGCCATCTCCTTAATCCCCACCACCCTTCTCTTCTTTCTGGTGGGGCATGGGCTTGCTCCACTGCAAGCTGGAGCTACTTTCCCTATCGGCTCCTTTTCGGACCATATCCCCCCAATCTTCAGCTTCCCTCCCCCCACTCTAACTATACGCAAGCGAAAGTCCCACACAATCCAAATTTAACCATCAAAATAAATTTCGCCCAAAACTCTCGGCTTCTCATTCTAGCGCCTTCACCACGCGAATGTATGCATATGCATTTTTGTATGTCGTATATGTGCATATTTTTTTTTTTTTTTTTTATATATAGGTCCTAGCCACTGAAATCTAAGGAAATTAGGTGGCAGGACCTGTCAGAGTAAATAATTATAACACTGGTGTACCTGGTCTGCCTCCACGGGGCTAAAGTGGGGCAACGTTGGGCCTCAGTAGGGGTCCAGCGGCTAAATGACCAGATGAACAACGGTACACGACACTACACATGTACAATATCCATACACTTTTAAATCTCTGGCATTTCCAGCAAACTGGCACACCCATCACAATGTAAACAACGCGGAGATGGGGAAACCCCTGGTGCCGTATGACCCTAAATACATTTTACACTCTCTCCAGGCAGGATACTCACAGGAGCACCTGCTCCTGTAATTTCCAATTCCCTTCTCCATCCTCTTCCTTAGAGTGGACTGCCTTCCCTCTTTGGTCCACTCCAACTACTGTTCCCCACATTTGACCTCTGCTTCTTCTCTTACTCCCCCCATATGCTCTCTTATCTTTTTAATTTTTTTTTTTATTTATGATTTTTTTTTATTTATTTTTATTATTTTTTTATTTTTTTATTTTATTATATATATTTTTTTTATGACTTCTGTCAGGTAGCTCAGGCAACCCTGGCAGAGGCGGCCAGAGTATAATGGGCAGCCTGGCTTACCTCCCAGCGGTTGTGGCAGGCAACGTGGAGTCCCAGTAGGGGCCCCGCGGCCAAGCAGCCAGACACAACAACAGAACATAGCACAATACTACATTAACCAGACATTACACTTTTTTTCTGGCTGTGCAGTAGTTCTGCATTTCATCACAGAGTACATATGGTGCAGATGTGGGAAACCACCGGTGGCGCCTGAACTTAAATACTATGCCACTATGTCTCTCCAGGCAGGTCCACAGCGGCTGCCCCCAGGGATCAGTTCTGGGGCCCCCTTCTGTGGACTCTTGTGCTGGATGAGTTCCTCAATATGGAAATCCCTAATATAAGAACGCAGGCATACGCCGATGATCTTATACTGATGCTGCAGGCTAATAGCAGGACACAGCTAGAGACCCATGCAAATCAGGCCATTTCTGTTCTGCAAGGATGGGCAAATGGGAACCTACTGAACATCTCACCGGAAAAAGCACATTCAATACTCCTCAAGGGCTCCCTTGATCCCAGGAGGCCTCCCCAGATCAAGATAAATGGAACAACCATTAAACTCCAAACAGAAGTCAAGTATCTTGGCGTTATCCTCGATAGACACCTCAACTTTACCCCGCATCTTAGTTACCTCAGAGTAAAATTCAGGAAATATTCCGGCCTATTCGCTAGAGTTACAGGCAGAGACTGGGGTCTGAAGAAGAGGGCGCTCGCCATCATCTATAAGGCACTCTTCATCCCGGCACTGGCTTTTGCAGCGGGAGCTTGGTACGCTAAGGCAAGCACTGCTGTTAACAGAAGGAAATTGGAAACCATCCGGCGAATAAAATCTCTTCACAACAACCAGAGCATGCTGCACGGTGGGCACCCACGCTCTTCAGGTCCTTGCGGGATGTCTCCCTCTGGACTTGGAGATTGTCGGCCGTGGGCTCCTGCACCAACACGCCAAAGGAAGGGTAATCACACATTTGGGATACACTACGGACCCAACTCTGACTAGACCACAAAAAAAAGACGTCTTACAGACCACATGAGAACAGTGTGGCAGAATCGGTGGAATGACTCCACTAAAGGCCGCATAACTAGAAGCTTCATACCAGACATTGGACGTGTTTACCCTATTTCCCCGACCTGAGACTCTCCTGGACTTCATACCACTTACCTGCTGACAGGGCATGGCTCCTTCAGGAAGAAACTACACGATTTTGGAATCTCGGATATAGCGCAGTGTACATGCGGACTAGAAGAAACTTGGGAGCACCTGCTCTATGAATGTAATATATATGAAGACCTCCGTGGCCTGCTGTTTACCACCAAACTACCAAACCCAAAACCTGGCACAGTACCCTGGTGGACACCAGAAATTGCAGTACTACGACGACAAATGCAAAAAACAAGAAAAGACTTCCAGAGAGCTCGCAGAACCTGGCCCGAAGATGAGGTGGAGGTCTTGAGACAACATTACAGAGAAGCTAGGAACCGTTACACAGACACCATAAAAAAAAGTAAGAAGGGTTCTTGGGAGCGCCTAGTGTCTACTTCTGGAAACACCGACCCCTGGGGCATAGTCTACAAGGTGATAACCAATAAGCTTCCCAGGGGCGAGGTCATTAGTACTACCAGGACACCGGAGGGAAACCTAACGACCACTTGGGAGCAGTCAATGGGCAACATACTGGACAAAATCTTCAAGGAACCAGCAATATTAACCATGCAAGAACAACACGAAATTTGCAAGGAGAACGCAATCTATAACACCTCGACAATTGAACTCCCCTTCACCCTGGAAGAGCTCAGTGAGGCTGCCACCAAGATCAGAAATCGCAAATGCCCAGGACTGGACATGATCGAACCAGAGATCTTGAAGAAAACTGCAGAATTTGCACCGCACTTACTACTTACTCTCTACAACAGGTGCCTGGAAACAGGCAAATTCCCCACAGCATGGAAAACAGCAAACACCAAGTTGTTACTTAAAAATCCTAACAAAAAACCGGACTGCCCAGAGTCATATAGACCTATTGCCCTGCTCTCAGTGGTCAGCAAACTATATGAAAGACTGCTGCACAAGCGAATCAAAAACCACTATGAGAGGACAAACCTGGCGGCTAGGAATCAGTTCGGATTTAAGCCGGGTTCCTCCACAGTGGATGCACTTGGAAACCTGCTTCGGAAGGCACAGGAATGCAGAAAAAAATACCTGCTAGTCATTTCAATTGATTTTGCTGGGGCGTTCGACTCACTTTGGTGGCCGAGCGTCCTAGCCAGACTAAGGGTGGCTGCAGTCCCTATCAACCTATACAAGGTAATGGAGGACTACCTATCTTGCAGGAAAGTAGAAATAAATGCCAACTACCAAAAAGTCACAAGATCTGTATACAGGGGCTGCCCGCAGGGGTCTGTCTTGGGGCCACTCCTTTGGAATATGGTTCTAGATGAGCTCCTGAACCTGGACCTGGGGCTGATCGGAGCCCAGGCCTTTGCAGACGACCTTATTCTTACCATTGAGGCTGACTCAAGAGCCCAACTGGAAACTACCGCAAACCAAGCTCTGCAGAAAATACAAAATTGGGCTACAAGAAACCAGTTAAAAATTTCACCGACGAAAACCACATCTATTCTACTAAAAGGAACCCTGCAAATACGGCGCCCACCCCAAATTAAAATAGAAGGTGTGACCATTAAACTTGCCAACCAAATGAAATATCTAGGAGTTATCCTAGACAAAAACTTATCCTTTCAACCTCACCTACAATATATAAGGACGAAGATAAGACGTTACTCGGCACTGGTGGCGAGGGTTACGAGAAAAGACTGGGGATTAAGAAAAACAGCACTAATGTTGTATTATAAGGCAACCTTCATCCCTGCGATAACTTATGCTGCTGCAGTGTGGTACAGCAAAACGACGCTTGCAGTCAATAGGAGAACTCTGGATACGATACAAAGGACCATTTTACTAACAACCACACGAGCATGCAGAACAGTAAGCACACCAGCGTTGCAGGTGCTTGCTGGAGCGCTCCCCCTCGATTTGGAGACTGTAAAAGCTGGCTTGCTCTTCCTGCATGCCAGGGGGGTTGCTGCCACCTTCCAGGATTTCATAATTGACCCAGCGAGTAGTACAAAAACAGAAAAAGTCCGATTACAGGCTTACCTACTTCGGGAGTGGCAACAAAGATGGACCGATACAACAAAAGGAGAAATCACAAGAAAATTCCTTCCCAACCTCAGCAAAATATATCCCAAGCAACCAGCCTGGTACTTTCCGGGGAAGCATTTGACTTCGCTCCTTACTGGTCATGGTCCCTTTAAGGAGAAGCTGCTCGGGTTCTGCCTTGTTGAGGACCCCAACTGCACATGTGGGGAGATCGAGAACTGGAACCACTTGGTCTACGACTGCCCAGAATACGAAGATCTCAGAGGCATCCTGATCACAAAGATACACTACCTTCCGAAAGGACTGGAATCCCACTTCATTGACACAGAAGAGGAATACAGAGCACTTTCTCAATATGCGCAGGACCTCTTCGAGAGGAGAAAACTGCTAATTACCATAAATCGTGTCTGAAGAAATATCACCACAAGTTAAACTGTACAAGACCATAAAATACTATCCAACAGAGTTACTACAGAGAAAAACCTTGAGACAAGTGAGTGAAAAACACAAGGACGGCGCTTACCCCATGAGCGACTGGACTGAAACCGGCTCAATATTGAAGAAAAGAGACTTAACGCAGCACAGCTGCCAAACGCCATTTGGCGAATTGAAGAGGGCACCCTAGCCTCCTTCATCTTTAATACCCATATCCCCGGTGGGGGGGGGAGACGGTCTTACTGTCTCATCCCCCTCTCACCATTCCCACTTTCCCTTCTGGTGCGGCATGGGCATGCCCCACTGTGACTTGGAGTTGCCTCCTCTCTCGACTCCATACTTCTGTCTTTTCCCCCCAGACTTCAGTCTCCCCACCCACTCTACCTGCACATACGCAAGCGAATGCCCTACACATCGGAATTGATTTAATCATCTCCAAATTACGTTTTTCGCCCATACACTCGGCGTTTCAAAAATTTAGCGTTATTCCCCATAGAATTTACCAAAATAAAAAAAAAATATATATATATATATATATATCTTAGTTTATTTTTTAACTTTCATTTCCTCTTTTTATTTTATTATTTTTTTATTTTTTATTTTTATATATATATTTTTTTTTTTTTTTTTTTTTTTTTTTTTAGGTCCTAGCCGCCGAAATCTCAGGAAATTAAGCGGCAGGACCTGCCAGAGTAAATCTTAGTCTACTGGTGTTTCCTGGTCTGCCTCCACGGGGCGAAAGTGGGGCAACGTTGGGCCTCAGTAGGGGTCCAGCGGCTAAACGACCAGATGAACAACGGTACATGACATTACACATATACAATATCCATACACTTTTAAATCTCTGGCATTTCCCAGCGAACTGGTTCACTCACAATGAAAGCAACGCGGAGATGGGGGAAACCCCTGGTGCCGTTTGACCCTAAACACACTTTACACTTTACTTTACACTTTACCACCGAACTACGCTCCATCCTTAGAAATCAGGAGGACATAGTGCTGCAGGAAGAAGAAAACTATAAGGCTTTCACGCTTTTCGCTCAAAATCTCTTCGCGAGGCAAAGAGCACTTCCACCACCCTGAAACAAACTTCAGACTTTGGACCACCGATGGATAGAAAGAACACAACTGGCCATTGACGACCAGCTGAGTGACTACAGGACTTGAACACAAGTGGTGGGGACAACCTACAGCAACTGAAAGACAACTGAGTCCTAACTGGATGCGACCAAACACTGGGACTTAGATGTAGTTGGCCTGTCACGTACAGGTGATGCATCCTGGCCTCTGCCGAGACTAAGTCCACCACCTGGAGAGTCAAAGTGAACGACTTAGATTGCTGCCAACTAGCCAAATGGTGACCCAGATCCGACACCTTTCTGGGCCTGCTTTATCTCCTTTTCCCGGCGGGGGGACACCCCTGTCTCCTCCTCTCCCTGCAAAACCCACTTTCCCTCTGGTGTGGCATGGGCATACCCACTGAAATTTGGGGGGGGCCACCTTCTCTATCGGTCCCTTTCTTCTTTTTCTACCCTTCAGCCTTCCTTCTCCCCACTGAAATCTGTCTACCTTCACAGCGCAGAGCCCCACATGTCAAAATTGTATCTACACCAAAATTGCTTGCCCGACCCTTTTCGGCCAAAAATAAAACTCATCCAGCGTACAATCCAATCCACTCTATGACCAAACAAAGCACCAACAGCGATTAAAGCAATGTTTTTTTTTTTTATTGGTCCTAGCCATTGAAATCTGAGGAAAGTAGGTGGCAGGACCTGCCAGAGTACTGATTTCTTACTGGTAAAACCTGGCTAGCCTCCACGTGGCGCGGTATGGGCACGTCGGGTCCCATCAGGGGCCCGATGGCCAATAAGCCAGATGAACAATGGACACAACAGACTACACTATACACGATCCACACACTTTAAATTTCTGGCTTTACAGGGTACTGTCACTCGATACAGAGAACACCTCGGAGATGGAAGAAATCCCAGGAGCAGCAAGACCCTCAACATACCAAATACCTGTTCAATTTAATTGGAACCGAATCTATCTGGCCTATTGGCACCATTATGCGACCTTTCTATAATAGGAGAACCAGTCACCTTCCCCAATCTCCACCTCTGCACCAAAACCAAGTCTGCAATATCACCACCCACAGCTAACTGGACGCATTCCTGGACAACTTCCAAAGATCTCAGCAGTCCTCCTTTCATTCCACTGCTCTGCCAAGCCCCACAGTCAAAGCACCACCCCGCCATGATAAGAGTATCCTGAGTCTCCTATGTGATGGTCCCCATAAAATACCAGTCCATATGTCGTTAGAAAGTCGTGCCATTCGCTCGCGAACATGCCAACTCAGGACACCTCCAATCAGGACGGAAGTTCGAACACCTGTCATCAGGGTGTACTTCCAAAATATCAGGTCCATTAGGAACAAACTAGACTCAGCAGAACAGATCTTCCTCTCCCAGGTCGCTGACGTGGTCTGCCTCGCAGAAACGTGGCTTTAACCTAATCAAGACACACTCTTCTGCTCAGCTATTGCTGGTTACCACATGCTGTCTGCCTCCAGGGAGCAATCTAGAGGCGGTGGAGTAGCCATACTGTACAACACCTCCCTATTCTCATATGAGAATTCTACCTCAACTACAACTCAAGCTTTCGAAGCGATTATAGTCTCGCTACGCTTCCACTCCAGCCACATTGATATCGCATCTGTGTATATTCCTCCAGGGCCTACAATTGAAATTAATGAAGATCTAGGGAACTGGTTCTTAAACCGTCTTCGTCCGTCTGCACAACGCCTCGTTTGTGGTGATTTTAACCTGCCTCCAAACCGCCATCACCTCTTTATCAGGCTCTGTGAGTTCTTCAAATCCATTGACATGACACGGGTCAATAAGAACCCCACCAGGGGATTGAACCTACTGGATCTCGCTTTTGCTTCAACACCATGCACAGCTGAGGATGATCCCATCGCATTCTTACTGTCTGATCACCAGCCTATAGTTTTGACATGGTCACTGCAGGTGCCAAATTTCGACATCCCTGACAACAAAATAGTCAAATATGTTTCAGCACCTAAATACCTTAATCCTCAACTCTGTGTAGAAGCAGCATCCTACATTCCTTGGGATGTCCTCATTGACTGCGACCTCAGCCTCGCAGCGACACTCTTGTGTAACTGGATTAAATCCGTCACCGACTATCCTGCCACCAAACGAGTAACAGTAACTCCCCGTTCCAGATCGTGGTGGACTGCTGACCTCAACAACAGCTTCAAAATGAAACTAGTCCTACGTAATAAATGGAAGCTTACGAATGGCAGTCAAGACAGAATGGCCTTTTCCTGCGCCAGGGCCCACTTTAATCGAAAGAAAGCTGCTGCAATCCAAGTAAATCTTAACCGCACTCTGAGGAAAGGAAAGCCATTCTATGCTGCCCCACATGGTGGATTCAATCGTATGGTTAATCCTCAAGAATGGCTCAAATACATTGCCGGGTTTTCAAATACAACCACAGTCCCATCTACAGTTGTCCAGTCTGACTATGAAAACCCTTCAGATGTCATAGGGACTATCCAGATCACGAAACAGGAGCTCATATGTGCCATCGATTCCATTTCGACAACAGCCACTGTTGAGGAGGATAGAATTCCGCAATTTATGATCAAATGCTTGAGCGCATTCATCATAGTCCCTCTTCTCTCGATCTACAACAGATGCCTCACTGAGCATTATTTCCCACCCCAGTGAAATAAGTACAGAGTACACCCCATCCCTAAAAACAAATTTGCCACAAACGTCAACCAGTTCAGACCCATATCAGTTGCTTCTTGTCTGTTAAAAACTCTTGAAAAGGTTCTGCTACCCACAATCACTCAGCAAATCCTCCAAACGAAACCATCTGAAATCCACTATGCCATCGCAGGAAAATCATCAATCACTAACTTGGCAGCCACCACAGAACGCATCCTCTCAGCATTCGAACAAAGAGCTGAGCTAGTAACCACATATCTCGACATAAGCGCAACCTTTGATGCCGTGTCGATCCCGGCCTTGCTCCTACTACTTAAGGAGCAATTTCACATTCGAGGTGATATGCTGTGCTTTTTGGAATCTCTTCTCTGTCACAGAATACGTATTCCCCATCGGCAACAACACACCCTATCCTGCGACATTACTGCTGGAGTACCGCAGGGGGGTGTCCTATCCGGTGTCCTGTTCACAGCTATCATCGTGCCCATTAGTGCCTCAATGAATGGTCTCCTATGCTATGCCGATGACCTCAAAACTGCTGACTCAAATTAACCTGGCGACAATCCCGGTCAGCTCAGCAACAGGATCAATTCCCAAATTAAGGATCTAGAATTGTACCTGGCAATCTTCAATCTAAAAATCAACCCAGTGAAGTCTGCTCAGGTTATATTCTCCCTTAAATCCATGCCGACAGTACTCAACGTTTCACTCGCAGGGGTACGAATACCAAACGTACCCTCGCACACAGAGCTTGGCGTTCTGTTTGACCAAAAGATGTCCTTTGTCAACCAGATCAACAAAATCAGTACCAAATTCTCTCGTCTACGGTGGATCTCAAAGCAGCAGCTGCTACGCGTCCGACATCCTGTCACTGTTAAAAGGTTCATCACCTCCACCGTCTATCCCGCCATTCTGTATGGTGCAGAAATATGGGCCTCTGCTGCACCTACAAACCTCAAGCGGGTGTACACCGCTGAATACTGGTTACTGAAATGGGCCAATAACAAGCTTCGGCTACCTCCCGCTACCACGACCACCATGATGGCACAAGCACTCGACATCCCGAGGATGAAGTTCCTCATCGTCGAAAAGAGGCTAGTCTTCACAGCCAAACTCATCACGGGCCAGATATCATCTCCAAATATTTGGAACACTTGCTCTTGGAAGATTCCACAGCCAAGCCTAAGGTCGGCACCAGCACTCGTGGCTCACCACAACAGGCATATACTCACTGAGAGATTTCTTCCCAAGCAGATGCTCGCTGCCCTCAACGGTGTGAACGCCGACATCGCCAGCATAATAAGTAACAAGAAGGACAGACACAATTTTATCAAAATCCTTGAACCCTGATATATGACCAACTTGTATTTATTTCTGTATTTATGTCTAGCTCTGCGTTTTTATGCTGTATTTGTATTTCTTTTGCATTTGTGATTGGCATTTTGTAGCCTTTTGTATTTGTTCGCTGTAGCCTTTTGTATTTGTACGCCGTACTTATCTTTTCCCTAACTGCTATATGTGAACCCCTGGCGCTCGTCGCCGTGATGGGATATTGTGCTGTAACTCTACTTCACAATAAAGATTTATTTAATTTAATTTACTAAGATAAAGGACATGGCTTACAACCGTATGAATGACCTCAACCCTGGACATGTCAAAGGAACATACCTACTTGGACTGTGCAGCTTCGCTGACACCAAGCCATACTGGCAAAGAAAATCGAGCACCTGACAAATTGCTTTAAACCCAAACCCAGTCGGGAGGAGGCGAGATACCCTATTCCGCCGATTCTCCTTTTTCTTCTGGTGAGGCATGGGTAATTTAGTGATTACACACTATATTTAATCTAGTCTAAAAATAATCTTCGCCCAGTCTCGGCCTGCCGTATGAATGCATGGATACTATGCGCTGTATGCAAACATTCAAAGTAATTATAACTACATGGATATATATGTTTATATATATATATATATATATATATATATAGGTCCCAGCCGCCGAAATCTCAGGAAATTAAGCGGCAGGACCTGCCAGAGTAACTTAAGTCTACTGGGTTCCTGGTCTGCCTCCACGGGACGAAAGTGGAGCAACGTTGGGCTTCAGCAGGGGTCCAGCGGCTAAATGACCAGATGAACAACGGTACACGACACCACACAAACAATTTCCACAGACTTTTAAATCGCTGGAATTTACAGACGGGTATAATATGCAGGAGCTCCGTCATGCTGATAGTACATACCAATCCTTGTAGTCAAGGGAACATTTTCCAATAGTAATGGAAATTCCTTTTTGCAGAAATTCTAGGTAAATGGGTCCTGTAAGATGATTTTGTAACACAAACAGGCCCAATAAACTGATTTTCAATGATACCGCACCACAAGTTTACACAGAAGGGATATGTTGAAAATTTGTTTCTACAGTGGCATGTGGAGTTTCGTCTGACCACCTATGAGAGTTACGGGTGTTGTTGATACCGTACGAGGGGAAAATAGCTTCATCGCTGAACAGTATTAAAGGAATTAATCCGCGGGCGATTAGCATTTTTATTTATCCACCGATAAAATTCCAATCGCTGGGCATCGTCTCCTGGTTTAAGGTGTTGCACTCGCTGTATATGAAATGGATGCTCAGGTAATGTTCGCCATATTCTTGTCTGTGGAACACCGATAAGCGTAGAAATTTTTCGTGTGCTAATACAGACTGAAGAATGTGTTCTATTCATCCACATTTTGTGCATTTGCACGTTCAGAAGAAATATGAGCGCCGGGAACTGTACCAGTCTCACGCAGTTTAGTGTAAAACTAGTAAACGCTCTTGATTCCGGTATTCTGAGGTTCAGAAACCATCGACGGTATTCTCTACAAGCAGCAATAGCACCTCCACCGCAATGACCGTATAAAAACGCCATATCGGCATATTCAGCATGTGTGAAGATGTGAGGCATTCTTATCGACACTTCTAACACCAAACAGCATCAAGTTACCACTACTTCTTGGTCACATCTGTTTCAAGGAGCTCTGCGCGCCAGTTTCAAACAGCTGTATCTCCGTATCCATTGAAAATTGGACACACATTTATATGAAATATTTACTATTCCTCCTGAATCACCCTCTATATACACAGGTGTGCAAAACTTAAGGACCAACACTATTTTTAAAGGTAACAACCACAAGATCTTTACTTATTAAGGTACTCATTAATGATGAGAGTCGATTCAATCTCAGCGGCGATTCTGGATGTCAGCTAATTTGGCGAGAGGTTGGCACACGGTATCACCCTGCAAACATCACTGAAAGGGATCAATATGGCGGTCGAGGTGTTTTCGTCTAGGGAGGCGTTATCTTGGATGGACGTACACAACTCCAGATACTGGAAAGCGGTACTGTAACCAGTGCAACCTACTGTACTGAGGTAATCCTTCTCCATGCTTGTCTGCTCCGAAGTGCCATTGGCCCCGAGTTCGTGTTTAGTAGTAGTGGCATGTAATGCAAGAAAGCATGTGTATGAGCTTATGCAGCATCAGCCAAAAAAAAAAAAAAAAAAAATCATCACACCATTCCCTCCATGTCCATTTTCTCCTTAAATTTATTTAACCTATCAACTTCCACAACGACAGATGGAAGTTTGTTCCAGCAATTAACCACCCGCTGGCTAAAGGCAAATTTCCGCACATCTATTCTACATCTCTCTTTTCTTAATTTAAATTTATGCCCCCTTAGGTTCGTAATCTGAACAAGTGGAAGGATCCAATCAGAATTCAGGGTACTCAACCCATTCAAGGCCTTATATACCTCAATCAGATCACCGCGCAGGTGCCTAGTCTCCAGCCACTGCAATTTGCAGAACTTAAGCCTCTCTTGGTAAGAGTATCCCTTCATTCCCCTAACCAATCTTGGCGCCCTTCTCTGAACACGCTCAAGTAAACCTACATCCTTCCTAAAACGAGGCCTGCAGACCTATACGCAGTACTCAAGGCATGGCCTCACCATTGCCTTATACAAAAGAATAATCACCTCCTTTTCCCTGCTAGCAAAATTCCTATATATCATTGACAAAACCCCATGACCTGCCCTGGCTGCCTGTCTGCATTGCTCAGAAAACTTCACATCTGCCTGCACAATTACTCCCAGGTCTTTTTCATTTTCTACCACCTTAAGTGTAGTACCACACAGTTGGTACGTTTCTCTGGGGTTACTTCTACCCATATACAGTATTTTGCATTCGTGAAGGTTAAACATCAGTTGCCACTTCTTAGCCCATCTGCCCAAATTATCTATATCCTGTTGCAGTAGCACACTGCCATTACTGTCATTAACAACCCTGCCAACCTTTGTATCGTCTGCAAACTTCGACATTAAACTGATATACCTTCATCAATATCATTGATAAATAGACAAAACAACAGTGGACCCAACACCGAATCCTGTGGGACTCCACTAATAACATTAGTCCACGAAGAGCAGCACCCATTGATTACCACGCTCTGTCTTCTCCCATTTAACCATCCTTTTATCCATTGTGGCAACTTACCCTTAATACCATTCTGCTCCAATTTGTACAATAGTCTTTCATGCGCAACAGTGTCAAAAGCTTTCCTGAAATCCAAATAGATAATAACAAAATTATTTTTTGCATCCAGTTCCTATGTAACCACATCATAATATCCTATCAAATTTGTCAGACAAGACTTTCCCTTAACAAACCCATGCTGTGTCTGAATTATTGCTGCAGTCTTGTCTAGATGATCTTGCAATGCATGTTTAACCAGTGACTCCATTATTTTACCCGGAACAGAAGTTAAACTAACTGGTCTATAATTAGTCGTGTCACCCTTCGATCCCCCTTTGTGAATTGGGGATACATTTGCACATCTCCAGTCCGTGGGAACCTCCCCTGAGTCCAAGGATGCTCTCATAATTATGGCCAAGGGTTTGCTTAGTTGCTTTGCCGCCTCCTTTAATATAACTGGATAGATCCCATCCACCCCAGGTGCCTTTCTTATGTTTAACTTCAACAATTTCTCCTCTACTTTGCTCTCAGTTATTACGAAATCATTAAGCACTCTGCTACAATTTGATAACCTTCTGCCATTTGGAAACCTTAATAACTCCTCGTGTGTGAATGTAGATGCAAAATACTCATTCACTTTGTTTGCTATCTGGGTAGGATCATCAACAGTCGATCCATCGATATCAAGTGGACCAATCAGATTCATCCCCTTCCTTTTAGAGTTTATATAAGTAAAGAAATCCTTGCTGTTTTTCTTAGCATCTTTTGCCAAGGAGATCTCGTAATCTGCCTTCGCCTGCCTAACCTCATTTGTGACCTGATTACAGACTAGCTTATATCTGCCATAGGCTTCTGTGGCGCTTGATAATTTATATGCATCCCATGCATTTTTCTTCTCTGTTACGAGTCTCATTAATTCATTTGATAACCATTTAGGCCTAAACCTTGAACAATATTTCTTAATAGGTATAAACCTTTTCGTAGCTTCCACGATTAATTCCTTGAATGCTTCCCACTTAGAATTTTCTGTTGGTAACATCGTTAGTTTATCCCACTGTGCAGAATTTAAAAACTTTCTGAGACCACTGTACTCACCTTTGTGGAAGCAAAAACCCTTTCCTTTACCCCTGATGGTAATTATATCTTTAAGTAAATCCCACATCAGTACACTGTGATCACTGCCACCTAGTGGTTCCTTTATCTGCAAATTCTTAATACACGAGTGATCACTGCTGATAACCAGATCAAGAGTATTACTCTCTCTGGTTGCCCCTCGAACATGCTGCTGCAGAAAACAATCATCCAATAAATCCACAAAAGTCGTACTGGTGTGCGAGTGACCAACCCACTAGTTCCAGTCAGCATCTGGGAAGTTAAAATCCCCCATTATAAGACATTCTGATCTACTGGCCCAATCTATTTCTCTGTATAATTGTTCATTGTACTCATTCGAGTCATTAGGTCTATAACACACTCCTATTCTTATTTTTGCTTTCGCAGTGCTTATGTCACACCAAACTGACTCAACAGTGCACTGTTCATCTATATCAACTGGGTGCACTTCTTTTGATTTTATGTTTTTCTTAATTAACAGCATAACACCTCCTCCCTTTCTATCCTGTCTGTACATTGTACTCCCCAAATTCCAGTTCTGCATTCTTTATATCTGTGTGACACCACGTCTCTGATATCCCAACAATATCCGCCTTTGATGTCTTGATCAACACTTCAAATTCATCAAATTTATTTACTATACTTCTAGCATTGGTATACATGCAAGCATACATGCTCCTATTCCTAGTTACCCTAACACATCCCATATACCCACCTATTTCAGGATGACTGCCATCCGTTCCTGAAACCCCCAACACCCCTCGCTCCAGGTCGCTACTTATTCTAATAGAAGTTGTGCAAGAATAACCTTCACCTCTGCCTACGGCTACTGTTAAACTATTAGTCCTTGTATCCCCCCAAGCTATCAGTTTCCCGACCCACCTAACACTGCCTCGATAACATCAGCAAATATTCTTGCACCCTATCTATTTAAGTGTATCCCATCACTGTAGAAGCAGTCTCTCCTGTTAACAAGTACAGACCAGGCTGAAAAAAATTCTATCCCTTGAGCCTTGCAAAATTTTTCGAGGGCCGAATTGATCGACAAGGCTCTCATCATATACTCCCTCCTATCGTGTCTGGGCAGAATTGCAGACACTTTCAAATTCAACCCTATTTCTCGGCTTTTGTTCAACAGTGACCTGTACTTGTTAAGTAAATCTGCCGGTCTCCTACTTTTAATATCAGTGACAACGTGTACAACTATATCTTTTGTGCCCATAAAAGATGATGTCCGCTCTACAAAGTCATCAACCTTTGCCCCTGGCAGACATACCCCGGTCCTGTTCCACCTATCCTTTTTACAAAAAAAGGATTATTATTATATTAGGGTTTCCCGTAATTAAATACATTAACCCGTATTTGTGTCTGTAAATTGCGTATGTTCTATGGTTGATTTGCCTGTTTTGCTGGACGAAAAAAACCCCAGTTACTGGGGAGAAAAAACCTTGCTATCTACGCCTGAGACCAACTAACTCAGCCACGGAGTGAATAAAGCTCATTAAAGTTCCTCGCGTCATCGACGGGATTCGAACCCAGGCCTTTTCCACCCGGTGTGGGGAGGACGGTGACGATACCACTGTGCTACCCCCGCAGACATCCTTTTTACAAAACATGTTACCCGTTTCCCTGACAATAGAGCCACCAACAACTACTAGTTCCTGTGGGACCACGGCATTCTGCCTTGGAGGTTGCCGCTGTGTTGCGTGATGACCAAGTGCAAGCTCTGGCGTTGATGTGCGCAGCTGAGAGCTTGATGGGCCCCTCAATTTAGATCTTTCGAGGGCATCACCCTGTCCTTCAAACTCTCATATAGCCCATAACAACGCTGAGTTGTAGCCTGATTTCCTTACTCTCCTTACATTGCGCACACACAAAGATTAGATTAAATTAAATTAAATTAAATTAATTAAATTGCGCACACACATCCCCCATGGCAATATCATGTTCCGTTCCAGAGAGTTCGGCAAACATTTCACAAGATGCACATTTTTTTAGGCTATGATGCGTTGGAGAATCGCTCCTCCCCTCAGTTCTCCCCCGAGTCACAGCACTCCTGCCACTTTGTGCCCGTTGCTTTGCTGCTCTAGTTTGGGGCATGCTATTTTAAATTAATAAGATTAAAAAATTAAATATTAATACTACGCTATCTAATAGAAACAGTGAAGCGTATTAATCTATATAATTATGCGTTAGAGCTACCTGGCTATCTCAAAGAAAAATTTGAATTCCCTACTACTATATACAAAAACAATGGCTGCAAGATTCGAACGAAAATAACGGTTTTATGTAAATTAAGTAGTAATCCACAAAAACTCTTTATCTAAATTAAAATAAAAATAACCAGCGTAACTATAACTATAAGACTACGTATTAAGTACAATATAAAATAATAATTATGTAAATAAAAAGGCAAACACTTATCGGATTTTCGGATCCTGTAACTCACAGCTGTAATTTTTAAAGAGAGTCAGCGCCCTCCTATTTAGGAATGATAACGCCACACCTCATCGCACTGAGCTGTTGAAATGCTTTTCGAAAGTGAGGGCATTGTTCGTATGGATTGGCTTGCCCGTTCTACCGATCTAAATCCCATCGAATATATATGGGACGATCTGGGGAGACGTCTAGCGAAACGCCCACACCCACCAGAAAATGTTCACCCCTGAAGATGGTGCTGACAGAGGAACGGACGACGTTACCACAAGAACTTATCAACAACATTGTTCTAAGTATGGACAGGCAGTGCAAAGCCTGCATCGACATTAAGAATAGCCATATCTCCTACTGACGACCACCTCTTCCCTTTGTTCCATCTTTCGCAGTGATGCATCTATATCATGGCAGCCAGTGATATATTGTCATTTTTCCCTCTGTACCTTTTTTTTCCATTGTTGCGTCGGTGTTTTTTCCTTCGTCATTTCTGTACCTCACGAGGTTCCTTTGGTATGCTTTTCCCATATCCAAGCCACTATGAGAAGCTACAGGTGAATACCTGACTGGTCCTTAAATTTTGCACACCAGTGTATAAACATTACATCAGTCTGTAATCTGATAACTGTAAGATTGTATATGTACAAAATAAGTGCTCAAAGTGAGTCTTCAAACCAAACAGCAGGTGTATTATAAGACTTTAACATAAAAGTATAAGAGTACAAAGCGAGCCATTAGGCAAAAAGAACCTATAAAGACTAAGATAGCCTGATCTGTTTTACTTCATTATACCCTCTAAATAAACATAATTAACAATAAAATAATAAAAATATGAAATAAAATAATGATTATGAAGCTGATTATTATTTATAATAGGATACCTTGCATGGTACGTTGATGAGGGCCAGCACCATTCAATATATCCAATCAATAATCAGCAAGGCTATCTGTTTCTGTTTGTTATCTGCCTGTTTAACTTCCAAATTATCAAAATTATTACCAATCTATATTTAAATTTAAATTTAACAGCAAACAGGCAAAATGACAGCTAGCCTGACAGATAGTTTTGAAACGAATACAGAAAATGAGAGCCAACAATAGATTTCATGCGAGTTGTGTATATGTTATATTCCTGTGAAAAAGAATGCTTATGCTGACATAACGGGAAAGGAAGTAAGAATAAGGAAAGCCATAGCACCGCAATTTACCGTGAATTATTCTAATAGATCTTGAGATATAAAAACTTTGAGTTAGAAAGCAGAAAGTGAAAAGCAAAGAAAATAGCTTCTAATAAAGTTACTTGGGATATACCGGGAGCGTAACTGCCTGACTCTTTATTAATAGATCCTGGTATTACAGTAAGAAGTTAAAGGATGAAATGTAATGGGCAAAACTGGATTATGATAAAGAAACATAGAATTGCAAGTTGTAGATTTTTAAGAAATAATAAAACAATGAAATATCATCATCATCATCATCAGCCATTTTCAATCCACTGCAGGATGAAGGCCTCTCCAGCAACTTTCCAGTTCCTTCTGTTTTGAGCACTGGCCATCCATTCAATACCCAAAAACTCATGGCTTTGATCTATCCATCTCCGCCTTTGTCTACCAGGTTTTCTTCTAGCTCCTCTTGGGTACCATTCTGTTATTTTCTTAGTCCCTCCGTCATCATGTCTTCGAGCTATGTGTCCTGCCCAAGACCATTTTAGTTCTTTAGTTTTGATAATAATGTCCTTTACTTGAGTTTGCTGCCTAATCCATGTGTTTCTCTTCTTATCTAACAGTCTGATTCCCAATATAATTCGTTCCATTCTTCGCTGTGTAGTTCTCAGCTTCTCTTCCATTCTTTTGGGGAGTGCCCAAGTTTCACTTCCAAAAGTCATGGTGGGGAGTATACATTGGTTCATGAAATATCAGTTGTAGTATATTAAAAATTTTCAAATAGAACAATAATGCAAAATAATGAAAAAAAAAAAAAAAAAAAACAGAGCTTGCTGATTATAACTGATCGCTGATAACCTCTGCTGATTTTTTTTTTTCTTATGTAATCCCCAAACACGAGAGGTATTAGAACCTATAATACTTAGTGCCGTGCTTGGGTTGCAGGTTGATAAAACGAAAGAAGATATTTGTTGATATTGGACTTGAAATTCTGTAGACTGTAATTTTCAGGAAATACGTATGAAGGAAGATTGTTCCAGAAAACGGCAGTTGAATGAATAAACGAGAAAGATGAAAAGTTGGTTCTGTGAGTTCCAAGTTGGACAGTAAATGGATGTTGGCTGGTGGCAGCACCTGTTCGGACTGTTTTGAAAGAGAGCGCGGGAATTATAGAAGCCAATTCCGAAGAACAGTGCCCATGGAAGTATCTGTAGAAGAGGCATGCAGCAGAAACAGTACGTCTATGAGACAGCGAGTGAAGAGACTATGTTAAAGATGAATCATTAATTAACCTAACTGCCCTCTTCTGAATGGTATCAAGAAGCCTGAGAGAGGTTTTGGGGGCACCACCCCAGATGTGGAAACAATATTCCATGGCAGGGCAGATTTGGGATTTATAGAGAGTGAGCAGCTGTTTAGAAGAAAAGTAACGCCGAGAGCGAAAGAGAAACCCAAGTTTTTTAGATGCAGAGGAAGCATATTTGTAATGTGCTTGTGCCAAGAGAGATTAGAAGTCAGGGTAATCCTCAAAAGAGATATATCATTTTGACTAGAAATCGGAGTGTCACTAAAGGTAAGCATAGGAACAGAAGAATCCTTTTTTCGAGATACAAGACAAGACAGTTTTAGAAAGGTTGAAATCAACTAAGTTCAACTAAGTTGTCTTTGCCCCCCTGGAGAATTACCTGAAAATCGGCATTTAAGGAATTGGTAGCAGATTTTCGAGAAGTTGAAGCTGATTGAACAGAGTAAGGTTTCTCAAAGTGGAAAGTGGAATGCAATGTGCTATCATCGGCAAAACTATGGATAGGATTTCCAGTCAATGGAAGAAGGTCATTAATATACAAGGGGAAAAGAGTGGGGGACAGAACTGAACTTTGGGGGACACCAGCATTAGTGGAGAAGTTAGAAGACAGAGAGCCATCTACCATCACCCTCAGTGAGCGATCAGAGAGAAAACTGGTTAACCAATTACTAAAAACAGTTGGCAAACCATAAGATGGAAGATTGTGTAGAAGACCTTTATGCCAAACACGATCGAAAGCCTTTGATATGTCAAGAATAACTACTTGTGTTTCACCGAACCTTTCCATTGAACTAGTCCATAAATGAGTAACATAAGCCAGAATATCACAAGTGGATCGACACTGACGGAATCCGTACTGGCGATCGTTAATCACACGGAATGTTTCTACGTAGTTTAAGAGTTGGCGGTTAATTGATTTCTCCATTACTTTAGAAAGACTAGAAGTAATTGCAATGGGACGATAATTGGATGGGAGGGAGTTGTCACCCTTTTTAGGAACTGGCTGGATATGAGCAAATTTTGAAGCAGAAGGAAAAACACTTTTGGAATAAGAAAGTGAAAAAAGGCGGCAAAGAATAGGAGTAAGTTCAGGAGCACAGGTTTTGAGAACAAGTGGTGAAATACCATTAGGCCCTGAAGCTTTCTTAGCATCAAGATTCATCAAAATCCTTCTGACGGAAGACCACAGGAATGATTAGTCTTTATGAGCACAGGCTATATTAGTCTTTATAAGTTATTTTTGCCTAATGGCTCGCTTTGCACTCTTATACTTTTATGCTAAAGTCTTATAATACACCTGCTCTTTTGGTTTGAAGACTCACTTTGAGTACTGATATTGTACATATATATACTCTTACAGTAGTAATTATACAGGGAAACCTGTGAAGTAATCTGGCTATTCCTACACCTTGTGATCATACAGGATCGCCTAACTGAAAGAACGAGCAATATATTTGGCCAATTAGGCTACCACGACAAAGGTTCTTTTCCTTGTTTTCTAGAGCGGTAATGACATCATTCTCCATACTAGCCAAGGTATTATAAATCATGGACATGGCATCACGTGTCTTCCTAGACGCCTGTTCATCCAGCATGGAAAAATTTTGTTTATCGCACCTCTCACCATTGGTTATATATGAGTCCGAGAGTTCTGTCTCTAAATATATAACCTTACATTCAGAAGCATTAACCTTCAGTTGCCATTTTTAGGAACATACATGTTACAGATCCATTTATTTTTAAAGTAACGTGGCCTGCGTCGATTCGTTAATCGCCTTTCCCACCTTTAGATCATTAGCAAATTTTAAAAGCCTCCCCTTGAATACCTCATCAATATTTTTTATGAAAATGGAAGAACCCAACAACGATTCCTAAGCGACCCCACTTCTCTAAAGATTCGCCATTTATGAGAACACTCTGTCTCCTATCATCTAGCCAGTCTGCAGTCCAGCTTAGGATCTTACCAGTCACTCAACTTTTTCCCATTTATATTGCGGCCTTTCCATGAAATGGTATCAAAAGTTTACTAAAGCCTAAATAATGTCAAAACTGTACCCATATCCAAATGTTTAATGATTATGTCATAGTTTTTGTTGTAGGGTTTTAAGAGCATCGGCGACTAAAGCCATATTTCTCCATGTATGTAGTCTGTAAATTACGTTGGTGCTGAGGTTGATTTTCTGTTTGCTGGACGAAAAACCAGAGTTTTCAGGAGAAAAAAACAATGCTATTCTGATAGGATATCATAGTAATTTACCATGTCCAGGCATGACCTCCCTTAATAAATCCATGCAGGGATGTATTTGAGATACCATTCTTGAGGGGATATACAGGTGAACTGTGTTGTTAACCAAAGAGTCCACGATCATCCCTACCACAGAAGTCAGACACTCTCGCCTATAGTTACCAACTTCTCTTTAGCACCAGCTTTTTGTATTGAAGAGACAGCACTTCTCTAGTTGATTGGGATCTTCCCGTATTCTAATGGTGCTGTCATTAAAATTCCCAACCCGTTTAGTACATTTTCAAGCAGCTTTTTAATTAGAACTGAACATATTCCTTCCCCTCCTAGAACCTTACCATCAGTAGCTTTTCAAGAAAACGATTCTGTGGGATCATTTTATCACTCTTTTTGCCATAATGTGACTTATTAACATTACACAGAGATTGGAGCTTGCTTGCCTCACCTTTAATCACACAGGTTTCTTTAGATACAATAGCCAGCAGTAACCAGAGAATCCATTTTATGATATTGTGTTTACTGCCAGCTATTGGTTCTCCTACTGTCAAGTTTTTGATGTAGTTTGGCCTTAGTATGAACCTAATCAATAGTTAAAGCGGGGATATAAACGAGCATAATGGCGGACGTTGTGACGTCATACAAGCGATCTTATTGGCTGTTGTGCTGTCCCTGTGCCTCTATGTGATTGGCTGTTGAATTTGTGTGGCTGGTTCTCTGATTGGCTGAGTGGGAAAAAAATTTAGTTATTATTTTGCTTACTAGATGGCGCTCCGTATTTTTCTTTTTATTTATTTATTTTGCTGAGGCTCGAACCATTGTTATGCGTGGTGGCTATTTCTTAAATGGCACTGGGCTACCCTTTAAGCTGTGTGAATGTGTGCAAATGTGGCTGATATATGAGTGTGACGCATCAAGAGACCTGCATGGAATTGTGGGGTGGAGGATGTGCTACGCGGAGCCTGCCGCCAAATGCTGTTTATTTCTTCTGGTTCTATGTACCTGTAAGAATTTTTTTTTTTTTTTTATTTCCAGCATTTTATGCTATTGGAAATATATACTGTGTTATTGTTAGTCCACTTTGTCGACAAAAAGCTGAAAGTAAAGATTCTTTTATTTTATTTTATTTGTTTAAATATATATTTTACCAATAAGTTGTCTGGTTGTGGCTCCTTCTATTGGTCCCTTTGTAAGCTGAAAAATAATTTTTTTTTTTTTTTATTACCTATGCTGATACTATTGATTTATTCGTTTAGAGGCACACTTTACCATCGAAACCCTTAAAAGTAAAGATTTGTTTTATGCGTTCTATATTGTTTGATGTGAAAATTTATTTTTGCCAATGTAAGGCACGCTGAAAATTAATTTTTTTTTTTTGTATATTGAAATATGATTTTACATTCTAAAAGTAATTTTCCCAGAGTTTAAAATTTTTAAAAATTATTGATTAATTGTAAAATTTTACAAAGTTATTTCTCTAGTAGCTAAGAAAAACCACAATATTTATAAATAGATATTTTTTTATTGACACGAGATTTACATGGCGAGCTACAAAAACACAACAGGCTAAACTATTAAGAGAAAAAGAATAAAAATTAACACAATCACTTACACAATGTACATGGTTTTCTAGCTGAACGGGTGTACCGTATATTTCAATGTGTAAGCACAATTTAGTTCATCGAACTGCACTGAATATGCCATATTGGTTCTTTCTGGCATTTAGCAGAAAAAAAATTGAATGCTGCTAAACGGCTCTGCGCTTCGCAGATAATGTGCATGCATGTTGTTAAAAGATACATCGAATGAGTTTGTAAACACTCTTGATTTTATTCGGTCTCTAACACAGTCAAGGTGTTCCAATATATCAGTCTGCATCAGTAGAAATGCTGGCTTTTCACATTCTAAAGCAGAAGAAAAGCATCGATATCAGGAACTCTAGTAGGCAAAGCTTCAAGTTCCGAAAGATGTAGGCTTAAATTTACCACAGGTTCCAGAGAGCATCATTCCCAATACAAGGCTTCAGTACCATCTTCGGTGCAGATTCTGAGTCTATGTAGTTGGATCTCCTGTTTTGCTCTAGCTCTTACGAAAAGTAAGATATCAGGCAATTTCTCCTTGAATTCAGTGCAATGCCTTCTCGATAATCATATGTATGCATTAGTTGTTTGGAAAGTCACATATGGATCGAACTCGTAATAAGAAATTCGCACTGTAATACAATGTACTACTAACCAACTGTCTATAGAAAATAACATTCTGTTTTCTAAGATCATTTTCTAAGAACATTTTTGACAACCGCAAAGAGAAAGTTTCAATCTGCAAGTGAAGTCCAAAATGTTGCCACCGTACATGCGCAGAAGTTGACGTCATGTGGTTACCGTTTCTCCCATCAGTGTGTAACCAATCCAACACTCTCACACCGAGGAGTGCAAAAAAACTACGTGGCTGAAGCCGTGTTAGTCAAAAACAGTTCGATCGGTCCAACTTTTATGCTCCCTAAAATACAAGAAAAATCATGTCGCCAGCTCGTAATAAAACAAAGGTTGTTGTTTAACTTCAAAAGAATGCCGCAACTTTTACAATCGCAGGTGTGTCTGTAGAATTCGTTTGAACTGGGGTGAACTGAAAGTTATTTTTCTTCTTGGGAATAAATACTATAGAGAAAAAATTTATTTATTTCCATTTACTATATACAGTATTTTCTTAAATTCATTTCGATCCTTTATAAAAAGGTAGAAAATTTGAATCACAGCAAACAAGTATTTTTTTTTACTCAAAGTTTTCAAAAGTTGCACTTCAAAGTTCCCAAAAGCATTTGACCTTTTAATTTTTGAGTTTAAATGAAAATATATAATTTTAATTCGGAAATCAAATCGTATTTATCTTTAATCCAAAAAATCCCCAAGAATAGAGAAAGTGACGTCATAGTAAGACTAAAAACTAGTTTATCGGTAAATTTGATTACAGTTCCATGCTCCCTCTACTCAAAAACACGAAACAGTCTAATCGATATTTTAAATTCATTGTTGAATGTTTGTTTTAGTCTGTGATTCGTATGTGTGTCAATGTAAGCATATCCTTAACCTCTCAATATCTTTCATTATCTCAACCTCTCATTCGTTAACAAAGTGTAACTTTCAATCTAGAAATGACAACCTTGCTTTTTAGTGATAGTTTTAAAAAATAATGAAAATATTTTTCTCTTACTTATTTGTTTAAACGCATTTTCAGAGAAAAAAAAATCAGATTGTCAAACACAGTTGTTTTTCTTTCCTCAACTCTATAAGGGAGCAGTTTTATTGCACCTGTTACTATTCTTAGCAAGACAGTCACGATTTTTGTGTTCTTTTAAAAAAATTTGCAAATTTTTTTAAAAGTTTTAAAAATTTGCAAATTTGTAGACACTGTAATTTGCAAAACTTAAGCCTTTCTTCATAAGAGTACCCCTTTGTTCCATTCACTAATCTTGTTGCCCTTCTCTGTACTCGTTCCAGCAGCTCTACATCCTTCTTGAAATGGGGCCTCCAGACCTGTATACAGTACTCTAGGTGTGGCCTGACCATCGCCTTATACAATGGAATAATCACCTCCTTATCCCTGCTGGAAAAATTCCTGTATATCATTGACAATACTCCATGAGCTACTCTTGCAGCCCGTCTGCACTGCTCAGAGAACTTCATATCTGCCTGCACAACCACCCCCAAGTCCCTTTCATTCTCTACCACTGTCAGTGTAGTACCACAGAGTTGATACGTTGCTCTGGGGTTGCTGTTTCCCATGTGTAGTACTTTACATTTGTCAATGTTAAACTTCATTTGCCACCTCTCAGCCCATCTGCTCAACCTTTCCAGATCCTGTTTTATGGCGCATTAGCATCTAAGGCAATAATGCGCCAGGCCTTAGAGGAGAAGCGATGCAAGCCAGTCAAACGGAGATACACAGCACTAATTTCTCCTTGTCGCTTGAGGAGCAAACACAATTTGGATATCATTATAGTGAGTATTTTTTTTTTCGATAAAGAGACTTTTTTAAAGAAATTTATTTAGGAAGTAAATGTTGAATTACATCTAATGTGGCAATTACATTTGCCCACAAATCTTTACAATAATATTTGTTTACGATCTTTTGCATAGAAATGCCTCTATATCTATGAATTAGGAAAAAATACAGTGGAGTCCACATGCTATAAATCCGGGATGCTGAATTAACACTTTGTTATAAGTTCATTTCTTGCTCTTCCTACTAAGGAACTCTGTTATGTCCGGAGGTGGCGGTCTTGCGAAGCTGTTGAAATATTGGCTTTAATTTTTTTCCCAGGTAAACGCACACCCAGTGTATGCCTGGTATATGCACAAAGTCAGTGTTGACGACGAGTAAGGCTGGCTTTCTTTGTATTCTTGATGGCAATTCGGCTCGCGCACAGACGCCGATCAGAAGTTTTCAAGATTTGCTGTCTGCTTCTAAAACTCTCAGGATCTGTTCAGTGTTCATAGTCTAGGAGAACTGCTTTGTCTTTAGTCACAGAAAGAATGTTTTTGAATTCGGCATACAATATTACTGTTATGTTTCCGGGAAGAGGCTCCACGGATTTCATTTCAAAGCGGACGCCTCCACAATATGTTGAGCTGATGTGTTCGGCAACTGCGTTTTGATCTGGGGTTAAATAAAGGGCGTAAAGTACGTTGCCTTCTGTATACTCCAAGAGGGATACGTCATTTCCACAGTCTGAATTCCACTTGTTTAGGGCTGTAAAAAGTGACAGGTAGGATCTAGTATAATGTCCATTCTTATAATCGGGTGTAAGTGGTATGGACGAATACTGAACGCTGTTAGCAATGAGAAGCAAATAGCACAGGTTATAGTGGGCAAAATTAAATGGGTTGGTTTTGAAGGACCAATTGAAACTCTCACTGGACACAATACCCACGATCAGACAGGCAGGGATCTGGCCTAGATATACATATCTCTGGTAGAATCGGACATACCTTTGGGAACTGAGAAGTAAGTAACGTTAACTTTGTTAATGGGGTAAACTGTAAGACATAAAATCTTACAAATTAAAGATAGAGAAATATATAAATTTTTATTATAACAATTTCGGGGTTGCTGTCCCTCAAACTTGAAGATTAATTCGAAGTGAAGCTCCTGGTACAATAATACACATTTCAAATCACAAATACTGCTTAAGATAGTGGGTCTCACGCTAATGGAATTGAATTAAGTGGAGGCTATAATTAATCTAAGAGCAAATATACCATGAAAATAAACATTAGAAAGAGACGCATGATCAGCGCCCACTCCCTGAAAGAGCAGCAAAGATAGCGAGATGGAACAGTGGGGGGTAAATTGGTGGAATGGCTAGGGACGGATTGCCGGAGAGACTACAATAGGGATACCAGGTGTATGCGTTTTTGTTTACTGCACACAGAGTGGGAGTGGCCATTTTATAATAAGGTGAAACGAATCAAGTAAATGGACACAGATGTATTCTGGATGGTTCTGGAAAGATTCTGATCTTCCGGATGTACAAAGAAAGTTCGAGAAATTTCTGGAAACCAGAAGCCTTCTCTACACCGGAAGGAGCACGACCTTTTCCTATTGCACGTCACGTGCAATAGGCAAATGAGAATGGAGATTATGATGGGAAGATAGAAATGATTGGTTGAGGTAAAGGAGGGGCATTACGAAATTTTGAGAAATAAAAAAGGAAGAGCGCGCGAGAAAAGGGGTGATGAAAGTTTTTCTGGAGAGGTAGGCTCGGGAAACAGCCCCCAGAAGTGATTCACCAGTAGGACCGATTATGGTGAGTTGGCTAAAACTCTGATAGTTTAAGTAAAGTATAGATAGGTTGCAGTAAAGGGAACTTTCTCGAGATGGAACCTAGAAGTCCGAAAGCATCCACTGAGAGGTATATTTCGAAGGAGGATGGCGAGAGATAATGCTCACAGAAGAACACCGGACAGCCCTGCAGTCTACAGAGAGAAATAAAGTAAAGGGAAGCGATTCCTACTGAATGATCTGGGACAACGAAGAAAGATATGATACCAGGAAGGATGGCGAAGTGGATAGTATCCCTGGCAGATGTTAGCAGTTCCGAAGCTGAAGGAGAGCTATGTCAGACTGATGGTGGACCCCAATGCAGAGCCGAAAGTCACAGGCCAAACATTCTATTAGCTGGAGGATTCAAATCCCAGAAGTAAGTGTACAAACAGCTTATGTACCTATATATATATATGCATATTTGCTAAGGACTGTAGGAAAGATTAGGAAATTTTAACTGAGATTGTGAGAGCACTTTCAGTAAACTCAGTGCATGTTGAGTAAGGAAATACTTTTGAACTAGTTTAATGAAGGATTGTTTATAGTTATGGTATATTTACTGATTAATTAATGGAGGGAAAGTAATAATTTTGGACGGGTTAACTTACAGGGCAGGTAGAGTTGTATGTTAACGTGAATAACGTCCCAGTAATAGGGGAGAGGCGCTGCTAGCCACAGATAGCCGAGATTTATTTACCTATTTATTTTCCTTGAAAATCTAAGGGTGAGACAGAACCATTACAATTTAAATGGTAGCTTTATTACTGTTAAGATGAGATTTGTCCAGAGAAACTTATCATTCGGACAGTTGGCTTAAGAAGAAGAGAATTGTATTAGCGAAGGATTAAAAGAAAGAAATGTGTAATAACAGTAGAAATAAATGTGATTGTTTTAATGAACTTTAATTAAGAAAATTATATATCTATATAATTTTCTTAATTAAATATATATATATATATATATATATATATATATATATATAAATAAACGCAAGAGAGTGTTGCTAGCCCAACAGTAAGAAGATGATGATGTATGGAAGAGCCTAATGACGTGGATCGTAATCCATGCCATGTACTAATCCATACCATGTACATGTAATAAACAAATTGTATATAATGCATATGAGTTGTGCAGTCATTTTGAACACAGAGCCTAGAGTCCGGGTGAGAAAAATAACATTACTGAAAACACCCCGAAATCTAGAATCTTCTGGGATTCTAGATTTTGGGGGGGGTTATGTCAGGTGTTATGTGGGAGGGGACAAAAAGGGGGGCATAGTAGAGTTCAGTGAAGAATTGATTAACTAGACGGAGAATATGGGAGTAAAGGAATAAAGAATATAAAATTAAGAAAAATAAGCAATAATTCACCTACCCCACAAAACAATCGGATGCTTTTCAAGAACACACATGTGGGCCAGCTGTATGTTGGGATTAAGCTTAACTTTACGCACAAAAAGGCAGGCTTCTCGTATGTGTATTTTGGCTGTAGTGTCCAGAGATAACAGGCAGAACTCGGGTGAGCTACGAACCATTCTCAAATGGAGTGATAGGTTGTTAAGAATATATTTGGCCTGGTGGCACAAATCTAGTCTGAGCCGTCCTCTACCGTCTTGGTTTTCGAAAAGTACTTCATATGCTGATGTATACTGCTGTGAGTTTGAGGAAACATCTGTGGCACTTTGCAAGCATTGTCTTTTACGAACAGTTCTGTACTGAGCTGTGTGTTTTTAGCTCCTTAGTCAAAGTTCAAAAGCATTTCTAAATAAGCTCTATAGGCGTAGGTGTCACTGCTGGGGTTGATGAGTTTATCCTGAACGAAAAGGTCAACATGGCTAAACAGGGAGTGGAAAAATTATTGACAACGCCCACATTCGATTTCAGTTCTTTACCATCACTTTGGATTAACTATATTTTGAGCGGCAAATAAGTTTTTCCCAAGTCAAGATATTCTTCCGACGTTCCCGAAACGGAAAACTCTATCGGCCCCGAGGTGTCCACTGATGCTAAAGGTAGGAATGTGACATAGAAAGACTGCTTGACGCACAGATTAATAGCTGGTTGGGCAAACAAATCTAATTCTGATATCAGCATCTGCATTATTGAAAAATATCCTGATATTTTCAGCCCTTGCCTTGGTTCTGACTGTGGACCTTTTGCTTTATGGCTTGTCCCACTTCAGAAGCTTGATTTATAAATGACCGTTTCACAGGCTCTCCCAAAATGACATCATCGAGCATATTATGACCGGCTTACAGCACTTGAAGACCAATGAACTTAGCTGCGGGTTTCAGAAGAGAAAGAAATGTGAAAGCCGAACAGAATAAACTGCCTAGTCTCTGGCTTCTCTGGATCGGGGTTCTTGCAAAGTAGGGACTTCCTCCCGCCTGCACATTGTAGTATTCCACGTAAGCGTTCATTGGATCGAAAATGTAGCTTAATTAGGGTTTTCTCTCATCTGAAATATCTGGCCGCTGTCTGTGCGTATTTGAATAGCTACGGAATGAATATTTGAAAGTAACACAGGGTAATAATCCAAATGCGAGAATTCGCCTCTGTTTCCAAACGGCACTACTCGCAAAAGAGACACTTTGGTATTACCTACTATCTGGTCTTCGATCAAGTTACTACAACCGAAGTAAGAGCTGACACCTCTATTTATATTGCATGGAAATCTCGATCTCACAGTTCTTTCGAAGTCGCGGTGCAGATGGTCAAAACCGAACAGTTCGCCTTGTCCTGTCTCAGGGAAATGAAGACATACACCGCTTTCTATTTCGAAAGAAACAAAGCCATGGGTTTGTTTACAATTCCCTTAAATTTCAGGGAGCAATTTCTGTCATAGTTTGTAGGATTTCGGAGACACTACTGTAATTACAGTAAGGAATTTTATACTCGCGAACATCACAACTCGAAGACCCTATAAATACAAGCCCCCTATCGTCGCTGAGGGTCGTGATTGGTGGCACCATACTTTTACCTTTATGTATCCATTTTCCAATGTGCACACCTTTGAAAATTCTGTATTTGTCACCGACATCACTTTTGGCTTTAGATTTAGGGATCAGAACAGGAATTTCAGCCGATTGGAAAGCCATACGCAACTCACTGTCGTTCTTAACGTTAATTGCGAATCTCACTCTGAATTTTGTTTCTACTACTTTGAGCTCAAAATTGGTACTAAGGCTACACATATGGTCGATCAATTTAGACAAATTTTCGTACTCTGCTTCCAACACATAAACCTCCGTGTGCCTGGATGAAATTCCTTTCTGAAAAGTTGCAAACTCAGTCCAGCCTTCCGAAATATTGTTCCAAGAATTATGAATGTGGATTTCTGCTAATGCAACCCCCCACTCTCCATTGAGAGCTATAGCATCGGACAAAACAACAGTAAAATTACACTGCATATTCTCGGGATGGATCCATGCTCACGTTACTTGGTAGGGTTAAGAAGAACATCTTTAGCAGGAACCCAGCAGTTATAGGAAGCAGGATATCCTAACCTCTTAACCAGTAATTGAAGCTCCTCCTATGCGTCTATCCTTAAGTACCTTTTCAATAAGAAAGATGTCGGCAGGCAAGTCGTCCTGTATATTAACAAGCTGTGGTTGTTGCTCATAAAAGGTGCCTTAGATCGTTTTGCCGGCCCTATCTTTGACTCTGTACACAACTGGTTGCCTTTGATTCAAAACTTGGGATACAGTGAACACCTCACGACTCCAACTACCCCAGAATTCTTTGCTGAAAAGATGAGAACCAGTGCATAGAATGACACGATCCCCTAGTTTAAATTTAGGAATCTGTTCTTTGGTCTTTTTTTAAGTAAAATTTCCTGTAGACGTCTTCTTCATTATGCAAGGCGGCAGGCGGCATCCCGATGGATCGATGCGATATTCATTTATATGTAGCTACAATGTCGGGAAGAATGTGCACATATTTCTTACTTTTAGAATAAGTTATCCATTTAAATATATTTTCAGAGTCCGGATGAAACGCTCAGCTATGGTTGCCTTTTTTTCCGACATAGTAGTATAGAAATTAATGTTAAGAGACTTAAATAATGCTCTTACATCTTTATTTGTAAATTACTTTCTCTGATCGCTGTTAATACCGAATGGTGTTTCTTCCTTGAAAATTGATTTAAATTCCTTTACCATTTGCTTTGAAGTTTTATTTCTAAGTGCTGTCACCCAGGCATATCTTGAAAATGCATCTATACAAACGAACGTATAGCATATTCCTTCATTCTCTTTAGACAGATTGCAAACATCTGCTAAGTTCCTTTGAAATGTATAGTGGAGTCCCGGAACTATTATCTGGTTTCTAGGAAAATTACCTCTTTGAGGCTTGTGTCTCACATAAGCAGGTTAAAATGCCAAGTACTCTTTCACGACATGCGTGGGTAGCTTTGTGTGTTTTTGTAATGCATTAACACCACTGAAACTTCCCACTACACGCAGATCATTGTAATCTTCTAACATTGTTGTTCTTTTCCAGATGGGGACACTTTACGAACAAGATGGGCAGGAGTATTGGTGGCGATTGTTATTGTTATTGTTATTTGTTTTTTTTTTAGGAACATTAGCAACTAAGGCCATATTGCTCCCTGGTGGCGATAAAAATGATCATTCTCGGCGGCCCTTATGAGGTGGTGTGATTAGAAGCGGAAAGTATAGCATATTAGGAAGAAGAAATTAGTTAGTGGAGCAAACATCTCCATAACCCCTTCATTGTAATTATATATATATATATATTTTTTTTTTTTTTTTTTGTGTCAATAAAAATTGTCTGTCTCCTCCCCCCTGCCTCCCTCATACTCTATTTGTAAATATTATCTGTCTTTTCTTAGCTACTAGAGAAATAATTTAAATTTTGCAATTAATCAATAGTTTTAAAATCTTAAACAACTTGGGAAATTACTTTTTAGAATGTAAAGTCACTATATTTCAATATACAGAAAAAATTCAGCTTGCAGAAAGGACCGATAGACGGAGCCACCATTTACAGCCTAACTTATTGGTAAAAATAAACTTACACATCAACAATATAGAATACATTAAAAAATCTGAAATTAGTTAGTGGAGCAAACATCTCCATAACCCCTTCATTGTAATTATATATATATATATTTTTTTTTTTTTTTTTTTTTGTGTCAATAAAAATTGTCTGTCTCCTCCCCGCTGCCTCCCTCATACTCTATTTGTAAATATTATCTGTCTTTTCTTAGCTACTAGAGAAATAATTTAAATTTTGCAATTAATCAATAGTTTTAAAATCTTAAACAACTTTGGGAAATTACTTTTTAGAATGTAAAATCACTATATTTCAATATACAGAAAAAATTCAGCTTGCAGAAAGGACCGATAGATGGAGCCACCATTTACAGCCTAACTTATTGGTAAAAATAAACTTACACATCAACAATATAGAATACATTAAAAAATCTTTACTTTTCAGATTTTTGATGGTAGAAGTATGCCTCTAAACACATAAACCAATAGTATCAACACAGGAAATTAAAAAAAAAAAAAAAAAACTTGACATTCTAGAATAAGAAGGAAATTTTTTTTTTTTTCAGTTTGCAAAAAAGGACCGATAAATGGAGCCACCATTCATGGCCTAAGTTATGGGTAAAAAAAATATATATATTTAACCATCAAGCACATAAAATAAAAAATCTTTACTTTCAGCTTTTTCGCAGACAAAATTGGACTAACAATAACACAGTATATATTTCCAATAGCATAAAGTGTTGGAAATAAAAGAAAAACTTTTCTTACAATTGCCTTCCAAAAACAACGTTCGGCGCTGGGCTCTGGGAAGCAGAGCCTCTGCCCCACAATTCATTACATAATACACGTCCCTTGACATCACCCACACATTGAACACATTTCATATATCAGCCACATTTACATACATTCATGTAATTTGAAAGGTAGCCAGTGGATAAAGCACTAGACAGCTACAGCAGATGATATGGGTTTGAGCCTCAGCATAATAAAAAGAAAAATGCGCTACGCCATCTAGTGAGCAAAATAACAACTAAAACATTTTTTTCGCACTCAACTCAGCAGCCAATCACAGAGAGGTGGGGTGACAGCACAACAGCCAATAAGATCGCTCATATGACGTCACAACGTCCGCATTTACTCTCGTTTATATCCCTGCTCATATCAATGATCTAATCAATATAACTACTCTAATCAATTATATTATAGCCTCTTTTACTCCCTGAGACATGCTGAAATAAATATCAATCATCTATTTTATTCGAAAAACTGTTATAGCACACCCACATCAGTTAGCACCCTCGCAGGAAATTTTCCAGGAATATTCTAATAATAGTAGGAGAAGTCCCATTATAAACTAGATTTAAACTCTAGGTCTTGCGTATTACTGTATTTGGAAAATCAAATGCACTAGGCATAATCCTTATGGGTTTTGATAATTAACTATATAATATCGGTGTAAATACACCATAGTTAACCCATAGATTTGAGCTACGATTGTAGCGTAGAAGGCATCGTTTTAATTGTATCTCATAATGTGGTTGCCTTC
This sequence comes from Mastigoproctus giganteus, assembly GCF_048544385.1. Classification (NCBI taxonomy): domain Eukaryota; kingdom Metazoa; phylum Arthropoda; class Arachnida; order Uropygi; family Thelyphonidae; genus Mastigoproctus; species Mastigoproctus giganteus. Next base: position 54,840,717 of record NC_143578.1, on the reverse strand, counting down.
ATAACAAGATAGCTACTATTGAATTACTTCAAATAAATAACGCTTCGCTAGTAGAGAAGGCTACTGTTATTTATTTTCAGCGGTACCACCACCGAGACGATCGTTTGAAAAAAAAGGTAAGGGATAATGATTTCTCAGTTATCCACACACTGCCCCTATTAGAACAAGAGAGCAATAAAGAGATAGGAAAGTGATAGTAGGAGAGGTAGAGGAAGAAGATCGTCGATGAAGAAGGAAAGGGGCAGTTATTTCTTCAGCTCATTCACGTGATTTTATGTTCGTCGGATGGGTAGCGCTTCCCCGATGAGGGGGTCTGTTGCTGCCCATTCGAGGAACCTCAGTGGCCATAAGGCCGGTCAGGCAAACGTCGTTTCAGGGCTATTTGGCCCCTCCTCGGTGGGTGGGTAGGTATCCATTGCTTCTTGGAAAAAAAAAAAAATTGTCTCATTTGCACTTATTAAAATGATCTTATATCCCAATTGGGTTAAGCTCACTCGGAAACATTCCATGGAGGGCCCCGTCCATGTGACTACCCGCTACGCAAGCAGCCGCCTGGAGTTGGCTTGCCCTACATGAATTCTCAAGTCCTCCACCTCTTTCATTCTTCCATTCTTACGCGACTTCACTCTAAACGTAAGCCGCCGCATTATCGGGAGAGGGACCATTTGCTTACAGCCAGCTTGGTCCATATCCCTTCTAGCCTAAGCTAAGGAGATTTCAACCCCCTAGTCCCTAGCTTTACCACTTAAGCTGCACGTACACCTCGTTGTTCACTAGCCGGCATAGTGGTGTAGGGTAACACCATTGTTTTAGGAATTGCTGGTTCCCCAATTTAAGTAGTTCCAAAATCAGCAATCTCCTAATTCCAGCATACATGGATCGGATAGTGTGTTTGTATATCTCTATGCATGTTCCCTCTGTTTTTCTCTTCCTAATCTTCCACGCTTGGTATTTTCCTTCATTTATTACGAACATCAAGATGTGTGTAGCTCTGGAGGCCGGCTCCGGAAATTGCAAAAATAACACCTGATATCTTGTTAATCGCGGTACTTTCATGATTTTGTGGACCTTGTTCCAGACTCGTTGTACAGCTGGACAGGAGAAAAACGCATGGTCTACTGTTTCCCGCGCTTTTCAATATTGACACTCGGTGTTCGAGTGTCCTCGGAACTTAGCTTTGTTTACTTCCACCGGCAGGTGCCCGTAAATCACTCTCCAGGCTAAGTCACTTCTTGACCTATACCCTATATGTTTGCGAAGATTTTTAAACATTTGGGTTTCGTCTAAGCTGTGCCACGCTCGGGGATTTTGTACTGGTTGCATGTACAAGTCAAACAGTTGCCAGTAGATTTTTGAGACTTTTAGTTTTGTCCCCATGTCTAAACCTGCTGCCGATAGCTGCTGGAGGTACTTGATGATCAGTTTGTAGAAAGGTGGTATTATTTCTGCCGCAGACCCTGTATATTCTACTCCTAGCAACTTTGTAAACCTTCCCATATGATATTTTATTAGAGAGGAAGCTACATGCGTGTCCCACAGGGCCGTTCGGACATGTTTCATTATGTACGCCCACCGTAGCCACTTTAGTTGTGGCATTTCATAACCGCCGAGCGCTTTTCTACAATGCAACCTTATTTACGTCACCTCTTGTTGCCTATTGTTCCAAAAGAATTTGAATAGCCTTCTGTGCAACCTTTCTTGCGTGATATATTTAAAGTTGGTGACCGTCACGATATTCATCACTATTGGGATGAGAATCATCCATATGATTGTTACTCTTCTAGAGAACGACAGCAGGCCTAGGTTCCATTGGCCGATTTTTTCCTCCCAGGCGCTTAATAGCTGTCGGGTTGTTATTTTTGGTTGTCTTGCGAAAGGCACTCCCGGAATGGTAATGGGCTCCGCAGAGGAGGAGAGGCCCACTGGTAACTGTAGTGGAGCATTCTTCCCCCATTGTTGACATTTTGTTTTATGCTTATTAAGACATAGGCCACTTGCCAGGCTGAAGTAACCGAACAAGTCCAGCGCACTCTGCAAGGAGCTGCGATCAGACATGGTTAGTATGACGTCATGCGCATGGACTATGTATTTGCAATCGGGATTCGATCCAGGAAGATGGACTCCTTTGATATTACTGGAGTTGTCTAATTGCCTGAGTATGGGCTCCAGCGCCATTGAGAAGAGAGCAGGGCTTAGTGGGCAGCCCTGCCTCACCCTCCTCTCCAGTTTTACTTTATCCGAGCTGTATCCATTGATTGCTAGAGTGGTGGTAGCTCCTTTGTATAAACTGATGATGGCTGCTCTTAACTGTGAACCCACCTGTACAGTATACAACAGATTTTGAAGATAATTCTGAGACAGTTTATCAAAGGCTTTCTCTATATCAAGCACCGCTAGGATTATGCTGTAGTCTTTCTTCTGACAATATGGTTGCAGGTCCCTCAAGAAAATCAAATTTGTTCCCATGGATCTGCATGGCACCCCATATGTCTGGTTTGCCCCTTTAATGGATCCTAAATATCTTTTGAGGCGATTATTCAATACTTTAGCGTACAGTTTATAGTCTACATTTAATAGCGAAATCGGCCTCCAGTCTCCCACTTCTTCACCCCTTCTCCCCTGCTTTCTTAATAGTGTCATTCTCCAGATGTGATGTTGTGTGTGCCCCTGGGAAAAACCACGGACATTCAGGGTTCCGATAATTACCACGTGTACTGATAATGGATCTGCCAAGGGGTTTCACCTATTTTGTTTGTGATATGCTAAGGCCGTACAGGATTTTACCCAGCTCTTGTTCTTGCCCCGCGATCCATTTGATTCGGGAGTTACTTAATTGCTGTGTGATTCCTAAAAGACTCTGTCCTACCAAATTGCCGAAGAAAATATCCCTCCACATAAATTGTATTCTCTCCATTTTTCCCTGTCCGGTTTGCTCTAGTGTTATTCTGGGTTTCCCCAGACTTTGCTCCCATTCTGATAACTTTTCCCCCAGCTTTTCCTGACCTACCGGTAGATATTTCGTTAAATGCTGTACCCCGATTAGCTTTTCTCTGCCTTCCCCTAACGGCCCTTCCCCTTCGGAGTCCTCTGAACTCGACTCGCCTAGAACTTCTGCAACGATGTTGTCTTCCTCTGTGATTTGCTTCTTCCTCTTTCCCCCCCTCCTTCAACCTGTTCTCGTTCTCCCCCCCTTCTGCCTCTTGTTGTTTCTTCTGTTTCTATTGAGGTGGGAGTGACTTGTTTTATGTCTGTGGCCCCCTCCTCTGTTTCTGTTATTAAATTCACTGATTCTGTCAAAGGAATTTTTTTCCCTCCCTGTGGCTTTAGAATAACCATGTTTCCCTCTCTCGAACTCTTTTCTTTTTCCTCCCCTCCTCTAGTGGCCTCTGCGTATGACCTCACTGAACAGTTGCTTGCTTTGTGGTTTGTACCACCACATTTGCTGCATGGTTTTGGGCAGTCGCTGCTGATATGCCCAACTTCTCTACAGTTAAAACACCGCCCTTTTGTGCAATTCGCCCCTAGATGGTCCGAACTGCCGCACTTCAAACATTTTTTTTCCACCCCTCTATAGTTTAAAACTAGTCGGTTTCCCAAAACATATATGATATTGGGGACCGGCTTCCTCATTTCCATTTGAATCGTGACTTTGCCTGTGTATATATAGCTCGGGAAAACCCTCCCACGCGTGCATTTCTATCCGTGTAACGTTCCCGTATGCGTCTAATGCACTTTTTAAATATGTATTTGGTATTTCGATCGGATACCGTTCTATGGTTATATACTTCCTGATACTGCCCACCAAATGGGGGTGTATCATTTGGTTCTCGAATGGAAACCCTCTAAGCAGTGTGTCCCTAGTCACATGGTCCTTACATACTACTTGATATTTCCTCAGAGGTAACAAAGTAAACCCCTGTATTCTCACGCATTTTGCTAATCCCTCTATTACCTGCCTGGGTTCGTATTCCGTGTCCAGAGTAAACTCCAGAGTTCTTTCACGAATGTAATATTTCATCTTGGAGAGAGGAAGGAAAAAAAAAAAAAAAAAAAAAAAAAACACTACAAAAAAGTGCCCGCAGGCACTTAATCCCACCCTGTAAGTTTTACTACGGTCAGCAAAAAAATAAACTTAATGTCAAGAACTTACGATCTCCAGAAAATCTTCCCTCTTTACGAAACAATACCCGACGAAGCAGTACCGCAGCAAAGTCCGTAGAGCATCATTAGTGGGCGGGTAGGTACCCAGGTAATACAACAAGCCATCTCAGTTGCGAAGTTATATCCACATTATGAGAGATGCCAAAAGGGTGTGGTGGTAATGTATTTGGAAAATTAAATACACTAGGCATAATCCTTATGGGTTTTGATAATTAACTATATAATATCGGTGTAAATACACCATAGTTAACCCATAGATTTGAGCTACGATTGTAGCGTAGAAGGCATCGTTTTAATTGTATCTCATAACGCTACAATCGTAGCTCAAATCTATGGCATCGTAGAAGGCATCGTTTTAATTGTATCTCATAACGCTACAATCGTAGCTCAAATCTATGGGTTAACTATGGTGTATTTACACCGATATTATATAGTTAATTATCAAAACCCATAAGGATTATGCCTAGTGCATTTAATTTTCCAAATACATTACCACCACACCCTTTTGGCATCTCTCATAATGTGGATATAACTTCGCAACTGAGATGGCTTGTTGTATTACCAGGGTACCTGCCCACCCACTGACGATAGGCCGGATAAAACGTTCTTCTTTCGTATAATCGCCTGACGAGGTTGTGCTGCTTCAAGGTCCTTCTAGATCGTAAGTTGTTACATTAAGTTTTTTTTTTGCTGACCCTGCGAAAGTTTCCAGGGTGGGATTAAGTGCCTGCGGGCACGACCATTGTTACTTTTTTTTTTTTTTTTCCCCCCCAATATGAGTTTCTATATACGTGAGAGAACCTTGGAATTCACTCTGGATGCAGAGTATGAACCGAGACAAGTAATTGAGGGTTTAGCGAAAAGCGTAAATTTATCAAGATTACCGGGGTTCACCCTTCTACCCTTGAGGAAATACCAGGTAGTTTGTAAAGACTGCGTGACAAGAGACACATTGCTGAGGGGCTTCCCTTTTGAAAACCAAGTGATACACCCCCATTTGGTGGGTAGTATCAGGAAATATATCACCATAGAGCGTTACCCAATTGACATGCCGAACACATATCTAAAAACTTCATTAGAAACATATGGAAAAGTCTCGAGAATAGAAATGCACGCGTGGGAGGGCTTTCCAGAGTTGTATACGGGAAAAGTAACAGTGCAAATGGAAATGAGAAAACCAGTTCCAAACATCATCTATGTAATGGGAAATCGACTACTTCTGAATTACAGAGGGGTAGAGAAGAGGTGCTTAAAATGTGGTAGCCTGGATCATTTAGGCGCGAATTGTACAAATGGGCGTTGTTTCAATTGCAAAGAAGTGGGGCATATCAGCAGTGACTGCCCAAAGCATGCAACAAATGTGGGGAGACAAGCCACAAAGCGGGAAGCTGCCCAATTAGGTCATATGCAGATGCGATCAGAAGAGGGGAAGGAAAAGTAGGCGAAGAAAATGGGGTTATAGACACAAGTCAAGACACCCCCACTTTAATGGAAACGGTGGAAATAGCATGAGGTATGAAGAGGGGGGACAACAAAGACGAAGAAAGTCTAGAGGTTGAAGGAAAAAGAAAGAGGCAAATTGTAGAAAATGGAAAGGACACAATAGAAGATCTGAATGAGCTAAGTTCAGATGACTCCGAAACAGAAGGGACATTAGGCGAGGGTAGTGATAAATTACTGGGGGTCGAGCATTTAAAAAAATACGTGCCAATAGGATCGGAAACATTAACTGTTAAATTAGAAGAATGGGAGCAGCGGCTAGGGAAGCCGAGAATAGTGTTTGAGCATGCTCAAGGAGGCAAAGTAAACAACATTCAATTTATGTGGAGAGACATATTTTTTGGAAACTTAGCAGGACAGACGTTACTGGGAATAGTGCAGCAGCTAAATAATTCCCGAATCTCATGGTTATTAGGACATGAGCAAGAGTTAGGCAGAACCCTGTATGCTCTAAGCATATCTCTCACACAATAGTATCTACATGGTAATCATAGGTACTTGGAACATAAGGGGCTTTGCTCAAGGGCATGCTCAGCATCATGTATGGAGAAGCATGTTGTTACTAGGGGTTAGAATTTTATTCATCCAAGAAAGTCACTTTTTTAACAGTGTCCAAGTGCGAAAATTCCAGAACAGATACAAATGTCTAAGCTTCTGGAGTTTTGGCTCAAGCAATTCCAAGGGAGTAGGCATCATAGTCTTACCACCGGTCATAGGAAAATTCTGCAATCTTCAAAGGGACATAGAAGGGAGAATAGTCTGCATTGACTGGAGAATAGGGTCGCACACAATAAGACTGATGAATATATATGCACCAAACACCGCTCCAGAGCGGAGGCGGATATTTAGCAGTTTACATCTTTTTATGGTGGGGGCCCGATTGATTATACTAGGAGGAGACTGGAATTGCGTGTTAGACCCAGTTAAAGATAAGACAGGTACGGCGGATCCAACAACTGGCACAGAGGGCTCCTTGGAGCTCAACAGCTTGAGCTTAAAACACGACCTGATAGACATATGGAGAAAGAAATATCCCATAAATCACGGAGCAACCTGGTCTAGGGGAACAGTAGGGACCCGCATTGACCGGTTCTATGTCCCAAGCAAGATAGCAGATAAAATAAATCGGGTAAGACATATCAACATTTCGGGACCCCGCGCAATAACAGATCACAAATTAGTTATAATGGACTTTCCATTAAGCCTAACTGTAGAACAGGGGAAGGGCCCCTGGAGGTTAAAACCGGTGCTCTTGCAAAGGTGACCCGCAGGATATTAAAAGACTAACACAGCTTTTGAGAAATCCTAATCACTGGACAGAAGGGAGCTGGGTGCACTACAAAAATGCAATAAAAACAGCTTTTCAAAAATTAACAAGGGAAAAGCACCTGGAAAGCAGGAGAGAGCTAAGACACCTGTATGAAGTTCGGAGACTCCTAAAGTCTTGTCAGGATGATCTGGGAGAAAGAGAAATACAAAAAGAAATCCTGTCGCTATTAGAGAGGCAGGCAGAAAACGAAGCTATCCAGATGCGTATATGTTACAAGAAAGCTGATAAGTCGTCTGCTTTCTTCTTTAAGCAATTCAACAGATCACGCAGAGACAGCAGTTTAATCCATCAAATACAGGTAGGCCCGCACCAATATCAGAACACTAGTGACATCGTTAAGTGTTTTGCACATGTCTACAAGGAAATGTATACAGCATTCAAAGGACCAGGTTTACTAGAGAGCTGGGAATTACCAAGTTTCCTGGCAGTTCACAGACATGAACAGGATCAACCTATCTCCCTGAGTGAACTATCATCAGCATTGAAAGATATGAAAGGAGGTAAAGCGCCAGGTCCAGATGGGCTAACAGTGGAATTTTATAAGAAGCACTGGGAGGAAATTGGGCCAGTCTTGGCCGTCATTTTCTCCGAATTCTTCTCGGAAGTGGCTGTCCCGGAAGAATTTATAGAAGCCCAAACCATATTTCTCAAAAAACAGGGTAAAATGGGGAAAGAAGTGGGCGAATGGAAGCCAATATCACTACTAAATACAGATTATAAGTTGTATGCCAAAGTATTAAACGCCCGATTCAAAAGGCATTTAGGGCACATCATAGGTCCCAATCAAACATATGCAATTCCAACAAGATCTGTGATGGCAAATCTGTCATTTCTAAAAGATTTGCAGGTATACTGTAAGCAAAAACAATACAGTGTAGTGGTGGCTGTACTGGATTTGGCAAAGGCCTTTGATAAGCTTTCCCATGAGTACCTTAAAAATCTGCTGCATACGGTCCGAATGGGTTCTTTGCTAAGAACAGCCATTATCAGTCTGTACAAAGGGGCACAAACCACTCTTTTGATTAATGGCCACAGCTCGGAGAAAATAAAACAGGAACGAGGAGTTAGACAGGGATGCCCACTAAGCCCTGCACTATTCTCGTTGGCATTAGAACCCATATTAAGGCAATTAGCTATTTCTAAAAACATCAGCGGGGTTCATCTTCCTGGCCCACACTCTGATTGCAAATATGTAGCACATGCAGATGACGTGATCCTAACTTTGGCGGATAGCAGTTCTCTACAAAGAGCGCTGGAAACCTTCAGTCATTTCAGCTTATCCAGCGGCCTATGTCTAAACAAAAGCAAGACCAAATGTCAACAGTGGGGAACTGAGGCTTCAGTACAATTGCCAGCAGGCCTCACATTCTCGACAGCACCTATAACCATCCTAGGGGTTCCTTTTGTGAAATATCCGGTAGTATCGTCCCGGCAATTACTAGATTCTTGGGAGGACGCTCTGTCAGAGTGGAATCTGGGGATGCTATCTTTCTCCGGAAGGGTGTGTATTATGTGGACGATTCTGATACCGATGCTGATGAATACCGTGTCAATTAAATCATTTAATTACTGCATGCAGAAAAAGCTAACTCGAAGACTATTTAAGTTATTTTGGAACAGCAGACAGCAAGAAGTGACGCAGCAGAGGCTATACTGCAGGAAGTGTGAGGGAGGTTATGCAGTACCACGGTTAAAGTGGTTAAGGTGGGCATATGTGTTAAAGCACATTTGGACTGCCCTACGGGGAGCCCATGCAGGGCTGCCTTAGCAAAGTACAATATGGGAAGGTTTACTGAACTACTAGGAGAGGAGCACACTGGTCCAACAGTAGAAATAATAACACCCTTCTACAAATTGGCAATCAAACACTTACAAGAGTTATCTGCACGGGGTTTGCACATGGGAACCAAGCTTAAGATTTCGGAAATATACTGGAAGTTATCCGACATGAATACACCGCCAGTACCGGTGCCACGCAATTGACTGAGACTAGATGTGACTCAGATGTTGGACAACCTACACCATCATATAGGTTATGAGTCACGGAAAGACCTGGCATGGAGAATAATACACGGACACCTGCCAGTGGAGAAGAACAAAGCCAAATTTCGAGGGCACACGAATGTTGAGTGTTTTTTCTGTAAGGCGTGTGAAACAGTGGAACATGCATTCTTCTCTTGTCCGGTTACTCAGCGCATCTGGCTTAGTGTACACAAAACAATGGGAATACCACGCTTGACCAGGGAACAAGTACTATTCTTACAGTTCCCGGCCCCCATTTCCAGAGCAACACGCATCCTGATATACCTCCTAAATGAAGGTAAATATCAGGCCTGGAAAATCAGGAAAAGAAAAGAAGGCGGCTCTGCACAGGAGGTGTCAAAATGCACCCTTCGAACGATGCATGGTGCAATAAGAAGATTTTTGCTATTAGAATTACGACAACTTGGTAAACAAAGATTCCTACAATTATGGTGTTTCCCCACACCTTTATGTCGGCTTATAGATGACAACATATATGTGCAGCTTAGATGGTAATGATGAGTCTAGGCTAGGGAAGCGTATGTACCAAACAGATTAGTTTAGTTATTAGAGGAAAGGGACCAAGTCAGCTGCAGGCGTTTGGTCTCTCTCCCAGATGAACGGCAGCCGAGCTTTGAAGGCTGCATGAAGCAACAGGAGTGTGGAAGAGGGGGATGACCCTAGAACCCATGTCGGGCAAGCCAACTCCAGGCGGCCGCCAACCAGGTGGTCACATGGACTGGGCCTTCCTCGGAGTGTGTCAGTGGGAGATTGAGCAGCCCAATCGGGTTGAGGTGAAAGATATGAGCGGATAAGGGTGTCTGTCGCTGTCTGCTCATTACAGGGAGGTTTTTTTTTTTTTTTTTTTTTTTTTTTCCAGCGATACAGGCCGCTAGGCAATCCCAAAGCAGGATCCATATAGGATCCTTGAAGGTAGTTTCCATACAAATATCTGGAAACTGGAAAACATGTCTGGTCTAACCAGCAAGCCTACCCACCCACTGATGAAGGCCAAATAGCCAGAAACATGTAGGACTCCGATTGGGTAATAAATATCCCCGTCAGCGGGACACATTGCCCATTCGGGGCAAGGAGCTTTGAGTTCAGGTGAATCACAACTAAAAAAATCCCTTTCATTCTTCGACGGCATGTTTTTTCCTCTCCTTCTCTTACTGTCACTTTCCTACCTCTTTTTTCTTTGCTCAGTCTAATAGGGATATTGAGGATAACGGACATCTTTATCCAATACCTTTTTCAAAACATGTCTGGGGAGCCTGGTGTTCACGGAGTTTCCGAGAATAGGTAACAACAGTCTTCTCTACTGGGGAAGCGTTACCTATTCGAGGAGTTTTTGAGTGGTGTGAGTTGAAGGAGTTAGTCCCTTTCATTCTTCTACATGTTTCTTTTTCCTCTTCTACTATTACTTTCCCTCTACCTTTTTTGCTTTCTAAGTCTGATAGGGACAAGTGGATAGTAGAGCTATTATCCCACACATATACAAATAGCCTTGAAACATGTCTGGGGAGCCTGGTGTTCACGGAGTTTCCGAGAATAGGTAACAACAGTCTTCTCTACTGGGGAAGCATTACCTATTCGAGGAGTTTTTGAGTGGTGTGAGTTGAAGGAGTTAGTCCCTTTCATTCTTCTACATGTTTCGTTTTCCTCTTCCACTCTTACTATTACATTCCCTCTACCTTTTTTGCTTTCTAAGTCTAATAGGGACATATACAAATAGCCTTGAAACATGTCTGGGAGCCTGATATTCACGGAGTTTCCGAGAATAGGTAACAACAGTCTTCTCTACTGGGGAAGCGTTACCTATTCGAGGAGTTTGAGTTTTTGAGTTGTGTGAGTTGAAGGAGTTAGTCCCTTTCATCTTCTGAATCGTTTCGTTTCCTCTTCCACTCCTACTATAACTTTCCCTCTACTTTTTGCTTTTCTAAGTCTAATAGGGACAAGTGGATATTCGAGTAGATATTCACATACATACATACAAACAGCTTCGAAATGATCGTCTGGGGGAGGAGCCTGGTAGTCACGGAGTTTCCGAGAATGGGTAACAACAGTCTTCTCTACTGGGGAAGCGTTACCTATTGGAGGAATTTATGAGTTTTTGAGTGGTGTGAATTGAAGAGTTATTGTCCCTTTCATTCTTCGACGACGTTTCTTTTCCTCTTCCACTCCTACTATTACTTTCTCTCCACCTTTTTGCATTTCTAAGTCTAATAGGGACAATGGTTTAATTAGATCTGGTCCAATGGGTTTTTTTTTCACATTAAATTCACAAACAGCTTCGAAACGATCGTCTGGGTGGTGGTACCGCTGAAAATAAATAACAGTAGCCTTCTCTACTAGAGAAGCGTTATTTATTTGAAGTAATTCAATAGTAGCTATCTTGTTGTGAAGGCAACCACATTATGAGATACAATTAAAACCATGCCTTCTACGCTACAATCGTAGCTCAAATCTATGGGTTAACTATGGTGTATTTACACCGATATTATATAGTATTACTGTATACACGTGGTTATGCACAAGTGATCGGCATTATAAAATATACAAATGGACAGACTTTCATCTGTATAAAAAAAATGAAAATCTGTGCATAGAGAAGATAAAGAAATTATATTCAATGTGAATCATATTCAATGTTATTGAACTGATGCAGAATTAGTTTACTTCCTTGCATCCATTGTGCCATTTTAATATTTTCACAAAGGATACTCATTAATTTAGTATACCAATCAAGCAAGCAATGAAGCCTGTTAGTGTGGCAAAGAGGATTTTCAGAACGTGGTATAAAAAGGATTCGAAGTGAGTCAGAAGATAAACGTTTTCCAAAAAGCATACAAATATTGTTCAAGTTTTACTTTGAACCAGGCTGATTGCGATGTCGTAAGGTGAAAAATCACAGATTTTTTGTAATTATTTAAAATAAAAAAGTACCAGATATATCTAAATTAATCCCGCTTTTAAAACAGAAAATAAATTTTACTTGGAAAAGAAAAACTATATCTTATGGTTTACAAGAAACTAAACTGTAAGAAAATTCTTCAGCTGATGCTGTTTTGTTGGAAGAAATATCAAAATAAAAGAAAACGTTTAATGGAAAGAAATATTTTAGAGAACTTCATCATACTTTAGAGCAGGGGTGGGCAACCTTTTTATAAATGGCAGGCCAAATAAAATGTCTGTAAGTTTCATGCGGGCCAAAATTTTTTTTTTTAGCTTTCCATGATTTTTAGGATTATTAAAATGGTGAATAACGAAAAAATTGTCATAAAACGTTTTACGTTACTTATTGTAATATTTATACATACTGGTACACATAATTAATTTTATTAATAAGAAAAACGAAATACAAATAAATTCAAGATAAAATTACAAAAATGCAATTATAGTATACAATAATAATAAAAAATTAAATCGAAAATTATTATAAATTTCAAAGATCTTATAAAACCTTAATAATCTTAGATTTTCAATTATCCATTGCGATAGGGGTTTAAATAAATATCTTCATAAAAATAAAATGGTAACTCCTCTCCAAATTATTTTCTTTTATCAGCCGATTATTCATTGACTTTATATTGACATTTGTCGTTGAAATGCACTGCAATCACATTCTGCAGAGCCGAGAGTCTGAAACCACTACTGACTTCGTGCAAGTCTATGCTTGTTTACCAGGGTTGCCAGAAACTATGCATGCTTACCATTTGGCAACAGTGCTGCTTTCTCGAGTCGCGATATTATTAGTATTATCCATATGGTGCATGGAAGCCTGAGGCTTTTGCTGCACCAGCCAAAAAAATTCTAAGTTACCCTGAGAGAGAGAGAGCATAAAACAAAAGTCAAAAGTAGAAGGGATTCACCAAGAAAGAGAAGAATAATGAGATATAGCTCATGACCCTGGGTGTGCCAAGCCCATACTCACCTGATATGAGCCCCTTGAGTCAAATTTGACACAAATTCAAATGCTTCATTAGACGTCGCGCAATCAAAATGTTAACAATTTCATAACAGTGAATATAATAAAAATTACAATAAATACAATTTCATGAAATATATCCTTCGGCAGGGTGTTTATTATACATATTCTGAAAACGACCGCGGACCGGATTATGCACATTCGCGGCTGAAGATTGCCCAACCCTTTAGAGAATGAAGTATTTACGGGATATAAGGTAATGTTAAAACAGTGCCTACGAATAGAAGAAAATACAGAGTTAGTCAAAATGTTGTCAATAACTTTGAGAGTTTATGTCAAATGTGTTGCTTAGGTGTCTGTGATAAAATTGCTATGAAATGAAGCTTAATATCAAAGTTGTGTTTGCCGCAACAGAGATGGCGCAGACATCGCAGATGACTGCGCTATTTCTGTTGCGGCAATAAATTTTGAAGCGTTGCATTCAAAATGGTATCACCTGTGGAGAAATCATTTTGTGTTCTGTTATCATGAAACAAATTCAAGTGTTTCAGTACAGCAATCATCCCGCACTAAATTTCACAGAAATCTGCCAACTGCAGACTCCATCAGTAAGCGGTATAAGCAGTTCGTGGAGCGTGGATGCATATGCAAGGGCAAAAGCACAGATTTACCACCTATTTTGCTGGACGAAACACACGCGTTTTCCCAAAAAAAAAAAAAAAAAACTTGCTGTCCTCGCCCGAGACCAACTAATTCAGTTATGGAATGAAAAAACGCAAATAAAAGCTGCTTGCATCATTCATCGGATTCGAAACCGGATCTTTTCATCCACCCAGTGGGAGGGAACGGTGATTACAACTATTGTGCTACCTCGAAGACTTGTCTGATCAGAATAAGCTGTAGCGAGCGTCGTAAATCCATCGAACTGATCTCCTCTGCTCTATAGACCAGTTATGGTGTTCTCAAAGCCACTCGCTGACACTTATTTACAAGATAATATTCACCACCACCACTGCGGCGTGTGCCGCTGACAAGATTGCTATTAGGAGTCACTTGGAACAGCAAATTTATAAAACATAACCGACTATTTCTACTCCAGCTTTCTGGATCCCACCGCACTTCAAGTCACTGAGGCACGGTCCCATTAGACCTGCATTTAGTTTATTGCGGACTCGCTTACAATATAAAACAGAACCGGATAGCATCTTTCATGAACGTAGAAACCTTACAAGGCACAGCTATAATAACAACAATGACAGTCTCGCTGTTCGTCGCCCTGTTCTTCGTTACTTTGTTAATTGACCCGTTTGCTCTCCTGGCTACGGAGCTATATTATGCATCGTTCCTTGAGCGATATCAACAATCAAGTGAAGTCTGACCTTTCTTCCTCCCCTAGGTCGTCTATTTTTCATCGTTTTCATAAATGATCTTCCTTCTTTCATCTGCCCCTCCAATGTTCAAGTTGCTCTCTATGCAGATGACCTTAAGATCTACTCAGCAGCGAAGGAGATATCTGATTCGCAACAACTAGAATGCGCGCTCTATAAATTCTCTCTGTGGCTATCTCTCAATGGCTTATCTGCTAATCCCTCAAAATGCAAGATAACCTCTTTCTCATCCTGCAGAAACTAGGAAATACAGAGTACACTATCAACTCTCTGCGGATTATGAATGAAGTAAATGTGTCTCTTCCCCCACCCCGGCCTGGTGGGTTCCGCACTGCCAGCTAACATATCCCACAGCCAGAGTGGGATGGGCAGTTTGACCTTCCTACCAGATTCGACTAGACATGGAACTGACAACCATCGCCGATAAAGACATACTACGGCTTTGCTGCCAACACGCCATTTGGCGAACTGAACTGGGTATTCTAACCCGGTTCCCTTTAAAACCCTCATCCCGAGGCAGGGAAGGGAGGAGACGTGTCTCTATCTCCTCCCCCCTGCCTCCCCCATACTTTGCCTGGTGGGGCTCGTCCCCCACTGACCTCTTTCGGGATGCCTACTCTATCGTCCCCATCCTTCTACCTGTTTCGCCCCGTCTCCAGTCTCTCCCCCCACGCTAAATAAACCGACCGAGTACGCCCCTACAATGCTGCCAAATTCTAATCAGCGTCAAAAAATGGAATCGCTTTCTCATAAGCCTCTTTCGGCCTTTCCAATATCTAGTGTCACTCCCCCCCCCTTTTTTTTTAAGGCCTTGCCACTGAAATCCTCGAAAAATAGGTGGCGGGACCTGCCAGAGTATTTAAATAATCTACTGGGTGCCTGACCTGCCTCCTCGTGGGAAAGTGTGGGCAACGGTGGGTTCCAATAGGGGCCCAACGGCTAAATGGTCAGAGAAACAACAGAACATAACCCTACACAACAAACCACTCCCTACACTTTTTAAATCTCTGGCCTCCGCAGAGTTCTTGTGTCACTCACAAAGAATACAACGCGGAGATGGGGGTAACCCCCGGTGCCGTCAGACAACTAACACACTTTACACTCTACACCAAGCCCGGGTAAACTATGGCCCGCGGGCCGCATGCAGCCATCCGCACAGTTTTGTGCGGCCCGCGAGCTTTAATTGTATTTTTTAAAAAAACTTTACTTATTTTATGCCTTTTGCGACGCCTTTTTGGAAAATAAATTTGTATATATAATACATTATAGAATTTGTCGACTTGTAAATTGTTTTTATCATCTCTGTATTGTTCAAATTGAGATAGAATTTGAAATGGTGCGCGAACCGGAGCGAGCCAACGGGCGCTTTTATAACGGTATAATTTGCGATTATAAACTAAGCGCGCGAAACTGCGGTAACAGACAACCGGTGATGATGACAACGGCTTCGGCGCTTCCTTAGCCAGGTGGGAAGGAGCAGCAGAGCGTAGCACACGCTTCTTGATTAGACCGGGGTTCTAGCCCATCACCACCAAATACGGTGGATGCGGAAAGTTCAGGGAATGACCACAGCATATCCCGGAGGAATATGGCCTTAGTTGCTAAAAACCAAATAACAAACAAAATAAACGACAACGGCTTTGCTGCGTGGCGGAGTAATAGGATAGGACTGCTGACCAGCCGCAGTTCCAATCTGTTTTCTCTGACGGTCATCCCGCAGTTAGTTTTTTTTGCGTTATCTTCGGTTATCATCTTGGTGCCAGTAGCGATAAAAAATAATATTTACGCCGTTTTAAAAATGAATAAAAAACGAAAAATTCAACAAGAGCATCGTGTCTTCAATGAAGAGTGGAACACAAAATATTTTTTTACTAACATAAATAACGAGACTGTTTGTCTCATCTACCGGGATAGTGTCTCAGTTTAAAGAGTACAATATTAAAAGACATTTCACTACTTAATATTCCGAATATGGTGCTAATTTAACTTCGGAAGCGAGAAAGAAACTGCTAATGGATTGATTCAAAATTTATCTAGGCAACAAAATGTGTTTACGCGGCTAACTAAGGAACAGAAGCTACTGTAGAGGCAAGTTTTGTTATTTCTCATATAATTGCAAAAAGCAACCAGCCTTTTTATGATGGAGACTATATTAAATAATGTATGACTGAAGCTTGTGGAATTATATGTCCTGACATTAAACACAAATTTGAGAATATAAGTTTATCTCGGCGAACCGTAGTAAGAAGAATTCAATGTATAGATACAAATTTGAATGAGCAATTATTATAAGTTTTAGAATCCATAACATGGTACTCGATAGCTGTAGACGAAAGTAACGACCAAAAGAATACTGCGCAGTTATTGATTTTCATACGTGGATATACCTCTAATTTTGAAATTAATGAAGAGCTTCTTTCAATGGAATCTCTTAAAGACCAAACAACGGGAGCTGATTTATTTGAAAAAGTTGAGAAATGTTTAACAAGATATAATTTACAATGTAACAAAATGGTAAGCGTAACAACTGACGGAGCACCAAGTTTGACAGGTAAAAATGTTGGAGCGTTAAAGAAAATTCAGGATAAAATTTGTGAAAATTATCCTGATTATAATTTAATTATAATTCATTGTATTATACATCAACAAGTATTATGTAAAAATGTGTTAAAAGTTGAACATGTCACATGTGCCTTCTGTATATAATAAAGAGTTCTTCTTCTTCTTCATCTTGTATTATTAAACTAGTAAATTTAATACGATCGAGGGGGGCCTGAAACACACACAATTCGTTAATTTTCTTCAAGATATTGAAACCGAGCACACGGATATTCCTTTAAAAAAAAAAGGTAAAGTGCAGCCATTATCAACCCACTGCAGGATGGAAGCCTCCTCAACGATTCATGCTGAGGGAAATGGACCATAATCTGCCACGCTGGTCCAGTGCGGGTTGGCAGATCGACCGTGTTCAGCAGTCAGGGGCTTGAATCCCGGTTTACTCAAAGAGCATGTGTTATTGCACTCCCGCTCTTGACCACTCGGCTACGGAGGCAGTTTATCATAGCCAAATTCGATGGCTTAGCTTAGGAAAAGTTCTTCGGCGAGTATGGGATCTTAAAGATGACATCGTTCTATTTTTAAAACTGAAAAATATTATGGACTTTCCCGAATTAACTGATAATAACTGGATTTGTGATTTTGCGTTTACCCTGGACATCGTAACACACTTAAATACTTTCAACACCGTTTTACAAGGGAAAAATATATACACCCATGATATGGTAAAAAGTTTGAATGAATTTCAGTTAAAACTCCAGTTGTTCCTTCGACAATCATTCATTAACAAGGTAGACCATTTTCCAACCATGAAGTTGCTGAAGATTCCAGAAAATAAATTTGAAAAATATATTGTGAAATTATTAACGCTTTAAATGACGACTTTTCACGATTTGGCGACTTCCGAAAAATTGAGACAAGTTTGGCAATAGTGCGCGACCCATTTTCAAGAGAAATTGATAGTGCACCGAGTGAACTACAGCTTCAGATTATAGATCTGCAGTGTGATACCGATTTAAGGGAATTGCGCCGTCGTGAGGAAATCTGTAAATTTTACAATACTCTTAATTCGATCAAATCCGACGAACTTAAAGATTTTGCCCGAAAAATGTTGGTTATTTTTGGATCAACCTACATATGTGAACAAACATTTTCCGTCATGAATCTAAATAAAAATTCTTTACGATCAAGCATCACCGATGAACATTTACAAGCAGTTTTAAGAATCTCAACTAGAAAATTAACACCCGAAATTAAAAAAATGTTAAAAGATGTAAAACAGTTCCATTCATCTCATTAAATCCTTGGTTCTTAGAGAATATTTTTTTATGTTATATTTCTTCTTCATGATAACAAATAAATAATATATATCTAAAAATAGTATTTTACGTGCGGCCCGCCTTCTTTTTGACTTCCTATTGTGGCCCTTCAGCCCAAAAGTTTGCCCAGGCCTGCTCTACACTATCAACTCTGTAATCATCGAAAGGTGTGACCAAGTCAACGACTTGAGGGGGTTCTCTTCTCCAGCGGTGCTAAATTTGATTCCCATGTCCTTAATTTTACCAGCAAAGCATCAAAAACGCTGGAATTTATCAAAATGAACACTTACAAGTTCAAAAACTAGGATATGCTGTTATCCTATATAAAACCATTTTCTGCCAATCCTCGAATTCGACTCACCCATCTGGAATCTTCACACCAAGATTTTAACAAAACAGAAACAGTCCAAAAAAATTTTGTCCGGTACCTTACGTTCCGTAAACCTCTAATTTATCACTCGGCACACTATGAATCGCTGTATGACTATTTTCATCGGAAGTCTCTGCACACTAGAAGAATTATTGCTGACATCACCCTTCTAGCGAAAGTAATCACTGGAATGTATGAAGAATCTGATATCCTCATTAAAATGAACTTCCATGCCCCTTGTAGACCCGTCAGAAATCTTACGCTGTTTCTTCTTTACTCTACCATCACGGACTTTATGAAGTTCAGTCCACTTAACAGAATCAGCAAATGACTCTCTCATTGACTTTTGTTGACAATTCCCTATCACTGACAAACTCCATCCACAAGTATGCCTGTTCTCTTGAACCGCAAAGTGACTAGCTCTCATTTATTTATGTAGTTTATTACTTTTTTTAATTATATTTTTTCTTCCTTAATTAATTTATTTAATATTTTTTTACCGGTAACTTAATGCGTACTTCATTTGTACATAAGATTTTAATGTTTGAATCTATCAGTGGTTTATCTTTCTGTTGGATTTCTTATTATTGTTATCAAATCTGCTCATTGTTCTGCTCTCAGATACACTGTTAATGATTACCTGTTGTGTATAATGTTATTAATATAATGAAATAATTCGTTGCCAAGTTAATTACACGTGCACATAAATTTAAAAATATAACGGAAGTTTTATTATGCAGGTGAAGAATGTGATGCAGGTGAAGAATGTGCACCCGAGAAAAGTCATATCGTACAAAGTACTTTCGTATGATAAAACAAGCTGTGACAATCGCTTCTGAAAACGATCCTAATGTGGAATTATTGTAGTGCTGTAGCAAGGAAGACTGAAAATGCAATTTCTTGTTACAAAGAACGATACACGGGGAAAGAAAATCAAATCAAAGAATCAAATGTCAGTTCTTTCTTTAACATTAATTTAAAAGCAAAACTCTGGAGCAGTAAACATGTGGGACTAGGCAAGTAAGCAGACAACAGTGTTGCCGCCGCATGTCGAAGACAATTGGCTTTTTATGTATACAGTATATGCTAACGCGTCTAAAACAGAAGTCAATTGCTGTACATTGTGTTTATACTGTAGAACCGCTGACGAACAAACGGGTTGCATAACCTCCACATATACTGAATTGCATTGCGATAAGTATTGCATTAAAGGTATGTTCAAAAGTAAAAAATAATTTATTTATGTGGGTAAACAGGACACATGTTCATTAAGATCACATTTATCATTTTTAACTATTAACCATAAAAATATTACTAAGGAGGAAAAACAATTGGCAGTTCAACTGTCTCATCACCCTTTACATGGCTTGCCTTCTCACCCACATAATTCGTGATTTTTACAGTTGCCAACTGTTTTTCACGTAATGTCAGCTAAAAATAAAGCCACCAATTTATTTTTTCAAGGGCATAGATACTGTGGCCTTATTTTTCTTAAAAATGAGTTTCGTTTTGACACTTATACCAACGGATTCCTCGTCGTGTAGGCTATCCTGGGAGTAAGTTTATTTTTGATTTTTGGGCTGTGTCTGAATTGTTGCTGCAGTCTTGTCTAGATGATCCTGCAATGCATCTTTAACCAGTGACTCCAGAGAGGATCCCTTCATTCCCCTCACCAATCTTGTTGCCCTTCTCTATACACGCTCAAGCGAATCTACATCCTTCCTAAAATGAGGGCTCCACGCCTGTACGCAGTATTCAAGGCGTGGCCTGTCCATTGCCTTATACAGAGGGACAATCACTTCATTTTCCCTGATAGCAAAATTCCTGTATATCATTGACAAAACCCCACAATTACTCCCAGGTCTTTTTCATTTTCTACCACCTTAAGTGTAGTACCATCCAGTTGGTACGTTTCTCTGGGGTTACTTCTACCCATATTCAATACTTTGCATTTGTCAAGGTTAAACTGCAGTTGCCACTTCTCAGCCCATCTGCCCAAATTTTCTAGATCCTGTTGAAGTAGCACACTGTCGTTAACAACCCTACCAACCTTTGTATCATCTGCAAACTTCGACACTAAGACTGATATACCTTCATAAATATCATTGATATATATACAAAACAACAGTGGACCCAACACCGAACCCTGTGGGACTCCACTAATAACATTAGTCCACGAAGAGCAGCACCCATTGATTACCACCCTTTGTCTTCTGCCACTCAACCATCCTTTTATCCATTGTAGCAATTTACCCTTAATACCATTCTGCTCCAATTTGTACAATAGTCTTTCGTGCGCAACAGTATCAAAAGCTTTCCTGAAATCCAAGTATATGATATCAAAATTATTTTTTGCATCCAGTTCCTTTGTAACCACATCATAATATCCTATAAAATTTGTCAGACAAGACTTTCCCTTAACAAATCCATGCTATGTCTGAATTGTTGCTGCAGTCTTGTCTAGACGATCCTGCAATGCATCTTTAACCAGTGATCCATTATTTTACCCAGAACACAAGTTAAACTAACTGGTCTGTAATTACTCGTGTCACCCTTCGATCCCCCTTTGTGAATTGGGGATACATTTGCACCTCTCCCGTCAGTGGGGACCTCCCCTGAGTCCAAGGAAGCTCTTATAATTATGGCTAAGGGTTTGCTTAGTTGGTTCGCCACCTCCTTTAATATAACTGAATAGATCCCATCCACTCCAGGTGACTTTCTTATGTTTAACTTCAACAATTTCTCCTCCACTTTCTCTCAGTTATTACAAAATCATTAAATACCCTGCTACAATTTGATAACCTTCTGGCATTTTCAAACCTTAATAACTCCTCATGTGTGAATGTATGTGCAAAATACTCATTTTGTTTGTTTCCTATCAGAGCAGGATCATCAACAGTCGAACCATCGATGTTAAGTGGATCAATCAGATTCATCCCCTTTCTTTTAGAGTTTATATAAGTAAAGAAATCCTTGCTGTTTTTCTTAGCATCCTTTGCCAAAGATTTCTCGTAATCTGCCTAACTTCCTTTGTTATGTGGGGATATCGTTACTGGTATTCCTGCAAAAGTTGTCATTTGTAACAATCTTTCGGAATGATTACAATGGGCTGTTTCTACCAAAATATCACCAGATTTTAGTCTTAACATTTTTTGATGGGCGACATAACTTTCAAGTCTTTAGTGTGAAAAAATAGTGACTATTGGCCTACCGATTTCTCAGTGTTTGAATGTATTATGAGATATGTTGGTACATTTAAAGCACTTGTGCCAGTTTTTAGTCTCTTTGTGGAGACAGAGTAATTTCTATCATCTTTTCTAGTCGCTTTAGATGTATCTCCGAGAAAACTCGATTGCTCATATTTTGGATTAGCTCTATTTGTATCAATGGACCCAGTGAATTCTTGAGTATTGGAGCCAGTTCGCTCCATTTCATCCTGGAAGGGAGAGCTTTTTCCTGCAGGTTACCAGCCCCACCACATGAAGTCAGGAGCAGTGCTACCATGTGATCAAGCACTTCAGTTAGTAACTAATGTACTGTATATATATATATATATATATATATATATACAAGAAAAGGAAAGGAAAATGGAAGGTTACTTTCCTTCGTAATCTAGTAAAAATTTTTCCTTTACTATAGATTAGTTAATCGTGTGTTAATGAAGACTTTAAATAAAGAAACGATTTCTATTTCAAGAAAGAATGCTAATTCAGAGCAATGTTGTTTGATCACAGAATAGTTTGACACCTGGGGCTTGCTAGCAAGGATAAGAAGGTGGTTATCTTATTGTATAAGGCAATGGGATAATTCTCACACTCAATCTGTATTAGCTATACAAGGTGAGCAGAACTTCAGCCAGGAAAAACTGTAGTGGTAGAACCTAATTATGACTTAAGTAGCGGTAATTTTGTGGTCAGTTGTGCATTGGACAAATTATTGTCTAATAAAGAATGACAGTTAAAGTGACAAATCTATCCACAGAACTACAACATTTAACAAAAGACTGTTGTTGAATTGTCCATGCATTATAGTAATATTTCAGATTCTCGTGAAAGATTGTGATATTTATTTTATAAATCTTTAAATTTTTAATAAAATAAATTTTTAAAAATATTAAAATGGCACAAGTTAACCTAGCAGTAGGGACAAAAATCTTATAACACGAACAGTGGCATGGCACTTGACGTGCCTTTTTTTTTATTTATAGAAAAAAAAAATTGTTTTTGAATTGTCCATGAATGGTAGCAATATTTCAAATTCTCGTGAAAGATTGCAATATTTATTTTATAAATCTTTCAATTTTTAATAAAGTAAATATTTAAAAATGTAGGTTTTTTAAATTTTTTTTTTTATCAGATTCCATTTGGCATCTCTTATACTGTGGATTTATTTTCGCAACTGGATTGTCAGCTGATATACCACCGGGTACCTACCGCATCCATAGATGAACGGCCAAATAGCCCTGAAACGGCCATCTGGGTGGTGGTATCCACTGAGAATAAGTAACAATAGTCTTCTCTATTGGGGAAGCATTGCTTATTCAAAATATAACGGCAGCGATGTAAAGAAACAATGCCATTATAGTTAACTTCAGTTAACGTACTACAGAGTCATAATGCATTTGCACTAACATATATGTTTGTAACATCTTGTGTAGTCTGAGGCTTTAAGCCCTAAAATTTTATTAACTCATTACTTCTCACATTAACTCATTACTTCTCACATTAACTCATTAATTTTATTAACTAGGTCCTTGAGGTTGTCAGAAATTCTCTCAGATATGCCACACAAGCTGTACGTGCTATCTGGAGTCTAAACCGCTGATGGAACTGATATTTGGGTGACATTCAAGTCAAGTGGACCTAATTTCGGCGAAGTCCGGACGGTCTGTGACAGGGAAATCCTCTGCTTGCACCTCCACGATGGTGGGACTGTTAGTGACCCTGGGTATAACCTCTATGCACATGCACACTGTGGGTGACCACCCAAGTGTGAACCAACGTAACAAGGGGTCGAGGTGTGGCGCCTACACCACTTGGAGGAATGCCACCCCTCTGTGTTACCAGGCAACACTAGGTGGTAGATGACTCTCATCAACCGATGAAATACCACCACTTTGCTTATTGGAGGCTTGAAGCCCATGTTTAGTCTCCAGAGCTAATTACTTCCAGTCCGCCCTTCCCCATCTCTTCTATCATGCAGTATGACTGATGACTTTTGAAGTTATGATGACCATCATGGTGTGATCCAATCTTCCTTACATTTTGAGGGTACAGCTCTAAAACTGTATTCGCAGGTCGGCCGCTAGTTAATACACCGGACAGAACCTATTGGTAACTCTTTAGGAGGCTTCCGGATCAGCTAGTGTATAATCTTGCTACCTCTGCTCTGCCAGATAGTGACTGGAGGGAGTCAGAGTAGTGCGTATGTTATGTCAAGGATCTGGGTATATTCTTACCATGTGTACGCCATATCCAAAAATTTCATTACTTCATACAGCATGTCCCCCCCCCCCCACTTTTTCTTACTATTCAATACACTATGAATTGTCAAACTAATAGAGTAAGCTTATCTGCGAAAAGATCTAATCCTATCAAACACTTCCTAGTTCATTTCACAATTATACGTGGTCTCAATTCTAATTTCAACGATGTCCATTTTCACTTGCAGTCTGCCAAACCACATGGACTTTTTCTGACAGAATCTCAGTTATCGGTTGATTCAACCACTGCTCATCTCAGTTGCCAAATTATTCGCTAAATGATGCCTTCCGCCTCGATGGTGGTGCTTTTGCATATGTCCGTTCTGATTTTCCCTGTCAGAGACATGGTTATTTGGAATCTCCTCTTTTCGATCTTCTCTGGCTTAAAATCTCTCTACCTCATTGTGTCAAATTCATCTGTTGTCTCTACCGTTCTCCCAACTCCACTAATCACTTCGAGCTCTTTGACTTCCTCTCTTTGCAACTTGACTTTCTCCAGTCCAACTTTCCGAACAGTGAGGTAATTTTCCTTGGTGATTTTAATTTTCACAACTCCAGCTGGTTTCCGTTTTCTAGTCACACCGACCCTGCTGGTCGAGATGCTGGGGCTTTTTCAATTACTATGACCTTGCACAGATTGTTCATTTACCTACAAGAACACCGGAGAAACTTAACAATGCAGCCAACACGCTTGATCTTTTTCTCACAAACAACCCTTCTAAGTACACGGTCGAATTGAGTGGTCCTTTAGGCACTTCAGATCACAACTTGGTGATTGTCCCTTCTCCAATGGAGCCTTTATCTCATGGCTATTCCCAACCTCGTATTGTTTGGCATTACAAGGGTGCAAAATGGGATAACCTGAGAGATTTCTTTTCTTCCTTTCCTTGGTCGGATTACTGTTTCAAAACTTCTGATGTCAACGTTTGCTCAGATCGTGTCAGTGAAATTATTCTTGCAGGAATGGAATACTTTATCCCACACTCCACTTTAAAATTTCGTCCTTTATATAAACCTTGGTTTTCCAATAAATGTGCTAAGGCTGTTCAAGAGAAAAACGTTGCATATCGTAATTGGCTTTTTTTTACAAATTTTCAGTTTTATTTTCTGCCTACACCAAAGCTCGCAACAATTGTAAAGCAGTTATTGATCAGACCAAACTAGATTTTGAACAGGCTAGAGTAGAAAACTTGCTTCTTCCCCTAATGGTAGCCGAGCATTCTGATATCTAGCAAAAGCTGTTGGCCGAAACTTTTGCCCATCTCTGTTCCCACCTCTGTCAAAACCAGTTGGTTCTGTTGTCACTTCAGCCAAGGATAAAGCTGACCTTCTAGCATCCCGTTTTTCTTCCAACTCCTGTATTAATCATCTTGTTAAAACACCTCCCACCATTCCCAACACACTCCAAACAATACCTCCTGTGGTCTTCCGTCAAAAGGATGCAGAAGGATTGTGACAAATCTTGATGCTAAGAAATCTCCAGGTCCTGATGATATTTCTCCACTTGTACTCAAAACCTGTGCTCCTGAACTTACTCCTGTTCTTTGCCGCCTTTTTTCTCTTTCTTATTCCAAACGTCTTTTTCCTTCTGCTTGGAAATTTGTTCATATCCAGCCAGTTCCAAAAAAGGGTGACTAATCCCTCCCATGCAATTATCGTCCCATTGCAATTACTTCTACTCTTTCTAAAGTAATGGGGAAATCAATTAACCACCAACTCTTAAACTACCTACAAACCTTCCCCCTTATCAACGATCGCCAGTATGGATTCCGTCAGTGTCGATCCACTGGTGATATTCTGGCTTATGTCACCCATTTATATACAAATTCAATGGAAAATAAATTCAATGGAAAATTTAGTTAAACACAAGCAGTTGCTCCTGACATCTCAAAGGCTTCAGATCGTGTTTAGCATAAATCTCTCCTAAACAAGCTTCCACCTTATGGTTTGCCAATTGTTTTTTGTAATTGGTTATCCAGTTTTCTCTCTGATCGCTCACTGAGGGTGATCGTAGATGGCTCTGTCTTCTAACGTTTCCACTAATGCTGGTGTCCCCAAGGTTCAGTTCTTTCCCCCACTCTTTTACTCTTGTATGACCTTCTTCCATTGACTGGAAATCCTATCCATAGTTTTGCCGATGACAGCACATTGCATTCCGCTTTCCATTTTGAGAAACTTTGCCCTGCTCAATCAGCTTCAACTTCTCGAATATCCGCTACGAATTCTTTAAATGCCGATCTCCAGTGGGCCAAAGACAACTTAGTTGATTTCAATCCTTCTAAAACTTCCGTCTTGTCTTATATCTCGCAAAAAGGATTCTTCTGCTCCTATGCTTATCTTTGGTGACACTCCAATTTCTATACAAAATGATATATCTCTTTTGGGAATTACCGTGACTTGTAATCTCTCTTGGCACAAGCACATTACTAATATTGCTTCCTCTACATGTTAAAAACTTGACTTTCTCCTTCGCTGTCGGCGTTACTTTTATTCCAAACAGCTGTTCACTCTGTACAAATCGCAAATCCGCCCTACCATGGAATATTGTTCCCACATCTGGGGCGGTGCCCCGAAAGCCTCTCGCAGGCTTCTAGATTCCATTCAGAAAAGGCAGGTAGGTTAATTAATGACTCATCTCTAACAGAGTCTCTCTACTCGCTGTCTCCTAGACGTACTGTTTCTGCTGCATGCCTTTTCTACAGATACTTCCATGGGCACTGTTCTTCTGAATTGGCTTCTATAATTCGCGCTCTCTCTTTCAAAGCAGTCCGAATACATGCTGCCACCAGCCAACATCCATTTACTGTCCAACTTCAAACTCACAGAACCAACTTTTCGTCATCCTGGTTTATTCATTCAACTGCCGTTTTCTGGAACAACCTTCCTTCGTACGTATTTCCTGAAAATTAGTGTACCGAAGTTCAAGTCTAATGTCAACAAATATCTTCGTTTGTCTTCTCAACCTCTAACCCGAACACGGTACAAAGTACTATAGGTTTTAATACCTCTCGTCTTTGAGGTTTTTATAAAAAAAAAAAAAAATTAATGAGTAATGTGAGAGCACTATTTTTAAAAGGCACACGTTATCTGCGCTGCATTAATGCTGCTAGGTTAATGTTCCTAGCAGATTCTAAGAGGCTGCTTTCAGTATCTATAGAAGGTTAGATCATTTAGCAGTCCAGTGACAACAATTAATTGATTAGCTGCACAAATAATGACTTGGAAAACTGCTAGCATGGGAGGATACACAGATTACTAGATTAACAATAGCCGCAGACAGAGGTGAATATGAACTGCTTTTAATGGAATCAGCAGCAGCCTTGAAAGAAAGGTGCTGGTGATTTCAAGTACTGCTGTGAGTCATCGTGAAACAAGTTAATACATGGGCTGTGTTAGGGTAACCAAGAGTACGAACAGGTGCATGTATACGTGCATATACACGAATGCTAAGAGTACAGTAAATAATTTGATAAATTTGAAGTGCTGGTCAATCCCAATAATGCAGACATTGTTGGGATTTCAGAGACGTGGTGTCACTCAGATATAAGAGATACACAATATGAATATGGGGATTACAATATATACAGATTGATATTGATATTTATTATTTAAAACGGTCCCAGCCAACCAATGGTAACCCCACTGTCAGTTACACATAATTTAGCAGTACTCTGATATACTCCCTCTCCTGTTTGCCCAAGTACAGGAAGGGAAAAACCTGCCATGACCAAAAAAAATTGATATGAACAAATTGAAAAATAATCAAATTACATAAAAAATAAAATATACAGATAATTAAAATTTGAGACAAAGTCCAAACTTCAATGGAAAGAACTGCATCTGTTCACAGTCTGTTGGAAAGCCAGCAACGCTATGAGCTGCCGAGAAGAGAAATTCCAGCGCGAGGAGCTGGAGTTGCAGTGAATATAGCAGACTCAAGCCTCCACGATTTCACAGAATTCTAGGTAATTTGGCATACAGCATTAAAAATCCAAGGCTTCCAGATTCAGAAGAGTCTTCCGCCTAAGAAATATTGCAGTTCCAAAGGCTTGGAAAGCCAAGAAGTTCTCCTGTTAATCAACTAGAATTGTCTCGCAGCCTTCTGTCATAAGATTGAGATTACTAACCAGAGATACCAATTCAATTCGTAGATCGCAGTACTCCTCACAGTTGTACATAATATGTTCCCATGATTCTCTTTCGCCACAATGGCAATTAGACCTTTCATTAATTCCTAAATCATGCAACTTTGCATTAATCGAACCATGACCAGTTAATAAGAACATAGCTTCTAAGTTTGGGATAGACCATTTGAATTTTATCGAGGCTGCATTTATTAAATCTGGGAAAATTTTTTGTCTAATCTGCCCTTTATCAAAAACACTCCAACGTTCTTGCCAGACTTTTACCAAAGCATCCCAGATTCTTGTTCTTTCCTTCCTGGGATCTGCCAAAATGTCCACCTGTATAATCAGAAAAGAACAGGGAATGCCACGGTGGATGAAGTAAGCCAGTGCACAATACAATAAATGCAGATCAGTAGACAATTTTCCAGTCACAATCTGCAAAGCTGGGGTCGATAGTTCTGCATGCCATGCACATCCTAAGGAGCATTACTCTTTGAATGGAACTGAGCTTTCTAGTAAATACTTTTCCACTTACACGTTCAAACCAAATTGGTGCACCATACGTTACCATGGAGATAAATACACATTGATATAGCAAGTTCAGCGCCTTACCTTTTATTCCCCAACCAACTCTAGTGATTCGAGTAATCATCCCAATAAATTTCCTCACCATTTCTGATAGATAAGTAACATGTGAGTTGAAAGTCAAAGATCAGTCAGACATAATGCCTAGATATTTTAATTGCCTTGCCGATTTTAGGCTCGACCCATTCATTCTAACAACCAGGGGTCTTCTACTCGAAAATTGATCCTTGAAGACCATTGTCCTTGTTTTGGTTCCTGATACAGTCAGTTTATGTAACCTACCCCAGTTATTAAGTACAAACAAACAAAACCTGCTGTAACCTGGTTTCTAGTTGCATCCGTGTATTTCCTTCAATAAACAACACAAGATCATCGGAATATGCCACCATCTCTGTATGCTCGAAGTCGCTACGAAACCAGTCCTCCAAAATTAGGTTCCACATTAGTGGTCCAAAAACTGATCCTTGTGGGCATCCCCTGGTCCTCTCGTACAACAGAATCAACCGACGACTTAACAGTCACTGTACAGTGCGTGAAGTAGCCCTTTACCACCCTAAAGATCTTAGTTGAGCCCTTTACCACCCTAAAGATCTTAGTCTTAGTTAATGAACAGCCTGCAAGTCTCGACATCATAAGAACACTGCTCCATTGAATGGAGTCAAAAGCTCCTTCAAAGTCAATAAAGATTCCAAGGATATACTGTTTGAGCCTAATATATAGTTTCGCAATGCCCAAAGCACATCATCTGTTCCACGATCTGGAGTAAAACCATATTGTCTGCAAGACCAGCCTAAGTTTTTTTTCAGTATAGTCAGTAATCCGTCTCGCCAGCATCCTTTCAAACACCTTTCCTAATCCAGGGAGGAGGGCAATAGGTCGATAAGATCGTGGATCATTCTTTGGCCTAGATGGTCTCTTCAGTATCAGCTTTAATAGGGCATCCTTCCATGGTGATGGAGAGACCTCGTCACGCAGGCAGCTATTAAAAGCTTCAAGAAGGATCCTTGGTATCAGTCGATGAGCCCGTTTAATGACTTCTCCTTCAATGAGGTCCATCCCTGGGCATTTATTGTTCCTTATGCGTTGTACTGCATCACAGAGTTCAATCAGGCTAAAGGGATCCTCGTCATGTACCCCAGAGTAAGCATTTTAAGCCTTTTCATCGACATCTGTTCCTCATCGTCTTGCTCAGAGATAGTATCTCCAATCAGATGATCCAAAATCGCAGACATACTTTCTCTCCAACTCGTATTTTCCTGGTCTACACCTCCAATAGAGTATGCTGCATCTCCATTATGTATTTTATTCTTGTCAGTACATAGCTTATGTACAATACCCCATGGGTTCTCATTGCCCATTGTTTTAACCAACGTTCTCCAGGCAGTTAATTTTCGATTTAGATATCATACGCACTTATGCACTCCGTATCCTCTGATTCTCTACTTTAAGTACATTAACTTCCTCCCCCCCATTGTTACGCTTACTTCTTTGGTACTTTTCTGCGCTTTATGAACCTGCTTCGGAAGTTGGCTTAACTCACCACCATTTAACTGGAATCCTATTACAGTTCTTTTGCTTCATAGATTGCTGGAAGCCTCAAAGAGAGCGCTGACGTTACTCCACTGCATTCTCTTCAGACATCTGACTGAATGCCCAAATACCCAGATTCCCAAGTCCGACATGAATATATTCGTCAAACCTATTCCACTTTGCATTTTCGATAGCAAATCGTCGTAACTGTTCCTGAGACGGAGCTAGTTTTGTTATGTCCCTGACAGAAAGTTCAATGGCCCGATGATCAGAGCAGACCCAGTCTGCTCTTAATCGCCAATTGTCCACGATACCAGCTGCCCTTACGTTACAGATTGTCAAGTCAATATTTGATTCTCCATTAACAGTGAAGAAAGCACTATCTGAACTTGGTAGGTTTTGTATAAACAATCCACAACAAGCCAAAAATTCATCTAGTTGACGACCACGATCATTTGTAATTCTATGAAATCACGATGCTGATCTTGAGTTAGAATCCATCGCAAATATTACTGAATTACTACCCAAGCGATTTTGAACCAGTTCCATGTACCTGATGTAGAAATGAATGTCTGTTGAGTGATGAAAATACATACAACATAGATAGAATGATGCAAGATCTGACTCTACCCCTATGCACACCATCTGTGAAGAGCATAACGAATTTATAACAGTAATAACGATGTCCTTATTAAACACTACAATTGCAGCTCTTAAGTCTGGTTCATTTGCACAGAGTACACGAGCTGAAAGTGAATATCGTGTAGGCCGACCTTTCACTAAGTATGGTTCCTGTATGCAGGCTATATCAATATTCTCTCTGCTGCACACTATCCTAACTTCATCAGCCACCGATTTTGATCTCTGAGCATTAATCTGTAGTATACGTAGGTTACCATTCGATTTTGCATTGTACTGATTAAGAATTAAGTGACCATCAATATCTTCCATTCACGTTATCAAATTGCTGTGCTCTTTATTTGACCAATTTAAGTGCATTCAAGTATTCTGGACACTGTTTACTCCTTACAGAATGATTTTCAGCTCGATTTTTTGCCTTACAATTGGAACAGATAGGTTATTCTCGCTGATGAGTACAAAATGTGTAGGAGCGTCCTATACTTGCACAGCGACTGCAGACAGGGTCTGTGCGATAACATGTTCTGGCTGTATGACCAAATCCCTGACAATTGTAGCACAAAGTAACTAAATGAAAGTCATTGAACTTATACCTGAAGCCAATGAAAATCCTACCATGCAGAAACAAATGACTTCTAATACGTCTTGACATCTGGTGGACCCAATTATTTCCTGTTTTTAAATGTCTCCATCTTCACTTCCTCCCTAG
The DNA here is from genome assembly GCF_048544385.1 of Mastigoproctus giganteus. Classification (NCBI taxonomy): domain Eukaryota; kingdom Metazoa; phylum Arthropoda; class Arachnida; order Uropygi; family Thelyphonidae; genus Mastigoproctus; species Mastigoproctus giganteus. The sequence goes on along the minus strand of NC_143578.1, from coordinate 54,809,071 downwards.
AGATGTTCATATTTAGTAAATTTTTGTTGTATAATTCTTCTAATAGGTCTTCCTTGTTGATCGTTTTTTCCTCATCATACAATATTATTTTTCGCCCTGGCTCTTTTGGAGTCGAGAGAATTACGCCCAATCGTTTAATGCTCTCGCATTCCTTTACCTCTTATAGCTCCTTTTCTGTTTGCATCTCCAAATCCTTAGCCTCCTTATCATAATTTTCTTTAAGCTGCTTTTAAGCTCTTTAGTTACTGCTAAACGCTCCTCATCACTATTTTTCAATCTTGATCCCTCAGCTGCTTTCACTATCAGAACATGTCCTCCTGTCCCATCCAATGACGAGGAAGACAAGTACGCCTGACTTTCATTTCTGCCCTTAGTTTGCCCTCTTCCCTCGATGTTCACCTGATTCTGAGGTGTTCTATGCTGGGTTACCTTACTATACTGTATAGTTCTCTTACCATATCACTATCTTTATTTTTCAGTCCTTCAATTTTTTGTTTGTATTCCTCCAATTTCACCTCCAAGGATGTAATGTTATCTTTTAAGCATTTATGTTCTACTCCCAACAAAGAAAGCATTAAACAGTTCCTTAGTAAGCCAGTCTTCGTTGATCTGGATCTCTCTCAGTTGTTTCTCATTCACATCTAGTGCCCTCTCTAAGCCAGTGACCTTCTCCTTTAGAGGTTCATTTTCAATGCCAACACCATGTAGAGCACTTTCAAGTGCGCGCCTTCTTGAAAGTACTCCATTTACAATCCTCATGCCAACACCTTTTTTCTCCTGAAAAAGAAATTCCTCCAGGTCCTTACGCAGGCAGAAAGAAAGCTCAGACAGGATATGACTGGGGATTATGCACTTAGTTAAGAAGCACATAAAATCTAAGGCATTACACCAGTTTACATGGATAGCCAGTGCAATATTGGGCCAGTTTGGTGTGACATAAGCACTGGAAAAGCAAAAACCTAAAGCAGGAGTGTGTTATAAAGCTTAATGACTCTGATGATTACAACGGACAGTTGTGCAGAGAAACAGAGTGCGTCAGTAAATCAGAATTTCTTATAATTAGGGATTTTAACTTTCCAGATATTGGCTGAAACTTGTGGGCTGGTTACTCACAGAGTTTTGTAGATTTGTTGTATGACTGTTTTCTACAGTAACATGTTAGAGAGGCAACAAGAGGAGTAATAATCTTGATCGGATTATCAGCAGTGATTATTCATGCATTAAGAATTTGCAGATAAACGGGTGGTGGCAGTGATCACACTGTATTGATTTGGGATTTAATTAAAGATATAACTACCATCAAGGGTAAAAGGAGGTGTTTTCACTTTCATGAAGGTGACTACAGTGGTCTCAGACAAGTTTTTAAATTCTCTATAGTGGTACCAACTGATGACGTTATCATTCTGATGATAGGCAGCATTCCAAATAGGCAGCATTCAAGGAATTAATCAAAAGATACCAGGCTTTTCATACCAACTAAGAAATAATCTTCAAAGTATATACCTAAATGGATATCAGATGAACTGATGAAACTTGTGGCAGAGAAGAAAAGTGAATGGGATTCATATAAATTATCGGGCGGCATAGACACCTGTGGTAGATATAAACGACTCTGTAATCACGTCACAAAAGAGGTCAGGCAAGCAAAGGCAGATTACAAGAAATATTTGGCGAATGATGCAAAGCAGCAAATACTTCTTTAATCACAAAAACACTAAAAGGAAAGGGATGACTCAAATTGGTGCACTCGATATCGATGGCTTGACTTTTGATGATCCTGCTCAGTTTGCTGAAACACTAAATGAGTATTTTGCATCTATATTTACACATCAGGAATTTTTTAGAGAAGGGGAAGCCAGACATTTATCACACTATAACAGGGAGATAAATGATTTTGTAACAAGTGAGGTGGAGTGAAAAAAAATTGTTGAAGTTAAACATAAGAAAGACACCTGTGGTGGATGAGATCTATCCAATTATATTAAGGGAGGCAGCAAAAGAAATAAGCAAACCCTTAGCCATAATTATGAAAGCATCCTTGGATTCAAAAGAGCTCCCTGCAGACTGGAGATGTGTGAATGCATCCCCAATTAACAAGGGGATCAAATAGTGATAAGAATAATTCCAGACCTGTTAGTTTAACTTCTCTTCCAGGGAAAACAATGGGGTAACTGGTAAAAGAAGTATGCAGGATCATCTAGACAAGGCTGCAATTATACTTCAGACACAGCATGGGATGGTTAAGGGGAATATTATTCTTTGGCCAATTTGATTGGATACTATGATGTGGTCACAAAGGAAAAGAATGCGGAAAATAATTTTGATATTATATACTTGGATTTCAGGAAAGCTTTTGACGTTCTTGCACATAAAACACTGCTAATCAAATTCGACCAATTTGGTGTTAGAGGCAAGTTGCTGCTATGGATAAAGGGATGGTTGAATGGGAGAATACAGAGAGTGGTAATCAACAGACACAGCTCTTTGTGGACTAATGTTATAAGTGGAGTCCCCCAGGGTCCAGTGTGGGGACGATCGTTGTTTTCTATATTTATCAATGATATTGATGAAGGTATATCAGGCTAAATGTCCAAGTTTGCAGATGATACAAAGGTTGACTAGGTTGTTAGTGACAGTAATGATGGTAAGCTGCTGCAACAGAAACTAGAAAAGTTAGGCAGGTGGGCTGAGAGGCGGCAACTGAAGTTTAACATTGACAAATGCAAAGTACTGCATATGGGTAGCAGTAAGCCCAGAGTAACACAGCAACTTTGTTGTACTACACTCAGGGTAATCTGCGCGGGTAGCACAATGGTATCGTCACCGTCCTCCCCACACCGGGTGGAAAGGCCTGGGTTCGAATCCCGTCGGTGACGCGAGGAGCTTTAATGGGCTTTTTTTCACTCCGTGGATGAGTTAGTTGGTCTCAGGCGTAGATAGCAAGATTTTTCTCCCCAGTAATTGGGGTTTTTTTCGTCCAGCAAAATAGGCAAATCAACCATAGAACATATGCAATTTACAGACACAAATACGGGTTAATGTATTTAATTACGGGCTGCCCTAAAATAATAATTTGATTTTTTTTTTTACACTCAGGGCAGTTTAGAATGAAAAATACTTGGGAGTAATTGTGCAGTCAGATATGAAGTTTTCAAAGCAGTGCAGACATACTGCCAGAGCAAGTTCATGGGGTCTTGTCAATGTTACACAGGAACTTTGCTAACAGGGATAAGGAGGTGATTATCCCTTTGTGTAAGGCAATGGCCAGACCACACCTTTAGTATTGCATACAGGTCTGTAGGCCCTATTTTAGGAATAATTTAGAGCTGCTGGAATGAGTCCAGAGGAGGCAATGAGATTGGTGAGAGAAACAAGGGGATGCTCTTACGAAGGAAGGCTTAAGTTCTGCAAATTGCAACATCTGGAGTCTAGGCATCTGTGAGGTGATCTGATTGAGGTGTATAAGACTTTGAATGGTTTAAGCAAGCTCAATACTGATTGGGTTCTTCCTCTTGCTCAGATTACGCATTTGAGGGGGTTATAAATTTAAATTGAAGAATAGATTTGCAGCAATTTGCCTTTAGCCAGCTAGTAGTTGATTGCTGGGATTAACTTCCAACTGTGTTTATGGAAGTTTGTAACTTAAATAGATCCAAGGAAGAACTGGAAAAACATTTGGAGTGAATGGATAGGTGAAATGGGAATTTTGGTTTTTGGCTGATGCTGTATAACCTTGTTTCTTGCATCATGTTCCTCTATTAATGCTAATAAACCTTTAAACATTTTAAGTTGTATATCATGAAGTTAGCAAATTAGATTAGCTTCCTTTAGTACTATTCTGATTTCGGTTTCTCTTTTTGCTTTTGATTTTTAATCATTTCTTACCCTGTTGAATTTCTTTTACAGTTTTCATACTTTAGTTGGTAACAACAATATCTCATGAATAATTTAATAAATCTCCAAATCACATGGATTGAAGCTCTCTTCTTTACTGATAGAAGCATTGTAATGCAGTTACAATTTTTCAGCATTGTTTGTTTCTATTAAAAAGAAACAGTGTACACATTTTCCTTGGACCATTAGGTGTGCACAGGGCCGGCGCAAGCGGATGTGCAGATTTTGCACGCACAAAGGCCCCAGTTAAAGAGGGGTGCCAAATTGGGTTTTAAATAATAATAAATAATAAAATTAAAATATATAAAATATATAAGTATATAAAATATAAACATATGAAATATCTGAAATAGTTATTTATGTAATAAATATGTAAAGGAGGCGTTTTTGATTGAGTGCGAAGGTATACGTGAGGCGTTAGCCGAAAACGAAAACGGTAGCACGAGATCAAAAACAGCCCTTTACGCACGTATTACAAACAAAATTTTTTCTACAATCGCAATAATTGATAATAAATTATAATTACATGCATAATTGACACAACTAATAAAGAGTTGTCAATTGATAGTAAGTATTTTTTGGTAACTGTATGCTCGTATCATAAAAATGCGAACATGTCAAACGAATTATTAAATTCAGTAATTCTTACAAATTATAATAAATCTTTTACTAAACTTGTTTTATATTAACCAATAATAATAAAAAAACTTAAATCAATACAAATTGATCAGTTAAATTTTTGATATTTAATATAATTTGCCATTTGTGGCGGCCATATTGTTTTATTTCAGACACAGCAGTGCGTGAAATACTTTTTAGGCACTTATCAAAAAGTGGTATTTTACACACTAAAATGCGTGCCAAAAATTAGTACTTTATATGCGGTCGTAGGAAAAATGTTAATAAAAAATGTTAATAATAAAATAATAATAATAAAATTATTTTTTAATAATACATTAAATTAAACAATTACGTTAATTTACATTATTTATGCAATTTTGTAGACTATTTACTAATTACTGGGCACAGAGATTCGTAGAAAAAGAATTTTGGCTTGTTATCAACACTAATTGTTTATTTTCCGTAAACAGAAATCCGTTAAAGATTTATTTTCTATATATATAAGTGCGCAATTGTCTTAGTTCCTTACTCGACATTTCTAGTTGGTGGAGTAAAAAGATAGAGCACTTTTCTTTATCAAGCGCTGTGATTTAATATTTATAGTTGTTTATGTGAATTCTATTCATTTTCCTCATGGTAAGTAAAATTTTAGAATTTTTTTCCGTTTCTCTCATTAATTATAAGAATTGAAATTCAATTCAACTCAAAATAACAACAAACGAATTACTGTAGTTCTTTATCCAACATAATTTTTAAATTTTGAAAATGAATTAGTGCTTTTAATATAACGAAAATTGTCAAATGAGTAACATATTTTTCAGAAATTCAGATCGATTTTCAATTTTCGAAATTTAAAAATTAAATTTACTTTGAATGACTATAATCCCTTTGTTATTATCTTGAGTAGCTATAAATTCTCTTTTACGAAAAAAAAATTCCAATTTCCTCCTCATTAAATAATAAACTAATTCCTATTTACCCTAGATGTCTGAGAAAAAAATCAACAAAACTATCTAGTGCTCAAAATAAAAAAAAATGGAAGACCGCACAAGAGGAATTGTGCAACCAATTGTCTGGTTCTTTAGGCAAGTTCTTAGAAGCCTCGGATAAAAGAAAGAAGACTGAAAAATGACCACCATGTTCTGAAATTTTTCAATCGTGTGAAGAAGAAAGTGGAACAGAAGCGCAAGAACAATGGAGTGTGCCATCAAAGACCACTGTTATTCTTTCAGAATTGCTTGATCAAACAGAAGCAGAAAAAACAAGTAGAACAGAAATGCAAATACAATAGTGTACCATCAACATCTACTACTACTCTTCCAGAATCAATTAAACAAATAGAAATTGATGACGTTTCTAAAAATTTCTCCCAACTAGAAGATCCAGGTACGTGGCCAAAATTTTTTAACAATGAAACAAAGAGACTATTTAGTCGAACATCCTCCTCAAATAATCAAATGGGATTTTCCAAGAGATAATTTAGAAAGGAAAATTTCCAATTCTTATTATAGTAGATTACTTCCAAATGGAGAAAAAGTATTGAGATTATGGCTAGTATACTCAGTTTCTAGAGATTTGGTATTTTGTTTGTATTGCAAACTTTTCGGAAACGCAAAGCGCAACTTAATAATGAATTTGGATGCAAAGACTGGCAACATTTGTCACATATTTTAAGTAAACATGAAAAAAGGGAATCTCATATCAAAAATAGTAGTAGTTCCGCTCGACTTCGAACGAATTTAGCAAAAAATATCACAATCGATTCTCGAGAACAGAAGTTGTATTAGACTGAAAAAAAGTACTAGTATTCGGTAATTGAACGTATTATTCATGGAATACAATTTTTAGCCTGACAATCTATAGCTTTCTGCTGATCATCTGAACAGTTATATGAAAATAATAATGGCGATTTTTTGAGGTTAATAGAAATTTGAGGCAGTTATGGCGGAACATTTACGCCGTATTCTAAGCTCAACTTCAAAAAACAATGATGATGATCATGATAATTGTCATGATGATGATTTACGCCGTATTCAAAGCTCAACTTCAAAAAACATAGCTCATTATTTGGGACATCAAATTCAAAATGAAATTGTTGAACTACTTTCTGATGCTATTAGCCAAAATATAATAGAAATGGTCAAAGATGCAAAATATTATTCCATTATTTTGGACACAACCCCTGATGTAAATTGAGCCGAACAAATGGCAATTATAATCCTTTTCGTACATTATAATAAAGCAAGCACAAATGAAATCAGAGAACATTTTTTAGGCTTCTGTCCTGTAGATGACACAACTGGACAGGGAATGTATGAATTTATTTTAAGTCATATTTATAGACTAAATTTGGACATTCAAAATCTTCGCGGACAGGGATACGGTAATGCCGCTAATATGAGGGGTAAATAAAACGGGCTACAGCAAAAAATACTGGAAACTAACTCTAGAGCTTTTTATATTTCTTGCTCAGCCCATAGTCTTAATTTAGTCGTCGTCAATGACGCTGCAAAAATTTCGTTTGAAACCGTTAATTTCTTCAGTGTAGTTCAAGAATTTTACAATTTCTTTTCTGTATCCACGAAGCGATGGAGTATTTTGCTTGAATATATATGTAAAAAAACTAGCACTAAAACCATTATCTAATACGAGATGGGAAAGTCGAATCGAAGCGATTAGACCGTTAAAATAACACCAAAAAATATATCTTGCTTTAAAAGAAATTGCAAATGAAGACATGGACACAATATTTCAGACTAACACACTGATATCAAAATTAACGTCATTTAAATTTATTTGTTCCATTATTGTGTGGCATGATAATTTGAATAAAATTAATATCATTAGCAAAATGCTAGAGTCCCGATTTTAACTTGAGCGAAGCTCTCGAAAATTAAAAAAAAATTAAAGATGATTTCAATGAATTTAGAACAGATGAATCATTTGAATCTATCATAAGTTGTGCGATTCAAATCGCAAGAAGACATAGGTATCGAACCTAAACGTTTCCTGTCAACACAAGACAAAGAGGAAAGAAAAGATGGTTTGTACAAATCAACAGACGAATGCATCATAGATCCAAAATTAAATTTTAAAATATCCTTTTTTTTTTTTTTTTAGTATTAATAGATTCTGCTTTAATATCATTGTGTGAGCGATTTAAACTTTTAGAAGAATATAATGACACGTTTAAAGTTTATATTGAAATTAAGTACACTATCAGATTGAGGATGAAAGTGAAATCCTAACACATTGTAAAGATTTACAACTAAATCTAACAGATTACTCAAATAATAGTAGTGATATAGATGGTGTATCTCTGTTCGAAGAAATAAAATCTTTGCAATGTTTCTTAAATAAAAACATGACACCCAAGGATGTTTTGAATTTTATTTATAATAATCATTTAGTTGATTATTTTCCAAATATTGCTATTTCTTTAAGAATATATTTGCCATTACCGGTAACAGTTGCTACTGCCGAATGAAGTTTTTCAAAATTAAAGAAAATAAAAAAAAAATATTTAAGATCCTCAATGTCTCAAGAGAGATTATCTAATTTATCAACAATTTCTATAGAAAGTGAAGTATTAGAAGAATTAGATTATTAGAAGAATATAATTAAAAAGTTTGCTATTTTAAAAACCAAAAAAGTTACAATATTGTATTAAAAATATGTGAGAAATATCTTTATAATCATAATATAAAAAATTATATTATTTTTCTTGTAACTATTCATTATTTTTGTTAGTAAAAGCATTTATGTAGTGAAAGGTTGTTATATGTATGTAGTATCAACATCTTTCCTTTTTGTCCTTCATAAACAGTGACTATTATAGTGCTTCTGGATCTAAGGGCTTAAATTTACAGTTAGGTCATTGAAGGGGGCGCCGAAAAGCTGTTTGCACAAAGGCGCCTTACATATTAGCGCTGACCCTGGATGTGCAGTTATTTTCTTGTTCCAAATATCGAGCTTCATATGGCAAGTCTGTTCCCACTCCTTAGGAAGTTTTCCAGTGAACAGTGACCTTCGTTTGGTTTTCTTTCGTAACCCAATATCTCACAAGATATGCAGCTGGCTCGTATACAGTTATATAAAAGCCTTATCACGCAGGTTATATTTACAGATCCAAATTGCCTTCATGAAAATTTCTAGCCCAAGTAGATCTTCTCTATCTGTGTCAAGATAATATTGATGACAAAATTTAAGCTCAGCAAGTGTAAGTTCTCTTTTTCCACTGCTTCATACTATTCAGACACGGTGTCCATTTCTAACTTTCTTGTAATCTGTATTAGTGAAGTTTATTCTACAAGCTTCTTTTTATGAAATATTAATAAGTCTTCCATTTGCTCCAAAACTCTATTTGTATTTACAGGGGAAGCATTTATCTTCCTCTTTAGCATTGCCTATTACTCTTTTTCCTGTAAATGCATATATGTTATACATGAAAAAATGATGATTATACAAGGTTTGTGACTATTAAATAACGAGACTATTGCAATAAAATGAAATATTTGTAACTTAGAAGTTATCCCTTTTAAGAGAATTGCTTTTGACTTGCACACACTGTTCCATATGTTTCTTCCAATCACAGAAAAAATTCTGGAAGTTATCCTCTGTATTGGACGAACTGTTGGAGGGAATGAATATGTGAAATGGGAGGTGTCATTTTTTTTCTGTCTGATGCTGTATAAGCTGGCGTTCTTGCATCATTTGCCACTGGTAATGCTAATGCTAACTCCTGTTTCTTCAAATGTGGATAATTCAATACTGAACTGAAGCTGGAGAGCCAGCATCATTATTTTCATGATTTAGTTTTAGAAGAAAGACTTGCTCGAAAATATTTGGTTGAAACTATACCAAAACAGATGAAAAAAAAAAAAGAGTGAAATACTGATATCGAATTATCAGACTGCATGGAACAGAACAGTGATAACATGGCAGATTTATCTGGTTTATATGTATGATGGAGCTCGACAGAGAAGCAAGTGTTCAAGCATGTGTATATATATATCTGATAATTAAAATAGATCTGATATTTAAAATAAAATAAAAACATCAGCCAGTAGTACGGCAAAAAAGTAGAGCGAAACACAACGTAAAATAATATAAAATAAACAAACAGGGAAGGGAAAGAAAGGGTAATAAGACAAAAAAAGTAGTCGTTAATCCCCTGTATAATTTAGTCATTAAACCCAATTAATAAAAACGATGTAATTTTAAATAATGCCAATTATAGTTAATTTAGCGGTTCCTCCCCAGAAGGTACCAGTTCCAAAAGACGTGAAATATCACCAAAAGGGGGGGGGTTAAAGAAACTACAAAAAATTAAAATATCAAAATGATAGACTGACCATCATGCCCCATATCGACAGAGGACCACGAGGCCAATAATGGTCATGGAATCGCTGCATTTCAATCGTCATACAAATCATCGCAAAGGCGGAAATATCGAAGAACCATACCACCCTACCATTCTCCGATAGATCAACCAATGCAGAGGATTTGCATGGCGGTAGGGTGGTAGGGTGGTATGGGTGGTATGGTAGGGTGGTATGGTTCTTCGATATTTCCGCCTTTGCGATGATTTGTATGACGATTGAAATGCAGCGATTCCATGACCATTATTGGCCTCGTGGTCCTCTGTCGATATGGGGCATGATGGTCAGTCTATCATTTTGATATTTTAATTTTTTGTAGTTTCTTTACCCCCCCCCCTTTTGGTGATATTTCACGTCTTTTGGAACTGGTACCTTCTGGGGAGGAACCGCTAAATTAACTATAATTGGCATTATTTAAAATTACATCGTTTTTATTAATTGGGTTTAATGTCTAAATTATACAGGGGATTAACGACTACTTTTTTTGTCTTATTACCCTTTCTTTCCCTTCCCTGTTTGTTTATTTTATATTATTTTACGTTGTGTTTCGCTCTACTTTTTTGCCGTACTACTGGCTGATGTTTTTATTTTATTTTAAATATCAGATCTATTTTAATTATCAGATATAATTAGGCTTCATGTGGAGGATTTGCATTTGCTGCCTCTAATGATAGCTTTATATTTATTTTATTTTTATTACTTTTGCCTAACTTTTATATTACATCATATAATTAGTGGCAGTAGTGGGTTGATATGCTAATAAGCAGCGCCTGTGCCGCCATATATTCTTTTCTTTCTATTATATAAGCTGGTTAAGCTTACATTATGTCAGTGGTGTGGCTCTGATCTAGAGTGCTGTCTGTTCTATAGATTATTTCTCGCTGCATAAGGACCACCGCCATGCAAATCCTCTGCATTGGTTGATCTATCGGAGAATGGTAGGGTGGTATGGTTCTTCGATATTTCCGCCTTTGCGATGATTTGTATGACGATTGAAATGCAGCGATTCCATGACCATTATTGGCCTCGTGGTCCTCTGTCGATATGGGGCATGATGGTTAGTCTATCATTTTGATATTTTAATTTTTTGTCGTTTCTTTAACCCCCCCCCCCCTCCTTTTGGTGATATTTCACGTCTTTTGGAACTGGTACCTTCTGGGGACGAACCGCTAAATTAACTATAATTGGCATTATTTAAAATTACATCGTTTTTATTAATTGGGTTTAATGACTAAATTATACAGGGGATTAACGACTACTTTTTTTGTCTTATTACCCTTTCTTTCCCTTCCCTGTTTGTTTATTTTATATTATTTTACGTTGTGTTTCGCTCTACTTTTTTGCCGTACTACTGGCTGATGTTTTTATTTTATTTTAAATATCAGATCTATTTTAATTATCAGATATAATTAGGCTTCATGTGGAGGATTTGCATTTGCTGCCTCTAATGATAGCTTTATATTTATTTTATTTTTATTACTTTTGCCTAACTTTTATATTACATCATATATATATATACCAGGGTATAGCATTAGTAGAGGCATACGATGAAAGAAAGCAAGCTTATGCAGCATCAGCCATAAAAAAAAAAAAAAAACCCTCCCATTTCATCCCTCCATTCGTTCCAAATGCCTGTCCAGCTCAGTCTTAAATTTATTTAGGCTTTTAGTTTTCACAACAAAAGATGGAAGTTTGTTCCACCAATCAACTACCCGTGGCTAAAGGCAAATTTCCCCACATCTATTCTACAACTATCTTTCCTCAATTTGAAACTGTGCCCCCTCAGGTTCTTAATCTGAGCAAGACGAAAAATCCCATCAGCATTCAGCTTGCTCAACCCATTCAAGGCCTTATACACCTCAATCAGATCACCTTGCAGGTGCCTATTCTCCAGGCGCTGCAATTTGCAGAACTTAAGCCTTTCTTGGTAAGAGCACCCCTTTGTTCCCCTCACCAACAAGATTGGTGAGGGGAACAAAGGGGTATAATAGCTCCTGAGGAGTGTTCACCCTTTATCCTGTTGCATAATTTGTATTTTATTTATTTATTTATTTATGTGTCCTGGCACATTATAGCTCAAGTTGTTTTTGTGTCACTAAAAACAAATTGCATTCATCCATAATGAATGAAAAACATTAAAATATTTATTTACTACTTGCTATTCGCTCCTTTTGAAACTGTAGTACATGATACATTAATTATAAGAATGTGGTCTGTTACTTGAATAGTCTTACTGGAGACAAATCCTCAATTGGGACACCAACACAGAAGCTAAAAACTTAAAGTACTAACATATTTTGCAACACTTTATTCTGTTTTATAGAACTTGCTGACAAGGTCAGTACAAAATACAAAAATTAACCTGGATAAATGTTATGCTTCACTTTTCATTATTAATGAATATCTCTTGGGCAAGTATACTTGAAGAGATTTACATAAGTTATATTTAAAAAAAGGGAAGGAACTATGAACTATTAAGAATATGCTATGGAACATCTTTGAACTAGCATTTAGAGTGAAATAAAGAGGAAACAGTCATGAAATACGTTCTTTGATGAACTTAAATATGTGAGTAATGAATGAAGTTGAAAAGGCCTCTTCTTGTTCCGGGCTCCATAATCGTAAATAGACTACATAATATGCATATAGTTCAACCCAGTAGCATAGCTACCCTTTTTCGGACCTGGAGGCATAAAACATGTTCGGGCCCCTACTTAATTAATGAAAATTGTAAAACGAGGAGACAGCCAAAGACGCCGGGCCCCTAAAGGGCCCAGGAACGGAGGCCTTGCCTGCCTACATGGTAGCTACGCCACTGGTTCAACCGGAAAAACGGTATCTAGATTTAATAGGACTACACAAGTATAAAATAAGTGAAATAAATAACAAGAAGCTTTTGAGATTGGGTATCTCTTCTTCAGCTATGAAGAATATACATAAAACGTTACATATGGAATGTGCAGAGCGTCATGTCAGGAAAACAGAGAGCATGTACACAGATGTGCGCGTAATACTGAAGCATTACTGGGCAATTGTTGCAGCGAATGCAGGGAGCACACATCAGCTGAGCGCCAGCGCTTGTAACAATGTAACATTACAGCCTGTATGATTGAGTGCAACCGCACGCCTCTGTAGTAGTAGTAGTAGAAGAAGTGGCATGTGATGCTAGAAAGCAAGTGTATTAGCTTAGGCAGCATCAGCCAAAAAAAAAAAAAAAAATTACAAAACAATTCCCTCTAAATGTTTATCCAGTTCCTCCTGAAATTTATTTAACCTATCAAATTCCACAACGACAGATGGAAGTTTTTTCCAGCAATTAACCACCCACTGGCAAAAGGCAAATTTCCGCACATCTATTGTATATCTGTCTTTCCTTAATTTCAATTTATGCCCCCTTAGGTTCGTAATCTGAACAAGTGGAAGAATCCCATCAGAATTCAGCGTGCTCAACCCATTCAAGGCCTTATACACCTCAATTAGATCACATCGCAGGTGCATAGTCTCCAGCCACTGCAATTTGCAGAACTTAAGCCTCTCTTGGTAAGAGGATCCCCTCATTTTCCTCGCCAATCTTGTTGCCCTTCACTGTACACGCTCAAGGAAATCTACATCCTTCCTAAAATGAGACCTCAGGACCTGTACGCAGTAATCAAGGAGTGGCCTAACCATTGCCTTATACAGAGGGACAATCACCTCCTTTTCCCTGCTAGCAAAATTCCTATATATCATTGACAAAACCCCATGACCTGCCATGGCAGCCTGTCTGCATTGCTCAGAAAACTGCATATCTGACTGCACAATTACTCCCAGGTCTTTTTCATTTTCTACCACCTTAAGTGAACTACCACACAGTTGATACGTTTCTCTGGGGTTACTTCTGCCCATATGCAGTACATTGCATTTGTCAGTTTTGTATTTGTCACTTTGCATTTGTCAGTTTTTTTTTTTTTTTTTTTTTTGTTAGTTGTTGGCACATCGGCTTCTGTGACCATAATGCACTTCCCAAAGTTTTTGCATTTTATTCTGATCCATGCCCGAGGCGGGATTCGAACCCGCGACCTTTGGATTGCCAGGCAGGCACTTTATCCACCTGGCTAGCCCGGTCGGCACATTTGTCAGTGTTAAACTTCAGTTGCCACTTCTCAGCCCATCTTATCTAGATCCAGTTACAGTAGTATACTGTTTTTACTCTCCTTGACAACCCTGCCAACCTTTGTATCATCTGCAAACTTCGACACTAAGACTGATATACCTTCATCAATATCATTGATAAATATACAAAACAACAGTGGACCCAACACAGACCCCTGTGGGACTCCAATAATAACATTAGTCCACGAAGAGCAGCACCCATTGCTTACCACCCTCTGTCTTCTCCCACTCAACCATCCTTTTATCCATTGTAGCAACTTACCCTTAATACTATTCTGCTCCAATTTGTACAGTAGTCTTCCATTCACAACAGTGTCAAAAGCTTTCCTGAAATCCAAGTACATGATATCAATATTATTTTTTGCATCCAGTTCCTTCGTGACCACATCATAGTATCCAATCAAATTGGTCAGACAAGACTTCCCCTTAACAAACCCAGGCTGTGTCTGAATTACTGCTGCAGTCTTGTCTACATGATCCTGCAATGCATCTTTAACTAGTGACTCCATTATTTTACCCGGATTAGAAGTTAAACTAACTGGTCTGTAATTACTCGTGACACCCATCGATCCCCCTGTGTGAATTGGGGATACATTTGCACCTCTCCAGTCCGTGAGGGCCACCCATGAGTCCAAGGATGCTCTCATAATTATGACTAAATGTTTGTTTACTTCCTTTGCCGCCTCCTTTAATATAACTGGATAGATCCCATCCACCCCTGGTGCCTTTCTTATGTTTAACTTCAACAATTTTTCCTCCACTTTGCTCTCAGTTATTACAAAATCATTAAGCACCCTGCTACAATTTGATAACCTTCTGGCATTTTCAAACCTTAATAACTCGTCATGTGTGAAGGTAGATGCAAAATACACATTCAGTTTGTTTGCTATCTGAGCAGGATCATCAACAGTCGAACTATCGATATAAAGTGGACCAATCAGATTCATCCCCTTCCTTTTAGAGTTTATATAAGTAAAGAAATCCTTGCTGTTTTTCTTAGCATAATTTTCCAAAGATTTTTCATAATCTGCCTTCGCCTGCCTAACCTCCTTTGTGACTTAATTACAGATTAGCTTATATGTCGCTGATAATTTATATGTATCCCATGCATTTTTCTTCTCTGCCACAAGTCTCATTAGTTCATTTGACAACCATTTATGCCTAAACGTCGAACAATATTTCTTAATAGGTATGAAACGTTTAGTAGCTTCCACCATCAATTCCTTGAATGCTTCCCACTTAGAATTTGCTATTGGTAACATCAACAGTTGGTCCCACTGTACAGAATTTAAAAACTGTCTGAGACCACTGAAGTCATCTTTACGGAAGCAAAAACCCTTTCCTTTACCCCTAATGGTAATTATATCTTTAAGTAAATTCCACATCAGTACACTATGATCACTGCCACCTAGTGGTTCCTTTATCTGCAAATTCTTAATACACGAATACGAATGATGACTGCTGATAACCATGAAGGGTATTACCCTCTCTGGCTGCCTCTCGAACATGCTGCTGCAGAAAACAATCATCCAATAAATCCACAAAAGTCTTGCGAGTGACCAACCCACAAGTTCCAGTCAATATCTAGGAAGGTAAAATCCCCCATTATAAGACATTCTGATTTACTGGCGCACTATTTCTCTCTACAATTGTTCATTGTACTCATACGAGTCATTAGGCCTATAACACGCTCCTACTTTTATTTTTGGTTTCACAGTGCTTATGTCACACCAAACTGACTCAACAGTGCACTGTTCATCTATATCAACTGGATGCTCTTCTTTTGATTTTATGTTTTTCTTAATTAACAGCATAACACCTCCTCCTTTCCTATCCTTTCTGTACATATTTGTGCCTCCGCAGCCAGGTGGGCAGTAGCAGCAGTGCGTAGCACACGCTTCTTGATTAGACCGCGGTTCGAGCCCGTGACCACCAAATACGGAGGATGCGGAAAGGTCAGGGAATGACCACCGCATATCCTCGGAGCAATATGGCCTTAGTTGCTAATGCTCCTAGAAACCAAATAACAACAACAACAACTGTACACATTGTAGTCCCCAAATTCAAGTTCTGCATTCCTTATATCTGTTTGACACCACGCCACTGCTATCCCAACAATATCCGCCTTTGATGTCTTGACCAACAATTCAAATTCATCAAATTTATTTACTATACTTCTAGCATTGGTATACATGCAAGTATACACACACCTATTCTTATTCTTGGTTACCCTAACACATCCTATATACCTACCTGTTTCACGATGTCTGCAATCAGCCCCTGAAACCCTCAGCACCCCTCGCTCCAGGCCGCTGCTTATTCTAATAGAAGTAGTAGTGCAAAAATCACCTTCACCTCTGCCTGCGGCTCCTTTTAACATTTTATTCTGTGATTCCCCCCAAGCGAACAGTTTTCCGACCCACCTAACACTGCCTTGATAACATCAGCAAATATTCTTCCACCCTTTCTATTTAAGTGTATCCCATCCATGTAGAAGCAGTCTCTACTGTTAACAAGCACAGACCTGGCTGAAAAAAATTCTACCCCTTGAGCCTTGCACATTTCCTCCAGGGCGGAATTGATTGACAAGGCTCTCATCATGTACTCCCTTCTATCGTGTCTGGGCAGAATTGCAAACACTTTCAAATTTGACCTTAACTTACGACTTTTTTTGCAACACTGACCTGTACTTGTTAAGTAAATCTGTAGATCTCCGACTCTTAATATCATTGGTGCCAACGTGTATAACAACATCACCCTTTGTTCCCGTAAAAGATTATATATGCTTTACAACGTCATCAACTCTTTCCTCTGGCAGACATACCTGGTCCTGTTCCATCTATCCTTTTTACACAATATATTAACCGTCTCCCTGACAACAGAGTCACCAACAATAACTAACTGCTGTGGGATCAGCGCATTTCCGTGGAGATTGCTGCTGTGTTGCCTGATGTCCAGGAGTGAGCTCTGGCATTGAGTTGGGCAGCTGAGAGCTTGACGGGCCTCTCATTAATTTCTTCGAGGGCATCTCCCTACACCTCAATCTCTTATAGACGCCCATCAGAACGCTGAGTTGACGTCTAATTTCTAGACACTCTCTGCACCTGGCACACACAAAGACATCCTCCTTGGCTAGATCATATTCTGTTCCAGAGAGTTCGGTAAACATTTCACAAGTTGCAGATTTTTTTAGGTTATGATGCGTTGGAGAATCGCCCACCTCAGTTCTTCCCCGAGTTGCAGCAGTCCTGCCACTTTGTCCCCATTGCTTTGCTGCTCTAGTCTGGGGCATGATATTTTAAATTAATAAGATCAATAAATTGAATTAATTAATTGTCGGTACTACACTATCTAATAGAATCCTAAATGCAGTGATGCATATTACGCTATATAATTTTAAGTTAGAGCTACCTAGTTACCACAATTAAAAATTTGAATTCCCTGCCACTATACGAAAACAATTGCCGAAAGATTCGAACGAAAACAACGGTTTCACGTACATTAAGTAGTAATCTACAAAAACTCTTATCTAAATTAAAAATAAAAATAACCAGCGTAACGATAACTATAAAGCTACTTATAAAGTACAATATAAAATAACAATTAGGTAAATAAAATGGCAAACACATCGCTTTTTTGGAGCCTGTAATTTTTAAAGAGAGGCAGCGCCTTCTCAGTTGTGATTGAAAACACTATGGTAACCCATTATGTGAAGTGACTCAAGCCACAGTCGTTGATGGTAGTGACGTGATTGGTCAACGACTTCGGTATCACACCTGGCATTGAGGTCGTGCTGCATAGACCAACAGTGTTCTGCAACAGCAGAGTGTGCAGAGTCAGCCGATAGAATGGCCCTTTCATGCTCTGAGATGTGGTCCTGAAGTCTCCTGGCAGATTTCTCCATATAGCAGCTGCCACAATCATGGCAGTTGATGCCATATATCGCGCCGCTGCACAAAAGGGGGGATGGGTGTCTTCACCCTCGAGACAAGAGATCGCAATCCTCTATCGGGAAGCTGTAGGCACTTTATCCAGTAGTCACGCAGGATCTTAGAAATACGTTCTGAGGCACCCAGGTATTATGGGATGTAAGTGGTAGAGATTGTCTTTTTACTATTGGGGGCTGCGGACGTACGGCAATTTCACAGTAGTATTAAGTAGATCACATTTGCCCAGGACATAGGCAGGATAGCCACCGATTTTATTTTAGAAACTTCGCTATGCCTGACGCCGATGGAGCTAGAATGGATCCAGGCCTGAGTAAGTAGGGCACACGCAGTACTGGATGGGTGATGGGGACATGTGCTGACCTGTAGTTGGTAAATAGGCCAGCGTATACGGGCTTTTGGTAGATTGAAATTTCCAGGTGTGCGCCTGTGTGCTGCACCAGAACATCCAGGAAGGAGAGGGTGTTGTTTGACTCTAATTCTATTGTGACAGGATGAAGAGAGACAGGGAGTTGAGATGTTGTAAAAGCTGTGTCTCTGAACCTCGGGTATTAATAGCGAACACATCGTCAACATAACGACCCCAGAGGGTGACAGGGACTGGCAGGTTCAGGAATATGCGGTCCTCTGACTCCTCCATCGCTATGTTTGCAACGATGGAGCTGACTGGTGCACCCATAGCCCTGTCTTGGCTTTGCTTAAAGATGGGATCGCCAAACATGGCTACACTGCCAGACAAGCACAAGTTAAGAGCAGTACAAATATCCTCCGTAGATAGTGAGGTTCTGTCTGGTAAGCTGTTGTTACTATTCAAAAGGTGCCTGGCACATATATACTGGTACAGACGTAAATAAGGAGACATCAAAGGAGGTCATGATCATGTCTTCATGGACAGTGAGGTTTTTGATAAGGTGCAAGAATTCTTCACTGTTCAAAATGGTATGACTGGTATTTCCTACAAGGGGTTTTAGTAGCCTCGCAACGTATTTCGACAGTTTGTATATTGGAGAATTGCAAAAAGAGACAATTGGTCTTAAAGAAATGCCTGACTTATCTCCCCCAATTCTACAGCTTACTTTCAGTAGGCTGTAGAATTGGGGGAGCTGGCAGTCCATGGATTGAAGCTGCCAACGTGTGGTTTTTGAGATGTTCTTGGACTTGAACCAATCATTAGCTTATTAACTCTTGATTCCAACCGCACCAAGATTTTGATTGGATGGTCTTGCACTGGTTCATAGACGATGAGATTGAGTAGAAGTGAGAGCATTCAGGATGATCCATCACAACCGTTCGGTGCCCTTTGTCAGCGGGTAAAATGATGATGGTATTGTTGTTCCTGAGTGAATTGAGGGCGACAGTTGAGATTAGATGCAACAGGACAGACGCTGCAGAACTGAAGCCATCTTAAAGCGAATTCCATTCGCACAGTGAATAATGAAGTTGATTTTTCAGAAAATATGTATTCCCATTTCCAAGCAAACACTTTCTATAAATGGTACATACGCTGAGTGTGTCTCGAAGAATGGAATGAAAAGTATAAAACACTGATTAATGTGTTCACAATCCCGTGGAATAAGAGCTTCATCAGTTGAGTTTCTTCAAATTTAGGGGAAAATGTCAGATGAAAATTGTTTGAATGATGAATTAGGGCAGTTTAATTTGTATAGGGAATATATCATTTCATGTCAATAAATTTGACATTGAAATAACATTTCAATTAGCTGATCCCAAAGAAACAAATTATTTACAAATACGAAATTGCAATAAGAATATATTTATGCTTACCCATCTCTGATGCAGAAGAGAGGCTATTTTCGAAACTAAAAGATTTTGCAGCTCCGGCGAATGCTAAGTTTTTAATTATATTTAGTTGTTTTATTGACTTAATTGTTATATTAAATTACTTTCTATAAGTAGCTTATAGTCCTAGTCAAGCTCCTTTTGTCAGCGTGGGTAGCACAGTGGTATCATCACCGTCCACCCCACACCGGGTGGAAAAGGCCCGGGTTTGAATCCCGTCAATGACGCGAGGAACTTTAGTGGGCTTTTTTCACTCCGTGGCTGAGTTAGTCGGTCTCAGGCGGAGATGGCAAGGATTTTTCCCTCAGAAACTGGGGTTTTTTCGTCCAGCAAAACAGGTAAATCGACTAGAGAACATACGCATACAGACACGAATATGGGTTAATGTAACATTTACGGGTAACCCTAATATACTATTTTTTTTTTTTTTTTTTTGTCAAGCTCCTTGGTGTATTTTTAATTTAGAAAGCAATTTTGAAAACTAATACGTACTGTTCATAACTTGCCGCCATTCTTATTCGATACTTGGGTCCTTGAGGTTGTCACAGACATTCTCTCAGATATGCCAGACAAGCTGTTCTTGCTACCTGGGAGTCTAAAACGCTGATGGAACTGATATTCGGGTGACACTCAAGTCAAGTGTACCCAATTTTGGCGAAGCCCGGACGATCTATGACAGCCAAATCCTCGATGGCACCTTCACGATGGTGGGACTGTTAGTAATACTGGGTATAACCTTCATGCACAACTACATGGTGGGTGACCACCCAGGTATGAACCAACGTAAGCAGGGGTCCAGGTGTAGCGCCCATACCACATGGAGGAATGCCGCCCCTCTATGTTACCAGGCAGTACTAGGTGGTAGATGACTCTCATCAACCGGTGAAATACCACCACTTTGCTTATTGGAGGCTTGAAGTGGGTGGAACCCATGTTTAGTCTCTAGAGCTAAGTTCCGGCCAACACTTCCCTATCTCTTCCATCATGCAGTATGAGTGATGATTTTTGAGGTTATGATGAATGTCGTGGCGAGATCCAATATTCCTTACATTTCGAGGGTACAGCTCTAAAACGGTGTTCGCAGGCCGGCCGCTAGAGAGTACACCGGACCAAACCTATTGGTAACTCTCTAGGAGGCTTCCGGATCAGCTAGTGTATAATCTTGCTACCTCTACTCTGCCAGATAGTGACTGGAGGGAGTCCGAGTAGTGTGTATGCGGGGAGCATTGTCGAGGCCACGTTATGTCAAGGATCTGGGTATATTCTTACCACATGTACGCCATATCCAAAAATTTCATTACTTCATACAGCATGTCCCACCCACTTTTTCTTACTATTGAATACACAATGAATTGTCAAAATAATAGAGCAAGCTTATCTGCGAATAGATCTAAACCTCCCAAGGACTTGCTAATTCATTTCACAAATATACGTGGTCTCAATTCCAATCTCAACGATATCCATTTCCACTTGCAGTCTTCCAAACCCCATGTACTTTTTCTGACTGAATCTCAGTTATCAGTTGATTCAACTACTGCTCATTTCAGATGTCCAAATTATTTGCTGTATGATTCCTTTCGCCTCAAAGGTGGTACATGTGAATATGTCCGTTCTGATATTCCCTGTCAGAGACTTGGCAATTTGGAATCTCCTCTCTTTGATCTTCTCTGGCTTAAAATCTCTCTACCTCATTGTGTAAAATTCATCTATTTTCTCTACCGTTCTCCCAACTCCACTAATCACTTGGAGCTCTTTGACTTCCTCTCTTTGCAACTTGACTTTCTCCAGTCCAACTTTCCTAACAGTGAGGTAATTTTCCTTGGTGATTTTAACGTTCACAACTCCAGCTGGCTTCCGTTTTCTAGTCACACAGACCCAGCAGGTCGAGATGCTGAGGCTTTTGCAATTACTAATGACCTTGCACAGATTGTTCATTTACCTAAAAGAATACCGGACAATCCTAATCATACAGCCAATACGCTTGATCTTTTTCTCACAAACAACCCTTCTAAGTACAAGGTCGAAGTGAGAGGTCCTTTAGGCACTTCAGATCACAACTTGGTGATTGCCTCTTCTCCAATGGAACCTTTATCTCATGGCTATTCCCAACCTCGTATTGTTTGGCATTACAAGAATGCAAAATGGGATGACCTGCGAGACTTCTTTTCTTCTTTTCCTTGATCAGATTACTTTTTCAAAACTTCTGATGTCAACGTTTGGTCAGATCGTGTCAGTGAAATTATTCCTGCAGGAATGGAATCCTTTAACCCACACTCCACTTTAAAATCTCGTCCTTTATTTTAAGCACATTTATTGGAAAACCTTGGTTTTCCAATAAATGTGCTAAGGCTGTCCAAGAGAAGAATGTTGCATATCGTAATTGGCTTGTTTCTAATTCTTCAGTTTCATTTTCTGCCTACACCAAAGCTCGCAACAATTGTAAAGCAGTAATTAATCAGTCCAAACTAGAGTTTGAACAGGCTAAGAGTAGAAAACTTGCTTCTTGCCCTAATGGTAGCCGAGCATTCTGGTCTCTTGCCAAAACAATTGGCCGCAACTTTTGCCCATCTCTGCTCCCTCCTCTGTCCAAACCAGATGGTTCTGTTGTCACTTCAGCCAAGGATAAAGCTAACCTGCTAGCATCCCATTTTTCTTCGAGCTCATGTATTAATGATCTTGGTAAAACACCTCCCACCATTCCTAACACGCTCCATTCAATGCCTCCTCTGGTCTTCCGTCAAAAGGATATCAGAAGGATTTTGATGAATCTTGATGCTAAGAAAGCTCCAGGTCCTGATGGTATTTCTCCACTTGTTCTCAAAACCTGTGCTCCTGAACTTACTCCTATTCTTTGCCGCCTTTTTTTACTTTCTTATTCCAAAGGTGTTTTTCCTTCTGCTTGGAAATTTGCTCATATCCAGCCAGTTCCTAAAAAGGGTGACAAATCCCTCCCATCCAATTATCGTTCCATTGCAATTACGTCTACTCTTTCTAAAGTAATGGAGAAATCAATTAACCGCCAACTCTTAAACTACCTAGAAACCTTCCGTCTGATCAACGATCGCCAGTATGGATTCCGTCAGTGTCGATCCACTGGTGATATTCTGGCATGTTACCCATTTATGGACTAATTCAATGGAAAGGTTCGGTGAAACACAAGTAGTTGCTCTTGACATCTCAAAGGCTTTTGATCGTGTTTGGCATAAAGGTCTTCTAAACAAGCTTCCATCTTATGGTTTGCCAACTGTTGTTAGTAATTGGTTATCCAGTTTTCTCTCTGATCGCTCACTGAGGGTGATGGTAGATGGCTCTCTGTCTTCTAACTTCTCCACTAATACCGGTGTCCCCCAAGGTTCAGTTCTTTCCCCCACTCTTTTCCTCTTGTATATCAATGACCTTCTTACATTGACTGGAAATCCTATCCATAGTTTTGCCGATGACAGCACATTGCATTCAACTTTCCATTTTGAGAAACCTTGTCCAGCTCAATCAGCTTCAAGTTCTCGAAAACCTGCTGCCAATTCCTTAAATGCCGATCTTCAGGTAATTCTCCAGTGGGGCAAAGACAACTTAGTTGATTTCAACCCTTCTAAAACTCAATCTTGTCTTATATCTCGCAAAAAGGATTCTTCTGCTCCTATGCTTATCTTTAGTGACACTCCGATTTCTAGGCAAAATGATATATCTCTTTTGCGGATTACCCTGACTTCTAATCTCTCTTGGCACAAGCACATTAGAAATATTGCTTCCTCTGCATCTAAAAAACTTGGTTTTCTCTTTCGCTCTCGGCGTTACTTTTCTTTCAAACAGCTGCTCACTCTGTATAAATCGCAAATCCGCCCTGCCATGGAATATTGTTCCCACATCTGGGGTGGAGCCCCCAAAACCTCTCTCAGGCTTCTTGATTCCATTCAGAAGAGGGCAGTTAGGTTAATTAATGATTCAACTCTAACAGAGTCTCTCCACTCGCTTTCTCATAGACGCACTGTTTCTGCTGCATGCCTCTTCTACAGATACTTCCATGGGCACTGTTCTTCTGAATTGGCTTCTATAATTCCCGCTCTCTCTTTGAAAACAGTCCGAACACGTGCTGCCACCAGCCAACATCCATTTATTGTCCAACTTCAAACCCACAGAACCAACTTTTCATCTTCCTCATTTATTCATTCAACTGCGGTTTTCTGGAACAACCTTCCTTCATACGTATTTCCTGAAAATTACAATTTACAGAAGTTCCAAGTCCAATATCAACAAATATCTTCTTTCGTCTTCTCAACCTCCAACCCAAGCACGGTACTAAGTACTATAGGTTCTAATACCTCTCGTGTTTGGGGTTCTCATAAAAAAAAAAAAAAAAAAAATACGGAATGCCATAATATCCCAAATTAGATAGCGATCCGAAACTACATAGCGTAAGGCTTAACGTAAAACTAGATAACGAAACACGTAACACTGTATTAGAAATCTCTTAGCTTAGTATAGTATTATATAGTATTATCAATGAATCAGTAAAATTTATTAATCTTATTAAATTTGATTGTTAATTAAATTGTACTTAAACGGATTCGTCACCCAGACTATAGCAGCAAAGCAACGCTCACAGATTAGCCTGAGTGCTGTGGCTTGGGGGAATACCGAAGAGAGTGATTCTCCAATGCATCACAGTCTAAAACTGTGCAAAATGTGAAATTTGTGTGGACCTATCTAGAACACGACATGATCTAGCCATGGAGGATGTATTTGTGCATCCTAGGTGCAAAGACTGTGAGGAAATTTGCCGCCAACTCAGCTTTCTGATCTGAGTCTATGACAGTTTGAGGTGTAGGGTAAATGCCCTTGAGTAAAAATAATATGAGGGGTCCATAAAATTCTCAGCTGCCCAACTCAATGCCAGAGCTCACTTCAGCGCATCAGGCAACACACGGGCAATTTCCAAGACAGAATGTGCTGGTCCCACAGGTACTAGTTATTGTTGGTGGCTCTATTGTCAGGGAGATGAGGAATATATTTTGCAAAAAGGATAGGTGGAGCAGGAGCAGGGTAGGTCTGCCAGGGGCAAAAGTTGATGATGTAGAACAGATATCTTTTAAGGGAACAAAAGGCGATAATGTTGTACACATTGGCACTAATGACTTTAAGAGTAAGAGATCTGCAGATTTAATTAACAAGTACAGGTCAATGTTGAAAAAAAGTCGCGAGCTAGGGCTGAATTGAAAGTGTCTGCAATTCTGCCCAGAAACGATAGGAGGGAGTACAGCATATGACGAGAGAGCCTTGTCAATCAATTCGGCCCTGAAGAAATTGTGCACAGCTCATTGTGAAGAACTTTTTTTCAAGATGGTCTCGGCTTGCTAACAGAAGAGATTGCTTCTACAGACAGTCGCGGGAAGAGGTCCGACTGATACTGCGGTGCGGTCGCATTTCTACTGTGTTCCGTGTTTTCTTTGCCTCATAGCAGATAGAAATAGTAGCGGTTGTTCCGGCTTTTATGAGGTGGGAGTAATCTGATTATACATAGTCAGAATTACTGTTTTGTTTGAAAACTATTTATTTTTGGAAACTAATATTTATTAATATCAATAAGGATCAGTAGAAAAGAATAGCGTACTGGTTTATTGTTCTGCATGTGTTGTTTTTTTTTTTTTTTTTTTTTTTTTTGTGTTTGGATAATCTAGCAGTTGATTAGTTTTCACTGCAAAGTAATTAGTTTGAGTTTACTGTTTGAAAATAACAAGAACTAACATATTGTTAGCTGTGCAGCTGGATAATTGAATTTAATAAGAATTATGGAAGGATCAAGTGGAACAGTTAGGAAGCATACAGTGGGATCTGATACAGGGGAAGACGGTTCCCCCCTACTGCCACCTAAAATGCCACAGTCGCGGGAAGAGTTTATAAAATATGGGGAGTTTGTATACTCTCGAGGACGTAGTCAGGATCAGTTTAGAGCTTATGGGAATACGGACATTCAGTTAGCGCATGAAGAGGAAGTTAGTGAACAAGTAGCTGTGAATAATACTGAGGTGCAACTTATACCAAGTCAGGATGTTGAAACTATGACTGATGAGCTATACAATGTACAAGATGTATCGTCAAGGTGTGAGGAGATCTCTAAAATGAGGAAAGATATTAGGAGCTTCCTCTTGGCAGACGTTAATAAGGTTACAAAGAAGGCAGGAGACATAATTATGGACAAGTGGGCTAAGTTAGAAACAGCGACTACGGCTGTATTAATAGAAAATGAAAAACTTAGAGCTTTAAATGCTGAGATTAGTAAACGGGCGAATTTATTAGAACACTTAATTCAAACATTTTCGTCTGAGCCTTATAGTAAGACTGAGGCCCACAAAGAAGTAGTGAGTGAAGAGGAGGGTGTAATAGGTAGTCAAGATCACGCGCAAGTGCAGGGGGTGGAAGTAAAGCGTACTTATGCAGAGATAGCGAGTGGTACTCGTCCTAAGGAAGGAATACCCAGGTCTGGGGAAAATCTTATGATTCTTCGAGCTTCTGATAGTAGTGAGCTTAAATCGAGTTCTGAAGTGAAAACTGCTGTGGCAAATGCTTTAAAAAATGAATTTAAGTCAGTGAAAGTCCGAGCTCTACGGTTGGTGCGAAATAAAGGTGTGTTATTAGAAACAGCTATAAAGACGGATTTGGTGAATATAGCTGCATCGGATTCTTTGGCGTCTGTTGGAATAACAACGGGTGTTCCCAAAAAGGGCAACCCATCAGTGATTATATATGATATTCCTAAGGAGTTAAGTCAGGAAGATATCATTGAAGAATTATACTGTAAGAATCTGGAAGAACGCGGGATCACGTTCGAGGAAGTTAAGAAAGACATAAGTTTTAGGTTTACGACCAAGTCTAGAAGTACAGCTTTTGTACACTGGGTTATTACTCTCTCCCCAAGGTTATATAAGCTTATATCCACATTGGATCGTTTATACTTGGCAGTAAGTGCGCATAGGCACCGCCCCTTTACTATAGTTTCCAGATGCTTTTTATGTCTTGGATATGGACACGTTACGAAATATTGTACTCACAGCTCCCCTACTTGTGGTCATTGTGCAAGAGGGGGGCATGTATATGCTGAATGCCCAAACAAAGATCAGGAGCCAAGCTGTGTTAACTGTAAGCGGGATTTTTGCCATTCAGTAAGGGACGTTAGATGCCCAGAATATCAAAGAGCACTGGAAATGGTACGAACTCGGACTGCTAATGAATAGTTGTAATGAACGAAGAGAAAGGGGGTTGGAAGAAGATCCTGAGTTAACTGAAGTTTTTTATTCTACAGGAATTAAAATAATGCAGATTAATGGACAACGATCGAGATTGGTAGCGGACGAGATTAGGAAGATTAGTGAGGATTTTCAAATTGATTTGGTGGCAATACAGGAACCTTATTGGGCTAGAGTTCCAGGTGAGCAAACATCTAGAATATTTGGTTATCCCTTAACGTCACGAATAATACAACCGGTGCAGGAAGAGCCTAAAACTGGAATTGTGGTCAATAATAGAGATCTAGACGTAGTGGTTGTTCATAGGTTATGCAACCAGTTCGCTACATGTGTTATGGTGGCCTCGGCAAATGTTCAATTCTATTTTATATCTCTGTATTGTGCTCCTTCAATGGACTTTAATAATTGCGTGGATTATTTAGAGTATGTGTTGCTCATTTTAAGACCTAACCAAGTGATTATTTCGACAGACGCTAACGCAAAGTCTCCGTTGTGGTATAGTGCAACATCTGACATGAGAGGTTTATTGCTGGAAGAGTTTTTATCGAGCCATAATTTATTTGTAATGAACAAATCAAATCAACTGTCTACCTTCTGTGGACCAATGGGTGAATCTAATATTGATTTAACTATAACAACTTCTGGTATTAGACATTGTATTTGTAACTGGAAGGTAATGCCTGATTGGACATCAAGTGATCATCGAGCCATATTGTTTTATGTGAAGAATGTGCCGGATTTAACTGGTACTCAAGATCGAATACCGCACATTGTACGGTTTTCATTGAAATCGTTTGATTGGTCCATGTATGAAGCTTCTGTTCTTCGGGACTTTTCCTCGGATAAACAACAACAGATAGTTCGTGAATCTGCAATATATTTAGCTAATACTATAGAGGATTCAATAGTAAGAGCGGCATATAAGTCAGGTAGGAAGAAGGTAATTAAACAAAAATCCTGCCCATGGTGGACAAACGAACTGACTGTCTTACGACGGGCTGTATATCGAGCTAGGAGACAGTACCAGCGGCATCGGAACTGGGGTCATTCTGAGGTAGTTAGATTGCATGAAAATTACGTATCTCTTAAGAATAATTACAAGAGAACCATGGCAACTCGGAAGAGAGAAACCTGGCGATTGTTTGTAAAAGAATCGGGGAGAAATGATCCCTGGGGTTTGCTATATAAGTTGTCAAGAGATAAACTGAGAAGTTTGGAGGTATTTAATACAATTCAAGAGGATTCTACTGAGACTATTGGCTGGGAGGATTCAGTAAATGCAATATTAACTAGGCTGTTCCCGGTTGACGATCCCATCTTAGACTCACAGTGCCAATCCGAACTGCGGAGAAAAAATCAGTATTATGTAGCTAGAGGTAATACCATGGCGTTTACAATAGATGAACTGGCAGGGGTGTTAAAGAAACTTAATTTTGCAAAATGTCCAGGAATAGATTTGATTGAGAATGCATTTATAGTGAGGTTTTTTAAGTTGATACCTAACATGTTACTTTTGTTATATAATAAGTGCTTAGAGGAAGGACTGTTTCCATTGAAATGGAAGATTGCTTTATTGAGGCTAATTAGGAAGCCTGGGAAACCTTTAATTGAGCCTAAGTCCTACCGTCCAATTGCTTTGTTGGCTAATCTGGGGAAAGTGTTAGAGAGGTTAATGGCAATACGTTTACAAGAATTGCTAGAACGCCATGACATGATTACACCTAATCAGTATGGTTTTACACCGGGGAAATCGTGCGAGGATGCTCTTCTGGACTTTCATACATACATTTCAAACTCTGATTCAAAATATGAACTTGCTATATATATAGATTTTGAAGGTGCGTTCGACTCAGTATGGTGGGAGGCAGCTCTTTCTCAACTGTGTCGTGCTGAGTGTTCTAAGCAGTTATACAGTCTGTTCAGGAGTTATTTTTCTGAGAGATATGTGACTGTAAGGTCTAAACATTTTCTCCTTCAAAGACAAATCACGCGAGGTTGCCCTCAGGGCTCTGTATTAGGTCCTTCAATTTGGAATTTGGTGCTACAGAACTGGCTGGTTCGACCACAAGTAAATTGTCACGTGATAGCTTTTGCTGATGATGTCATATTAATTGTGGCAGGTCGATCACGACACGATTTGGAGCAAAATGCAAACCGTGTAATAAATGATATTAATACCTGGGCACAAGGATTTAAGCTTACCATTAGCCCCCAAAAGACCAAAATGATGCTTTTTAAAACAAAACTTGATTTGGGACGACCGCCGCAAATAAAATTAAATGGGAGACAGTTGACTATGGTTTCTGAAACTAAATACTTGGGGCTCCTTATTGATCACAAGTTGTCTTATTATGCGCATATAACACATCTACATAGCAAGATCAGGAAATTTGCCGGTTATATTATAAGAGTATCAAGAGGAGATTGGGGAGTGTCCAATAAAACTTTATTTTTATATTATAAGGTGGTGTTTCTGCCTATGGTTACGTATGCAGCGGGAGTTTGGTCTCACAGAGTGGCTCTTGTTAGATTTCAGGCTAAATTAAACTCACTACAAAGAACAATGCTTCTCAGTATATTAAGGGTATGTAGAACTGTAGCTACGACTGCACTTCAAGTGATGGCTGGGGCAGTCCCCTTGGATTTGTTCGTGGCTTATCGAGGGCTGTGCTATGGCATTAAGAAGAAAATATCTACTAGACTTGTTGGTATAGAAGTTGACATAAATTCTGACATTAAGAGGGAGAAGAGAAGATGTTTAAACGAGATTGTTAACTTGTGGCAAACAAGATGGGACACTGTATCTTCTGGTCGAGTGACAAAGAAATTTATTCCTGATGTTACCTTTTTAAGTGACAGAACAGTTCGAAGTTGGTTTACACCAAGTTTACAAACATCATTTTTAGTAACAGGTCACGGCTCGATGAAAGCGAAATTATTTCAGTTGGGACTTTCGGATACAGATCTCTGTTTTTGTGGTGAGGTTGAAAGTTGGCACCATATATTATATGTGTGTACAATTTATGATAATGTCAGGGAAATAATCAGGGAAATCATTGCTGAAAATGAGTTAGGTCGGGAAGAGGTGTTCTTATCTAATAGGAGTGTATTTCAATTATTCCAGGAGTTTGCAAAGGGAGCCTTTGAACTGAGGAAACGCCTGTTAAACACTTGAACCAAAATAATGTGTTGAAAACATTACCGAAGTGTGTCCAGAATGCCCAAGAAACTAATGGTGATGATGAGGAGGTTTTTTTTTATTATTATTATTATTTATTTATTTATTTTTTTTATTATTATTTTATTTTATTTATTTATTTTTTTTATTTTTATTTTATTTATTTATTTATTTATTATTATTTTTTTTTAATTTTATTTATTTATTATTATTATTTTTTTAATTTAATTTTATTTATTTTATTATTATTATTTTTTTTATTATTATTTTTTTTCTTTTTATTTATTTATTTATATATATGTATATATATGTGTGCATATATATATATATATTTTTTTTTTTTTTTTTTTTTTTCTAGCTCTGGATTGGGCCCCCAGAGGTTTTTTTTTTTTTTTTGTTTTTTTTTTTAAAGTGTTGTTGTCTCATAACCTGAGACCTTATGCGTCCCATCTACTGGAACTGGCCCACCTTCCCGTGGTGTGGACGAGTATCTAGAAGCAGCCTTCCTGGTGATAGCTGCTTCTGGGTAGCCAAGAGGTCAGCATAACACAACAACATAACGCATTAAACTACACGAACATTGCACTATATTACACGCTGGCCTGTTTTGCAGAGTCTGTTCAACCTACAAAGAAACGAGGTGGATTTGAACGGACGTTCTAGGAGCCACCCTACCTATACACACACATGTCCACATGTCCACATGTCCCCTTTCTATTTAAGTGGCTCCTATGCCTGTAGAAGCAATCTCTTCTGTTAGCAAGCCGAGACCATCTTGAAAAAAAGTTCTACACAATGAGCTGTGCACAATTTCTTCAGGGCCGAATTGATTGACAAGGCTCTCTCGTCATATGCTGTACTCCCTCCTATCGTTTCTGGGCGATAGTTTCTGGGCGATAGGAGGGAGTACAGCATATGACGAGAGAGCCTTGTCAATCAATTCGGCCCTGAAGAAATTGTGCACAGCTCATTGTGTAGAACTTTTTTTCAAGATGGTCTCGGCTTGCTAACAGAAGAGATTGCTTCTACAGGCATAGGAGCCACTTAAATAGAAAGGGGACAGGAACATTTGCTGAGGCTATCGAGGCAGCGTTAGGTGGGTCCGAAAACTGCTAGCTTGGGGGGATTAAACGATTAACAGTAGCCGCAGGCAGAGGCAAAAGGGATTCTGGCACTGCTTCTATTGTAATGAACAGCAGGCTAGAGAGCATGTTGCTGGGGACTTCAAGAGCTGCTGGGAATCATCATGGAACGAGTAAACACATGGGATGTGTTAGGGTAACTAAGAGTAAGAACAGGTGCATATATACTTGCATGTACACAACATTGCAAGAAGTATAGTAAATAAATTTGATGAATTTGAACTGCTGATCAAGGCATCAATGGCAAATATTGTTGGGATTTTATTATTATTATTTTAGGGTTGCCCATAATTAAATACATTAACCTGTATTTGTGTTGCGTATGTTCTATGGTCGATTTGCCTGTTTTGCTGGACGAAAAAAACCCATTTTCTGGGGAGAAAAACCTTGCTATCTATGCCTGAGACCGACTAACTCAGCCATGGAGTGAAAAAAGCCAATTAAAGTTCCTCGCGTCATCGACGGGATTCAAACCCAGGCCTTTTCCACCCGGTGTGGGGAGGTCGGTCACGATACCACTGTGCTACCCACGCAGACATATTGTTGGGATATCAGAGATGGTGTCACACAGATATAAGCAGTGCAGAATTGGAATTTGGAGAGTACAGTTTAGACAGGAAGGGAGGAGCGGTTATGCTGTTAAGAAATACACAAAATCTAAGATAGCGCATCCAGTTGACATAGGTGGGCTGCTGCCCACCTATGTCAACTGGATGCGTTCACACCAAACTGATTCAACACAATGTTGAATCAGTTTGGTGTGATATAAACACTAGTAAAGGGAAAATGAGAGTAGGAGTGTGTTATAGGCCTAATGAATCTGGTGAGTACAATGAACAGTTTTGCAGAGAAATAGAGTGGGCCAGTAAAACAGAATGTAACTAACATCAAGGGTAAAGGGAAGGGTTTTTGTTTTTGTAAAGGTGACTAGAGTGGTCTCCGACAGTTTTTAAATTTTAACAGCGCGATCAACTAATGATGTCAAAAACAGTGAAACCTAAATGGGAAGCCTTCAGGTAATTAACCTTTGAAGCTACTAGGCTTTTCATACCAACAAAGAAATACTATTCAAGATTTAGATCTGAATGGATGTCAGATGAACTAAAGAGGCCCGTGGAAGAGAAGAAAAATACGTGGGGGTACATATAAATTGTCAGGTGACACAGAAGCCTATGTCAGATATAAGATAGTCTGTAATCAAGTCACAAAGGAGGTTAGGCAAGTGAAGGGTGATTGTCAGAAATCCTTGGCAAAGAATTAGAGAAAAACAACAAAGGCTTCTTTACTTATGTAAACTCTAGAAGAAGGGCGATGAATCAGATTGGTCCACTTGATATTGGTGATTCGACTGTTGATGGTTCTGCTCAGATAGCTGAGAAACTGTATGAGTATTTTACATCTACATTCACACATGAGGAATTCTATGAGGAAGGGAAAGCCAGAAATTTACTAAACTCTAACAGGCAGCTAAATGATTTTGTAATAGCGGAGAGCAAAGTGCAGCAGAAACTGTTGAAGTTAAACATTAAAAAGGCACCTGGAGCAGATAGAATCTATCCAGTTATATTGAAGGAGGCAGCAAGGGAAGTAAGCAAACCCTTAGCCATAATTATGAGAGCATCCTTAGGTTCAGGGGGATCCCCATAGACTGGAGATATGAAAATGTATCCACAATTCACAAAGGGGTTCAAAGGGTTAAGAAATTAATTATAGACCTGTCAGTTTAACTTGTGTTCTGGGGAAAATACTGTAGTCACTGGTTAAAGACGTGATGCAGGATCACCTCGACAAGACTGCAGTAATAGTTAAGACAAAGCATGGGTTTATTGGGGGGAAGTCTTGCCTGACCAATCTGATTGGATACTACGATGTGGTCACAAAGGAACTGCCGCAAAAAATATTTTTTATATCACATACTTGGATTTCGGGAAAGCTTTTGATACTGTTACACATGGAAAACTGCTGCACAAATTGGAGCAGTATAGTATTAAGGGCAAGTGTCTGCAATAAAGGGATGGTTGAGTGGGAGACGGCAGGGAGTGGTAATAAATGGACACTACGCTATATGGACTAATGTTATTAGTGGAGTCCCCCAGGGTTCGGTGCTGGGCCCATTGTAGTTTTATGTATTTATCGATGATATAGATGAAGGCATATCAGGCTTTATATCCAAGTTTGCAGATGATACAAAGGTTGGCACGGTTATTAATGATAGTAAACACAGTATGCTACTGTAACAGGATCTAGAAAAGTTAGGAAGCTGCATGGAGAAGTGGCAACTGAAATTTAATATTGACAAATGCAAAGTACTGCATATCGGTAGCAGTAACTCAAGAGAAACATGCCAACTGTGTGATAGTACACTCAAGGAGTTGCAGAATGAAAAAGACCTGTGGGTAATTGTGCAGTTGGATATGAAGTTCTCTAAGCAATGCAGATGGGCTGCCAGAGTAGGTCATGGAATTTTGTCAATGACATATAGGAATTTTGCTAGCAGAGACAAGGAGGCCA
Organism: Mastigoproctus giganteus; assembly: GCF_048544385.1. Lineage (NCBI taxonomy): Eukaryota > Metazoa > Arthropoda > Arachnida > Uropygi > Thelyphonidae > Mastigoproctus > Mastigoproctus giganteus. The sequence goes on along the minus strand of NC_143578.1, from coordinate 54,775,204 downwards.
CACCTTCACTACTGGATACAGGTCTGGAGGCCTCACTTAGAGTTGCTGGAACGAGTACAGAGAAGGACAAGATTAATGAGCGGAACAAAGGGGTTCTCTCTTACCAAGAGAGGCTTAAATTCTGTAAGTTGCTGCATCTGGAGACTAGGCACCTGTGAGGTGATATGATTTAGGTGTACAAGGCCTTGCATGGTTTGAGCAGGCTCAATAATGATGGAATACTTTCACTTGCTGGGATTAAGAACCTGAGGGGGCATAGATTCAAATTGAGGAAAAAACAGTTGTAGAATAGATGTGCGGAAGTTTGCGTTTAGCCAGCGGGTAGTTGATGCTGGAACATACTTCCATCTGTTGTTGTGGAAGTTGGTAGCTTAAATAAATTTAAGACTGAACCTGAGAAACATTTGGAGTGACCTCTGGATGGTTGAAATGGGAAGGGTTTTTTTTTTTTTTTTTTTGACTCGCGCACTATAAGCTTGCTTTCTTGCATCATATGACTCAACTAATGCTAATGCTAATTCACAAAGGAGGATCAAAGGGTGACACAAGACCTGTTAGTTTAATTTCTGTTCTGCGGAAAATAATGGAATCACTGGTTGGTTAAAGACACAATTGAGGTTCATCTAGACAAGGCTACAGTTATAGTTGAAACACAGCATGGATCTGTTAATTGGAAATCTTTCTTTACTAATTTGATTGGATACTATAATGTGGTCACAAAGGAACTGGATGCAAAAAATAATTTTGATAACAGTTACTTGGTTGTTGTTGTTGTTGATATGGAGGTTTAACTGCACATAAGCTGCTACGGGTATAATGTGCCTATTCATTTATTACATAACGAGATGAGAAATTTTCGTAAAATCAGAAAAAAATTCTAAAATCAGAACTGATTAAAAAGCCCGGTTTGCCTGAGAAAGTTAAAAAAATTCAGAAATATTTGCCATATCACCAATGAGATTTTCAAGAGTTATTGGTTTACGAAAATTGACCAGTGATAGCAAGGTTAAAGTTTTGTCTTGTTTATAGTAGGGGCAGTCAATGAGAATATGTTTCAGAGTCAGAGTTATAGAAAAAATGTGGACACTGTGGTGGATCATCTCCAGTGAGCAAATGTAGGTGGTTCAGATGGGTGTGACCTATTCATGCCCTTGAAAGGACTATTTCTTCTCGTCTTGATGACACTGGAGCACCAAATTTTCGGATCCTGTTTGAACTGAGAGTTTATTATTAGTCTGAGAATGCCAGAGGGCTGTCCATTCTGATAGACATGCAGCATTAATGATCAATGTACAGTCTGATGCTGGAACACGGATAATGGTTAAATCAAGGGTGGATGGATTTTTTGCAGCTTGATCGGCCAGTTCTTGCCAGAGGAATCAGTACAAATAACAGCTTTTAGAGAACAGTCAGAACAGAGATTTTCTAAGGCTAGTTTAATTGCATATAATTCTGCTGAGAATATACTGAATTCCTATGGGAGGGATGCTGAAATAATAGTATTCGGAAACACCTCAGCTGCTCCAACGTTTGAATTAGATTTAGACCCATCTGTAAAAATTAGGGAAAAATCAGTATATCGTTGAGTGTGAACTCCATGAAGTTGCTTGACAGTGGATGCTGGTAAAACATTCTTTCCCCATTGGCAGAGTTGGGTGCCATAGGGCTGTATAGCAGGAAGAACCCATGGTGATTGAATGCAAGTTTCTATCTGCTGTACGGAATGGATGGAAACATTCCAAAATTTCATCAGTTGAAGAAGGCGAAGACCAGTTGGCTTCACTATTCTAGGTTTGTTTTTGTAATGGTTTTCTAACGGTGGATTGAATGGGATGTGACGCACAACTTTGTATCTTAACAACATACTTCAGTAACAGTGCTTTCCTACGTAAGATACGTAGGAATACGTATTTCCTACGTGGTTGGATATTGCCGAAACAAATTCCAGCATTTATTTTTTGCTTTCGTGCATTCCTCATTCCACCAATAATTATAATGCTTATGGTCTGGGGGGATTTGATAGTGGTAATGTGTCTTTAGCTACATTTAGGAGATGCGACGTGATGTATTTTGTTACATCATCAATAGGCTGGAGACGGATTTTTCCCTCATCGGAAAATATTGATGTCTGGAATTTTGCCCAGTTTGCTCGGGAAAATTTCCATTTTCTGCAGAGTTGAGCTAAAGGGGCGCGTGAGCATCAATGTAGAGACTGTGTGCTGGTGATGTTCTGAATGAACCACGTGCAATTCTCAAAGCACTGTGTTGAACTGGATCAAGCCAGCACAATGCACTCGCTCTGGCAGAATCGTAGATGGCAGCTCCATAACCCAGACATGATCTGATTAAAGCCCTGTATAAACGAAGCAGGGAGGTACGATCTGCACCCCATGTTTGGGCAGATTTTTTTTTAGACAGCAAGTTCTTAGAGTACATTAAAAGTGACTGGGATGGATATATTAGAGATTTGAAGTTCAGGATTCAGGTGAAACTTGCGTTGTCTACAGAAATGGATAGCAAATGTTTTCTGCTGCAAGAGTCAATAGCCGTTGAGGCTGGCCTATTGCTGTATTTCATTAAGAGATATTTGAAGCTGTCTTTCAATCGAGGGCTCGCATCTGGTGAGTATAGGCTTGGTACACCCAGGGTCCTGAGCTGGATATCAATATTCTTCTCTTGGTGATTCCGTTCTACTTTTGATTCTCTCTCTCTCTCTCTCTCTCTCTCTCTCTCTCTCTCTCTCTCTCTCTCTCTCTCTCTCTCAGTGTAACTTGGGAATATTTATTTTGGGTGGTGCAGCATAAGCCTCAGGCTTCCTTGCACCATACAGCTAATAATAATAATAATAATAGATCTCATATTTTGAGAATGGCAAGGATATAGAAAGGTCATCTGCATAAAGGTATTTGGAAGTTGTTTAGTGATGGAATCTATTCTAAGAGTGAAAAGAGTGGCACCCAGTACTGATCCCTGAGGAACCTTCTTAAATAAAAGTTGTAGAACGCGCATGCTGGTATCGAACTTGAAATGATCTAGTATGTAGAAAATTCTTCACAAATATGGGAAAGTTGCCCCGTAGACCAAGAAAGTAAAGATCTCTAAGTATGCCATGCCGCCAAGTGGTGTCAAAAGCCTTCTCTATATCTATTGAAACCATTACTAGGTGTTCGCGTTTAACAAAGCCATTACGAATGGCAAATTCAGCCTTAACCATAAGATCAAAGCATAACCTGTTTTGACGAAAGCCATATTGAGTATGGCCCATTAAATGTTCTGACTCTATGATCCAGACCAGTCTATTGTGGACAATTTTTCAAGGATTTTGCTAAGACAGCTTGAGAGAAATAAAGGTCTGTAGCTATTGGGTTGGTTGGATCTTTTCCAGGTTTTAGGAAAGCCAAAACAGTAGAATAATGCCAAAAAGCTGGATAAATATTTTCTAAAAATACAGTTGTAAAAGACCAGGAAGAGGCGCAAAGCTTTTTCATCAAGATGTTGTAGCATAACATAATAGATTCCATCTGGTCCAGCAGCACCACTGTGGGCTGTTCTAGTAACATGCAAGAGTTCAAAATATTGCAGAAGTTTGTTATATGGCAGAAGACGGGCAGTTTTAAAGTTAATAGAATGTTGTTCTGATGTGTGTTTTAATTGGCTGAAAAGATGCAGTATAAGCTGATGCTGCTGAGATTTGCCCAATACATTTTTTTGGGCAAATGTATTGCCCAAAGCACTAGCTATATCCAAAGGATTAGATAGCTCTTGCCCATTCCAGGAGAGGATTAATGAATGTGTGGTTGGAAACTGTCTAATTTGTTTTCCAAATTACTTTGCTGTCAGTGTTTCTGTTAATGCTGGATGCAAAACGGGTCCAGGATTCCTTCTTGGCTTGCCTTTATATGAATCGTGATTTTGCCTTTAACTTCTTATAATTTATCAAATTGTTTGTGGTTGGATATTGCCGAAACAAATTCCAGCCTTTATTTTTTGCTTTCGTGCATTCCTCATTCCACCAATAATTATAATGCTTATGGCCTGGGGGATTTGATAGTGGTAATGTCTTTAGCCACATTTAGGGGATGCGACGTGATGTATTTTGTTACATCATCAATAGGCTGGAGACGGATTTTTCCCTTATCGAAAAATATTGATGTCTGGAATTTTGCCCAGTTTGCTCGGGAAAATTTCCATTTTCTGCAGAGTTAAGCTAAAGGAGTAAGTGCTATTAAGAAGTTGCATACTATTGGGAAGTGGTCACTGCCCATGGGATTATTTATTACTTACCACTCTATGGTTGGAACCAGTACTGGGGAACAAATTGAGAGATCTATTGCTGAGGTGTGTCCAGTTGGGAGCTGTACGTACATGGGTGCACCAGTATTAAGTATGGTAAGGTTTAGTGCCTCTAAAAAGCTTTCAATTAGTTGATCCTATCTAATTTAGTAGCTCCCCATAAGGGGTGGCGCCCATTAAAGTCCCACAATATACAGATTGGTGAAGGTATCTGAATGAAGAGGTCTTCAAGATCTTTTAAAGAGTAAAAATGGTTTGTCTGTAGGTAGATTGAAACAAGTGTTATTGCAATATGGAGAGTTAAAAGAACAGCAACAGCTTCTAATTCCGTTTGAAGTGGCATATGTTTAGTTGGTATCTTTGAATTTACTAGGATTGCCACACCACCATGGGCAGCATTAGCTATATTTCGATATCTTCAATAAAGGCAATAATTCTTTATCGAAGGAGAAATTTGCAGGGTTAGGTAAGTTTCCTGAAGACAAAGAGCCACTGGAGAAAATCGATTAATTAGATCTTGGATATCGTCTGTATTGGAACGAAAGCCTCTGTAGTTCCTTTTGTATAATACAAGGCATTATTTGTTTTTAGTTGATGGAGCTGATTCTGACTGCTTTTTGAAGGTGACTGGTTTATGGCGTTCCAATTTCTATTTGTCTTTTTTTAGGAAAATTGGCCAACCAGTGTCCATTTCTTCTTCTTCTGCATGGATTTCTAAAATAGGATCTTCCTGTGGTAGCAATCATTGGAGAAGGAGTTGCCACTGGTATTAACAGAGGAGTATTATTTGCTTGGTCTGTGGTCTTGGATTGTTACTTGCGTACAGTTGGTTATAGCTCATGGAGGACATTTCTCATCATCAGAAATCGATTTATTAGTAGGAATTGTGGCATCAGTTTGAACGGAGCCTACTTGAAAAATTTTTACAGCATTTGCATTGGTAATATTTTGGTGTATAGTTGGTGCAACTAGTTTTCTCGCGTCTTGGTAACTGACTTTGTTTTCAACCTTGTATTTCACTATTTTTTTCTGTTTTCCACATGTCTTGGAATATGAAGAATGGTCACCTTTACAATTTGGACAGGTCATTTTTATAGCTGTGCAGTCATTTTGTATGTGTTTCTGAGGATCCACAGTTGGGGCATACAGGAATTCCTCTACATACAGTTTGAGAATGGCCATACTTTTAGCATTTATAGCATCTTAAAGGGTTAAGAACAGTGGCGTAGCTATCATGTAGGCAGGCAAGGCAATTGCCTCCAGGTGCGGGCCCTTTCGGGGCCCCGGTGTCTTGGCTGTCTCCTGTTTTTGCAATTTTCGTTAAGTAGGGGCCCGAACATGTTCTTTGCCTCTGGGCCCGAAAAAGGGTAGCTACGCTAGTGGTTAGGAATGTAGGGGATAATGCAACAAAATAAATAACCTGCTTTTTCAGCGGAGGGTAAGTTGGGTGTATTGAAGGTAAAAATAATATTTCTGGTAGGCGCCAGTTGATTATCTTTTTTAATCATTTTTCTTTTTGCTTCTATTACATTCTGTCCCTGCAGTTCTTGGGTTATTTCCTCCTTGGTGACATTTCATAAATCCTAACTAGATATGACACCCTTAGATGAATTTAGGATTGCATGAGGAGATATTTTTATAGGAATTCTGGCAAAGCTTGTTAGTTGTAAAAGCTTTTCAGAATGTCTTTGATTCGCGGTTTCTATTAAAAGTCTCCTGATTGCAGTCTCTTCACCGTCCTACAATATGTTTTTGTATGACAAATGGAGACAATTTACTCATAGGCTGACTACTTAAAGAATAGAAAATTAAGAAAGATGGGCAGGGGGTAAGTGTAAAGTGTAAAGTGTGTTTGGGGTTAAACGTCACCAGGGGTTTCCCCCATCTCCGCGTAGTTTACATTGTCGTGTGATACAGTACGCTATAAAGGCCAGAGATTTAAAAGTGTATGGATATTGTACATGAGTAGTGCTGTGTACTGTTGTTCTTCTGGCCATTTAGCCACCAGGCCTCTGTTGAAGGTGAGGCCAGACGTTGCCCACACTTTGCCCCATGGAGGCAGACCAGGTACACCAATATTTTAAATAAGTACTCTGGCAGGTCCTGCCACCTACTTTCCTGAGATTTCAGTGGCTAGGACCTAAAAAAAAAAAAAAAATAAATAAATTTTTTTAATAAATAAATAAATAAATAAATAAATAATAAATAAATAAAATAAAAATTAAAAATAAAAATAACTAAGTAAAAAAAAAAAAAAAAAAAAATTGAGAGGTTATCGCGTGGTGGTTGTGCTAGAATTGTGAGGCCGAAAATTATGGGCGAATCTAATTTGGCTGTAATTAAGTTTGGATGTGTGGGGCTTTCGCTTGCGTGCAGGTAGAGTGGCAGGGAGACTGAAGGCTTGGGGAGGGGCGACAGACAGAAGAATGGAGTCGATAGGGAGGTGACTCCAAGATTTGGTAAGGCATGCCCAGGCCCCCACCAGAAGGGAAAGTGTGGGTAGCAAGGAGGGAAGGAGACAGAGGGACAGTCACCTCCCCCCGGCCAGGGAAAGGGAAGAAAAGTGGGCCAGGCAAAGGCGCCAGGTCAGATCGCCAATAAGGCTAGTGTGCAGAGAGGCTCTGCAGTTTCTTCAGTCGGTGAAATGTCATTTCTGGGACATTGTCCCGTTCGAGGTTTACAAAAGTCCAGTTTATTTTATAGCCATTCATTGGTTAGGATCCCATCCGAGGTTATTTAGTCCAGTGAGTTTGGATGTGCATTTGCGATTTCATTTTGTTCCTTCTGTTATGAAGTTGGATCCCTGCGGGTTTGATTTGTTCTGGTGGTCCTTAGTGGTGTCGAATTATTTTTCAGATTATGGGCAGCTTTGATGGGTACTTGCATTCTCTTCATTGCAGTGGTTGCGGCTGGGGGAAGGTCCGTCTTCTGCTGAAGAGGCCCTGAGCGAATTTTGTTAGCGCTTTGTAGCTGTCTTCTTCTTCTAGGATGAGATGTTCCTGGTTTTGCAGTGTGAATCGAATTTCAGTGATGAGCTGGCAGCGTAGATCTTGATACAGGTGACAGTGATACATGAGGTGCTCCCATGTTTCTGTTTGGCCACAGTGGCAGAGAGGAGTGTCACTGAGTCGGAAGCCTGATAACTTGTGTCTGAATGCACCGTGTCTGGTGAGTAGGTATGTGACCAGGGGTCCAGGAGACAGCCAGTGGGGATATTTTGGATATACCGTCTGAATTGTCGGCACGAATTTCCGGGTGATTTCACCTTTGATTGAGTTTTCCCAGCGGGTTTGCCAGGTCTGTTGAAGATGCAGTATGAGTCGCTTCTTTTCCATTTTAGGGTCATTAGCTAAGTCAATCGTGTAGTTCAGGCAAGTGGACGTTTTTCCTTTGCTGAGGTGGTGTAGGATTCCACGACGAACGATCCCCAGGTCCAGGGGGAGGGCACCCATAAGGACCTGCAGCGCGTGAGTACTCACCGTCCTGCAGGCTCTGGAGATCGTTAGCAGGGTATATCTTTGTATCGTCTCGAGTTTTCTCCTGTTGACCGCGGTGGTCGCTTTGTGGTACCAGACTCCGGAGGCATATGAAATGGCTGGCAGGAATACTGTCGTATAGAAGAGGGCGGGGGTCCTTTTCCTCAAGCCCCAGTCCTTACGGGTGACTCTTGCAAAGAGTGCAGAATAGTTTCTGATTTTATTCCTGATGTATGTCAGATGTGGTGTGAAGGATAGATTCCTATCGAGCATGACTCCCAAATGTTTTAATTCCGTTGCGAGTTTGACGGTTTTTCCCTGGACTTTGATTTGGGGAGGCCTCCTAATATCTAGGTTCCCCCTGAGTAGGACTGAACGTGTCTTGGTTGGAGAAATTCTGAGTTTGTTGTTGTCAGCCCAGTCTTGCAGGATAGTGACTGCTCTATTTGCGGAGTTCTCTAATTGTGCTCTGGAGTCCTCAGCAAGCATCAGAATAAGATCGTCTGCGTAAGCCTGGGATGTGACGTTTCAAAGGTTGAGATTTAGGAAACCGTCTAGGACGACATTCCAAAGAAGAGGACCCAGAATGGAACCCTGTGGGCATCCTCTGTGTATCAACCGTGATACGGAGCAATACGGAGTAGTGACTGTGACTGATCTGTCTGAGAGGTATGTACTGATGCATTTGTATAGATTTGCTGGCAGGTTAGCCTCCCAGAGCCTGCCGAGGACACTTGGCCACCAGAGAGTGTCAAACGCCCCAGCAAAATCTATTGCGATGACGAGGAAGTACTTTCGGTTGGTTGTAGTTGCGGCGTTAACAATATTTTCCAATGCATCTACAGTGGAGTGTCCTTTTCTGAACCCGAACTGATTTCGGGATTGAAGGCCTGCGTTTGAGTAGTGAGTTTCTATCCGATTTCGTAGAAGGTGTTCCATCAGTTTGCTCAGTACGGACAGTAAGGCTATGGGTCTGTAGGACCCTGGGAGTTCCTGCTGCTTTGTTGGATTTTTGAGGATCAGCCGAAGCGTTGCCGTTTTCCAGGTGTGTGGGAAATAGCCTTCTTTTAGGCACTGGTTAAATAAATTTAGTATTTTTTCTGGGATAGTCTCAACTGCCTTTTTTAAGATTTCCGGCTCTAATAAGTCTGCACCTGGTGATTTCCTGTTTCTTAGTTTGGCGGCTGCAATGTCCAGTTCGATCCTAGTAAAGGGCTCCTCCTCTTCGATTGTTGTGTAGGTACTATTTCTTAGGCAGAACGATGTTTGTTCTGGGGTGGTTGGATCCAGGTGTTTCTGGAACATGGCATCTAGGATATTATTGATGGATTCCTGCCACGTTTTGGTGTACTCCCCTTGTGGCTTCTTGGTTGTGGGGATGACTTCGCCTCTGGGGAGTTTATTTGTGGTCACTCTGTAGACCACTCCCCAGGGGTTGTCGTTACCAACTGTGGATACTAGGTGCTCCCAGGAGCGTTGTTTTCGTTCACGGATCATTGCTGTATATTGATTCCTGGCCGTTCGGTACTGTTGTCGTAGTGCTTCCACCTCTACTGCAGGCCAGCTACGCCTGGCACGTTGAAAATTTTTTCGGCAGGTGTTTACCACACGTCTGAGTTGTTGTAATTCTGGGGACCACCAGGGAACAGCTCCCGGAGTAGGTTTTTTCCGCTTTATGGAATTGTTTGCTGCATCTGTGATAAGCTTGACAATTTTAGCTTGGTGTCTATCTGGGTCTAGTCCTTCTGTGTCAAGTGCTTGAGCAGCTGTACGTAATGACTCCTGGAAGAGAGGCCAGTCTGCCTTCTCAACAGCATATCTGTGTTGCATTTGTCTATGTACCGTTTGTCTATTTAGTTTCCGGTTTAGTTGAAAGGTAATTGTTCGGTGATCAGATGAGGTCCAGTCTTCTCTGACAGTCCAGAATGCAATGTGGTCCGCTAGAGATCTGGTAGCCAAAGCAACATCAATCGTGGCCTCCCACATCGTGTTTGAAAATGTTGATAGGTTGTTTGGTTTGTTAAGGATCATATAACAACTGTTTGCCAGATACTCCTCCAGGTGTTGTCCATTTACCGCGCCACGTCGCTCCCGGGTTTCACTAAACCACGCCGGCGAACGGCAGTTTGCATCAGCGCCCACTACGATTTTAGCGTTCGGGAATTCCTCCAGAACATTTTGCAGGTAAGTTATAGCTGGGAGGATATCTTCTCCTGGCCGACAGTAAAGCGAAACTGCATAAAATTCGCCCAGTCCAGTGATGACGTGGGCACATACAGCCCATGAGAGACAGTAATTTGTGATTTTGGTGACTGTGTAGTCTGGATTTCTGATTAGAATGGCCGCCCATGGCGTTTCATCATCAGTTTGCACGATTTTGTACTTCAGGGGATATCCCTTGACCTTCTTACTGTGCGTATATGGTTCCTGGATGAGCAGGATATCCAGGTTTTCTTCGTTTGCTGTCCTGGTCAGCTGCGCGGCAACTGCCTTGGACCTCTGGGCGTTTAATTGTGCAAATAGTACCCTGTTGTTATTATATGGTCTAAGATATGTACCCATAATCGAGTCTCAATTGGTATGTACTCCTTGCTTTTTGGTATATAGGGCACTTATTGTCCCTGATGGAGTGATCCGCCTGCAGCTTTTGTGACTTGCAGTTTGCACACGTAGGTGGTTTGTCCTTTTTTGGGCATGATTTAAATTCGTGGCCTCGTTCAGCGCAATGGCCACATGTAGGCTGGGTTTGGGCACTGGTATGTGTTGTGTGCCCAAAGCGGCCACATCTAAAGCATTTGGGTACAGACACATGCTCCCTGTAGCGGTGGCTGCCCCAGTTTATAAATACTCTGTTTTGCTGGCTGATGGTTTTCCACGCAGCTGGCGATAGTTCCACGACCCAATTTGTGACCATGCCTGATCTGGATCTCATTTGATGTTTCGGTGTTATTAAGTTTGTGGGTTCCATGTCTGGGTGATCTCGCTGGAGGTTTCTTGTATAGAGTTCATCCTGCAACATTTCTGGGGTCAGATCCTTATCGGTGTCGTAGATTACGATGCTCGGTCCTCTTCTTTTTGGTGGCGCTGCTTCCAGGCCAAGGCTTTGAATCTTTGGATTTGTAATTATCTTTTTAGCATCCTCTGCTGTCTGTGTCTCAATTATCACACCTATGTTACGCGTTTTGCGGACTGACTTTATTTTAGTCGTCTTTAGATCGCCTGCGAGGTTTGTAATGACTGTTTTTTACCTCTTCGCTTGTGGGATGTTCCTCTGTGGAGGTTGGTTGGAGGATGTGGTGTTGGCAGGAGAGTCTTTCGTTTGGGTATGTTTTCTGTGGTTAACACTTGCGGTTCTTGTGTTTTGATCCTCAGCGTGTCAGAGTAGGACGGGGTGCGCTGTGGCATTTCTTTCGCCCTTCCTTCCTGATAGACTTCCAGTTTGGCGTTTGCGATTTCATACTTTGATTGAGTGTCAAGAAGTATGGTCTCTAGTTTGCTCCATATGGTGACTATGTCGGCCCGAAGCACTGTTGTTATTCTATTTGTTTGTTCTTTAAAGAGTGTTTTGAGTGCCGTTCGGAGCACAAGTATTTGTTGGAGAACAGGGCCCTCAGGGATGTTAGGGTCTAGGACATGTTTGTCCTGTTTTTTACTATCACCTGCGAGGTCTATCTGTGGGATTGCAGGATCTTGTTGCTTCTTTTGCTCTGTCTGGCTACACGTCTCCCTCTTGTTCTTGCGTTTTGGTGATGGGGTGGCCCTCACCTTGTCTGGGCTTTCCTGCAAGTTCACACTGGCTGGGTCGATTCCCGGTCCCATTTGGACATCTGCAGGTGTTTTTTCCATTTTTCCTTCTATAGTTCTTGGGTTTTACGGATAATCGGAAAAACTTCGGATTAGCGGGTATTGGGTCAGCAGTTAGGAAGGACTGCCGAGATGATGATGAATGGAAGTTGCCACAAGTCCGTAGCTATAATAGTTGCTGAGTTACAGCTGGCAGCAGATTTGGGCTATCCCCCACTGGTACAGATGTGGGGGGGGGAAACAGCCAAATTAAGAAATGATCCCAGAACGGAACAGATTTCTGTGGGGGTATTTCAGGGAGCCGGAGGCGTTAGCGACACTTATATTTGCATAACTTAAATACTTTACAATTTGAAAACAAAAACCATGTAGAGTCTATGGTGGGGGGGAGTCACTAAATACATGTTTTTAAGTTCATTTTACACAATTGAGGGCACAGTTTGTTGGAACAGTCTTCCAGCTCGGGTTTACACTGGTGAGGCACCCTTCCCAGTCAATTGCAGCGTACTAGCTTGGCCACCGCGTTATATCGGCGCCTTTCTATAGCCTTGCTGCCAGCCACATGGTGACCAGTGCAGTCTGGCAAACAAAGGATATAGATACTAACGCTAGTAATCTGCTAAATTCCCAATAGAATGTTCAAAATTTCTTACCAGGAGGATCCTCTAAACAGCATCTTTGAAGGAGACCACAATTTAAAACTTAAACTATGGTTTAAACACATATTTAAACAGAACTTTTACGGAGCGTTGCGACAGACGTCCACGCTGGTTCGGCGGCCATATTTCTTTAACGTACGGTGTAACAACGTGGTCAAGCTGATATTTATGAACGTCCGTAATTTAGCTTTGCCTTAGAAGTTTGTCACAAAAATAACATCAGTCAACTCGCCAACCCAATAGAAATCCAGTAGACTTGATATTTTAACAGAAATATCCAAATACACCACTAAATTTTAACATTTTGAAGAGCACTGAAAAAACGTGCATCTGGCCAGTACTTGGTCAGCGCCACCTATCTGGGCAGGGGGTGCTCCATCCGGTCAGTCTTCTGTCTCTTTGGATTTTCATTTTCCATGTCTGCTCCTTTTAGCCCTTGGCAAGGTTTTCAGCCCCGCCACAGGGAGGGAGGAGCAGTGCTGCTAGGAGGCCAAGTGGTTTAAGTATTAGTTGGTAGTGAACTAAAAATATATGGATAAATAAAGAAAGGTGGGTTTCCTTTCTGTGTTCTAACTTGTGGCTTTTCAAGTATAGAATGGTTTGAAAAATAAGATTGCTAAGTAGGAACTTAGAAATAACTTTAGTCGCTTTTGAAGATCACTCTAAGGATCACAGAAATATCACTTGACCTCGAATTTGCTTGGCACCTGAAGCCACAGTTACTTGGGTGTTGTTGAGTGGGAGAAGACAGAGTGGTAATCAATGGACATTGCTCTTTTTGGACTAATATTTTTTGTGGAGTCCTGCAGGGTTTGGTGTTGGGACCATTATTGTTTACTATATTTATCAATGATATTGCTGATGGTATATCAAGCTTAATGTCCAAGTTTGCAGACAATATGAAGGCTAATGACAGTAATAAAAGTATGCTACTGCGACAGATTCTAGAACAATTGGGCAGATGAGCTGAGAGGTAGCATTGATAAATGTAAAGTACTGCATATGGGTAGCAGTAATCCCACAGTAATGCACCAAATGTGTGGTACTACACTCAGGGTATTGGAGAATGAAAAAGTCATGGGGATATTTGTGCAGTCAGATATGAAGTTTTCTGAACAGTGCAAAAAGCCTGGCAGCACAGCTAATGGGGTCTTGTTAATGATATACAAAGAGGGATTTTTCCAGCAGGGATAAGGAGATTATCCCCTTGTATAAGGCAATGGTTAGCCCACACCTTGAGTACTGCATACAGGTCTGGAGGCCTCATTTTAGGAATGATGTAGAACTGCTGGAATGAGTACAGAAAAGGGCAACATGATTGGTGAGGGGAACAAAGGGTTGCTGCTCCCCTGCAGCATCTGGGGGCAAAATACCTGTGAAGTAATTTGATTGAAGTGTATAAGGCATTGAATGGCTTGAGCAAGCTCAATGCTGATGGGATTGCTCCTCTTGCTCAATTTGAATTTATGCACCTGAGGGGGCATAAATTCAAATTGAGAAAAGATAGTTTTAGAATAGATGTGCAGAAATTTGCCTTTAGACAGCAGGTGGTTGATTGCTGGAAGAAACTTTCATCGGTTGTTGTGGAAGTTGATAGCTTAAATAAATTCAAGGAAGAACTGGAGAAACCTTTGGAACAAATGGATGGGTGAAATGGGGAGGTTTTTTTCCCTTTTTGGCTAATGTATAAGCTTGCTTTCTTGGATCATATGCCTCTGCTAATGCTAATTTATATTGTTATCAGTAGTAAGAAGGGGTTGAGAGGACTTGCTGTATGCAGTAATGAAATTTTTGGATATGGCATACACATGGCAAGAATATATCCAGCTCCTTGACATAACATGGCTTCGACAATGCTTTCTCCCTTCTGCCTCCACACTACTCGGGCTGCCTCCAGTCACTATCTGGCAGAGTAGAGGCAGCAAGATTATAGCTGATCTGGAAGCCTCCTAGAAAGTTACCAATAGGTTCAGTCAGTTGGGCTATCTAACAGTGGGCCTCTGAACACCAGTTTAGCACTGTACCCTTGAAATGTAAGGAAGACTGGATCTCACCACTATGTCCATCATAACTTCAATAGACATCGGTCATACTGCATGATGGAAGAGTTGGATGGAGGGGGGTTGCCAGAGTTTTGCTCTGGAGACTAAATGTGTGTTCCACCACTTTAATACCACCACTTAAGCAAAGTGGTGGTATTGCACCAGTTGATAAGTCATCTATCACCTACGCCGCCACACATGGGGGGTGGCGGCGTTCCTTCACACCTCAATCCCTGCTTATGTTGGTTCACACCTAGTGGTCACCTCCAGTCTCACCATTATGAAGGTGTAAGCAGAGGAGTTGGCTATCATAACCCAACTGGATTTTGCCGAATTAGGTCCACCTGACTTGAGTGTCTCCTGATTTGTTATGTCAATGTTTTAGACTGCCAGGTAGCAAGATCAGTTTGACATACCTGAAGGAATATCTGTGACAGCCTCAAGGACCGTTATGCATAGCGTCCCAGGCAAGGCTCTTAATATTTTAATAATGTGGTTTTGTACAATCCTAAGAAAAATGCTATATGAAGATATGGTTCATTTCATCCCAGTTTCGAGACATTGATTTAAAACTGAAAAACACAAAAAATTTGTTTGTGCTATATAACTGTGCCTAAAATGTGTGCAGTAGATGCGGTGTGGCTGTGGGGGGGGGGTTGTTCGATTGAGTGGCAAAATGAGAAGCACAGAGAGAGAGATGACAGTGGGATATTATTGGCATGAGTCGCTGTCCATTGCAGAGTCCAAATTTCAATGCAGTAGTGGTATTCAACTTGGCTCAGATACTGAATAGTACCATTTTAATTGTGTTATTTCTTAAAATGTTTTGTTTACTCACTATGGCCCAGTTTATATCAAAGGTAAATGCAGATATCCATTTTATTTGTGAATTTGTAATGGTAGTGCTCTATGTGCTGTTCAAGAATATTGTTGGCAATACACAACAAGGCAGCAGCCAGGTAGGGAAGCTTTTATTGATACCCACAGGTGTTTCAGAGAATATGAACTAGGAGGATTGTCATGAGGTTATGTAGTCAGATTAAGTGTCAAGGATCAAGAAGAAATTTTTAGACTTATTTATGCAGACTCATCTCTCAGTGTGAGTGTATTAAGTGATGAGTTGGAGTGTCGTGCATGTCTGTGTGGAGAATTTAAAGCTGAAAACATGTTCCCATTTCTCATCCAGTGAGTACAAGGTTTAATAACCAACGATCATCATGCTCATGTTGTAATTTGCAATTAGTTATTAAGACAATAGTTACAAAACAATAACTCTGTAAACTGCATTCTTTGATCTGACAAAGCAATGTTCACACGACAAATAATTAGGAACATTCATAGTTGGCCACACAATATGGTTCGTCAAACTTCCTTTCAACATGAACTTTCAAGAAATATGTGGGCTGGAATAATTGACATCTTCACTATTGCACTCTGCATTCTACCTAAGCAGTTGAACGAGATAATTTTTTGGAATTTGACTGAAGAACTGTAATTACTTTTGGAAGATATACCTTAAGCCATCAGACATGATATGTGGTTCCAGTTAGATGGTGCTCCAGCTTATTATGGCACTGCAGTCCGAAAATATCTAACACAATATTTCCAAATAGATGAATAGGGCGTCGTGGAACTGTTGCATTGCTGATTTGGTCACCAGACCTCACTCCACTAGATATTTCCTTTTGAGGAAATTTCTGAGAGAAGGTTTATGAAAATGAAGTTGATACCAAAGAGGAACTATGTGCACAGATCCTCGGTGTTGTAGAAGAATTACAAGCAAACAAGAACCTTAGATGTCTGCATCTTGAAATCATAATGCATCTTCTGCATGGATGTTCATGGCCAGCATTTTGAACAGTTAATGCATTAGATTTGATTATTTTTGTATGCAAGTATGATTAATATTTTCAATA
Organism: Mastigoproctus giganteus; assembly: GCF_048544385.1. Lineage (NCBI taxonomy): Eukaryota > Metazoa > Arthropoda > Arachnida > Uropygi > Thelyphonidae > Mastigoproctus > Mastigoproctus giganteus. Next base: position 54,759,014 of record NC_143578.1, on the reverse strand, counting down.
AACATAATTTTCATTTATTTTAATTGGTTTTATTTAGACCCATGCTTGCTCTCTAATATTCTGACTTTGTTGGAAATCATTAAAAGGAAATATCTCGAAAATGAGAAGAAAAAGAAATCAGACATTTGTTTATATAGGTTTTTTCTTCAAATCATCCTTAGAACATTAAATTATTGTGGACCTTGCCTGGGACACCCTGTAGAATTGGATTACATGCAATTCATATGCGAAGAAAAAATAAGTATATAAACATTATTATTAGCCATATGGTGGCAAGGAAGTCTGAGGCTTATGCTGCACCAGCCAAAAAAAAAAATTTCTTAATTACCCTTAAGAGAGAGAGAGAAAGAGATGTAGAAGGGAATCACCAAGAAAGAGAAGAATGATGATATCCAGCTCAGGACACTGGGTGTGCCAAGCCCATACTCACCAGATGCAATCCCCTTGAGTTAAATATATGAAGTATAGCTATTAAATAACAAGACTCACATGCAGCCAGCATACACCGAGTGCAATCTGAGAAACAGCGGCACAGTAGTTGACCTTGAATCTTTCCTTAGTTGTTCTCCATGCCATGTTCTAGCATGCTCATTTGCTTTGTAGTGAGACAGGTTTTCATTACCTTGTGTTTTTGTAGTTTTCTGGGGAAAATGGCACAAAAAAGAATTGAATAATGAATCAACCTCAAATTTTTAGCAAAACCAAAGAAAACACCAACTGAAAGTTAAAAGTTGTTACATCGGGTTTATGGGGAAGATACTATGTCATGAGATCATGTGTTTGAATGGCAAAAAAATATTTTTAGAAGGAAGAAAGAATATGGAAGACAATGAACAACAAGCCATCAAGTATTCATGAAAACTGATGAAAATGAGGACTTGGTAAGGACACTGATTAGAAATGATCATCGCTTAAGCATTACAATGGTTGCATCACAACTAAATATGGACAAAGAAACAAAAATTTTAACAGAAAATTTAGGTATGAGAAAAATGTGTGCCAAGATGGTGCCAAAAATTTTGAACAACGATCAAAGAATGAGAAGATTCCAAGTTTGCACAGATGTTTTTACAAAACATCTGCACAAACTTGGAATCTTCTCATTCCAGAATTTCCAGACTTACTCAAGTACTGTAATTCTATCGCAGAAGTTACAGACTTTCTGAGTACTGTAATTAAATACTCGCAATGAAGGTTGGCTGTTCCATTACAACCCAGAAACAAAAAGACGGTCAGTGCAGTGAAGACTAAAAAATCCCCCGGACAATAATATTTAGACACAATAAGGATTATTATTGTGTCTAAATACTGCAAATCAGACGCAATCAACATAACTCACTTTCTCTTTGCCAGTTTCTGGCCAAAAAACAAATCCCTTTATACATGTTCTCTGTGAACATGCACCGTTGTGACTTTTTTCTCTTCCCTAAATTGAAAAGCGTACTTAAAGGAACCCATTTTCAGTCCATTGAAGATATTCAGTCCATTGAAGAGCATGAGTGTCACAATCAAAAATGAAAACTATACTTGTTTTTTTTTCGATATTAAAGATTATTATTGTGTCTAAATACTGCAAATCAGACGCAATCAACATAACTCACTTTCTCTTTGCCAGTTTCTGGCCAAAAAACAAATCCCTTTATACATGTTCTCTGTGAACATGCACCCTACTCACCAGAACATGCACCATTGTGACTTTTTTTTCTTCCCTAAATTGAAAAGCGTACTTAAAGGAATCCATTTTCAGTCCATTGAAGATATTCAGTAAAAAACAACTAAAATGTTAAAAGGACTTTATTATTATTATTATTATTAGCTATATTTACAGAAGATAACTTCCAGAAATTTTCTGTGATTGGAAGAAACTTATGGAACAGTATGCGCAAATCAAAGACAATTCTCTTATAAGGCACAACTTATAATTTATAAAATATTTCATTATATTTATTTTATTGCAACAGTCTCATTATTTAATAGCCACACCTTGTATAAACATCATTTATTCATGTATAACTTATATATACAGGAAAATCTTATATAATCATATATAACTTATATATACAGGAAAATCTTATATATTCATATATAACTTATATATACCAGTATTTACAGGAAAAAGTGTAATAAGCAATGCCACAGAGGAAGATAAATGCTTCCTCTGCAGATGCAAATAAAGTTTGGGAACAAATGGAAGACTATTAATATTTCATAAAAAGAACGTTATAGACTAAATTTTACTAATACTGATTATGAGAAAATTACAATTGGACACCAAGTCTGAATAGTATGAAACATAACTTTCATACTATTCAGACTATGAAATAGTCTGAATAGTATGAAAGTTAGCAGGTGTAAAAAGAGAACTTACACCTGCTAAGCTTAAATTTTGTCATCAATATTATCTTGACACAGATGGAGAAGAACTATTTGGACTATAAATTTTCATGAAGGCAACTCGGATCTGTAAATATAACCTGTGTGATATGGCTTTTATATAACTATATATTGTGCTAACTGCATATCTTGCAAGATATTGGGTTACAAAATAAAATCAAAGATCAATGTTCACTGGAAAACTTCCTAAGGAGTGGGAAAAGACTCAACAGATGACCAGAAGCTCGATATTTGTAACAAGAAAATAACTCCAAGAAAAATGTGCACACTGTTTCTTGTTGTTAGAAACAGAACCATTCATTTTTTTAATGAAATATCAGCAAAGAAGAGAGCTTTAATCTTTATGAGCTGGAGATTCTTTGAATTCTTCATAAGATATTGTTGTTACCGACTAAAGATATGAAAACTGTAAAACATATTCAGCAGGGTAAGGCATCATTGAAACTCAAAAGCAAAAAAGAAACCAAAATCAAAATAGGACTAAAGGAAGCTAATCTAATTTGCTAACTTCAGGCTATACAACTTAAACTGTTTAAAGGTGCATTAGCATAAACATTAGTAGTGTCATACGATGCAAGAAAGCAAGCTTATACAGCATCAGCCAAAAAAAAAAAAAAAACTTTCCATTTCCACCAAATGTTTGTCCAGTTCTTGCTTCAATCTATTTAAGCTATCAACTTCCTTAAACAAAATATGGAAGTTTGTTGCAGCAATCAACCACTCACTGGCTAAATATCTGCACATCTATTCTGCAACTGTATTTCCTCAATTTGAATTTATGTCCCCTCAGGTGCATAACCTGACTATGAGGGAAGAATCTAATCAGCATTTAGCTTGCTCAAATCTTTCAAAGCCTTATACACCTCAATAAGATCACCTCGCAGGTGCCTAGTCTCCAGATGCCGCAATTTGTAGAACTTAAACATTTCTTGAAAAGAGTATCCCTTTGTTCCCCCTCACCAATCTCACTGTCCTTTTCTGTACTGGTTCCAGCAGCTCGACATCCTTCCTAAAATGAGACCTCCAGATCTCTAATGCAGTACTGAAGGTGTGGCCTGACCATTGCCTTATACAAAGGGATAATCACCTCCTTTCCCTGCTAGCAAAATTCCTGTATATCATTGACAAGACCCCATGACCTGCTATAAAAACTTCATATCTGACTGCATGAAAAAGACCATAAGGTCTTTTTCATTCTCCACTACCCTGAGTGTAGTACTACACAGTTAGTACGTTGCTCCGGAGTTACTACTACCCATATAAAGTATTTTGCATCTGTCAATGTTAAACTTAAGTTGCCACCTCTCAGCTCATCTCCCCAACTTTTCTAGATCTGGTTGCACTAGCATACTGTCATTACTGTCACTAAGAACCCTCACAACCTTTGTATCATCTGTAAACATGGTCACTAAGTCTGATATACCTTCATCAATATCATTGATAAATATAGAAAATCGCAATGGTCCCAACATTAATCCACAAAGAGCAGTGTCCATTGATTACCACTTTCTGTCTTCTCCCACCCAGCCTGCCCTTTATCCCTAGCAGCAACTTGCCTTTAATGCCACACTACTCCAATTTGGGCAGCAGTCTTTTATGTGTGTGCCAGTATCAAAAGCTTTCCTGAAATCTAAGTATATATATCAAAATTATTTTTTGCGTCTAGTTCCTTTGTAACCAATCAAATATCATAGTATCCAAATATCATAATAACCAATCATAGTATCCAATCAAATTGGACAAAGAAGATTTCCCCTTAACCATCCCATGCTGTGTCTGAAGTATCATTGCAGTCTTGTATACTTCTTTTATATGATGCATATTTCATTTACCAGTGACTATTTTCCCTGGAAGAGAAGTTAAACTAACAGGTCTGTAATTACTCATGTCACCCTTTGATCCACCTTTGTGAATTGGGGATACATTTGTACATCTCCAGTCTGCAGGGACCTCCTCTGAATCCAAGAATGGTCTCAAAATTATGGCTTTGGGTTTGTTTTTCTTCCTTTCCTGCCTCCCTCAATATAATCGAACAGATCCAGTTCCACTACAGGTGCCTTTCTTATATTTAACTTCAACAATTTCTCTTCCACTTCATCTCAGTTATTACAAATTAATTTAGTTTCCCTGTTATGTTTAATAAACTTCCGGCTTTCCCTTCTTTAAAAAATTCATCGTGTGAATGTAGATGAAAAATACTCATTCAGTTTGTCAGCAGCCTAAGCAGAATCATCAACAGTCAAACAATCAATATTAAGTGGACCAATTTGATTCATCCCCTTCCTTCTAGTCTTTACATAAATAAAGTCTTTGCTGTTGTTCTTTGCATCCTTCTCCAAAGATTTCTCATAATCTGCCTTTACTTACCTGACCTCCTTTGTGACTTGATTACAGACTAGTTTATATCTACCATAGGGTTCTGTTTTGCCTGATAATTTATATGCATCCCATGCATTTTTCATACCTGCCACAAGTCTCATTAGTTCATCTGACATCCATTTAGGACTAAACCTTGAACAGTATTTCTTGGTTGGTATGAAAAGGCTAGTAGCTTCCTTGAATGCTTCCCATTTAGAATTTTCTTCTGGTAACATCATCAGTTGGTCTCACTATATAGGCCTGATGTAGCCAATTGGTCAGGAGCGAGAGTGCAGTAGCATACACTATTTAAGTGGGGCAGGGTTCAAGCCCATGACTGCTAAATATGATTAACGATTGTATTGACAATTATTTTAAACTCCACTGACCTGGTGGTCATGCGGAATATAAACAAGAATTTAAAAACTGTCAGAGACCACCACAGTCACTTTTATGTAAGCAAAAAATTCTTCTTTGCCCCTGATGGTAAGATACATCTTTAAGTAAATCCCACATCAGGACACTGATCACTGGCACCTAGTTAATTATGTTATAATTAAATAGGTAGCATTATGTTATTCTATATAAATTTGTTTTTTGAAGGAAAAGATTGTCAAAATCTAAATTGTATGCATTTACTATAGTGTTATTATGTGTTTGCAATAGCCAATTATCTTATCTCAACATTATTGTTCAATGTCTTTGCAAATATTTTTTGATGTCCTTGCAGCTCAAAATGTTATATATTTTTGAGCTGCAAGGGATATATGCTAATATGTCTTTCTTGTATTCTATGTGCTATGTGTAGAATCATCTTGTGGACAGAAGAGAAATTTTGAAAGGAGGCACGAAATAAATTACGGGCAATTCTGGTAAAGATGTGTGTTCAAGTAGTACTTCAGAAATGTTAATGAACTGTACTGCAGTTTACAAGAAAGAAAACTATTAGTTAGCATGTGATTCCATGAAAGTTTGAGATATCTAGTGAATGATAAAATAAAAAAAAAATAAAAAATTTGTGAATGAACTTTTTTTTTTTCATTTTATTTACCCATGTGTTTAATGCATCTTTAATAATTGATATTCATTAGAATATGTTCACATATAACTTCATGTAAAGATAATACAATAAAAGGACAAAATAATATTCTAAGTTATATCAAAATATTGTTAAAAATTCCAAATTTGTAATGGTGAAAACTGCAACAGTTCAATAAGTACTAAAAATTGTCTTATACTGTGAAATCAAAGTGAACAACCAAAAGAAGAAAAAAAAATAAAAAATAAAAAAAAAATATATATATATATTAATGCCACTGTTTATTCAAAAACAGTTGCAAATCTGTGCTCTTCCTGTTTGTCATAATTAGGTACAACATTAAAAAAAGTGATGATTGTCACAAAAAGTATATCTGTATCTTAAGTTTAATATGCAATGGTACAATCCTCTCTTATGATCCAGATTTATTTTCTACATTCTTGCATTAGTGTACACACACAGTATACACGCACCTGATTTTAGTCTTAGTAACCCTAACACAGTCCATGTATTTGTTTGTTGCATAACAACCACCAGCAGTTCTTAAAATCCCTGACACCTTGCTTTCCAGGCTGCTGCATGTTTGAATAGAAGTGCAAGTAGCACTTACATCTCTGCCTGCAGCTGTTGTTAGTCTATGCACCCCCCCCCCCCCACCAAGCTAACATTTTTTCCAAAGCACCTCAGTTAAGTACCTTGATGGCTTCGGCAGATATTCTTGGATTCCTTCTATTAAATATATCACATCCTTGTAAAAACAGTCCTCCTGTTAACAAGCACAGACCACACTGAAAAACTCTACCCCATGAGCTCTGCACATTCTCTCTGAGGCCAAATCGGTTGACAAGGCTATCTCATCATACACTCCCTTTTATCATGTCTGATCAGAATTGCAGACACATTCAAATTTAATAAAACTTTTTCTCACCATTGCTCTGTACTTGCTAAGTAAATCCTCAGATGTACTCTTAAGGTCAGTACCAATGTTTACAACAATATCACCTTTTGTGCCTTTAAAAGATAACAGTTGCTCTAAAACATCATCAGCTTTTGCCCTAGACAGACATTCCCTGGTCCTATTCCACCTATCCTTTTTACAAAGCATATTTCCCATTTTCCTGACAGTAGAGTTACTGACAAAAACTACCTCCTGTAGGGCCACTGCACTGTGTCACAGAAGATCTCATTGTGTCATGTGTTGCATGAATGTGGTCTCAAGCATTGTGTTGGACAACTAAATGCTTGATAAGTGTCTGTTTTAATTTCTTTGATGGCATGAATCCTATTCCTCAAGTTTTAATATAAGCCTATCAGAATGCTGACTTGCTGCTAAAAAAAATGACTGTAGTTAGCATTAGCATAGGCATATGATGCAAGAAAGCAAGCTTATATAGCATCAGCCAAAAAAAAAAAAAAAAAAAAAAACCTTCTCATTTCACCCATCCATTCACTCTAAATGCTTGTCCAGCTCTGCCTTGAACTTATTTAAGTTCTCAACCTCCACTAAGACAGATGGAAGTTTGTTCCAACTATCAACTACCCACTAGCTAAAGGCAAATTTCTGCACATCTATTCTACAATTGTCTTTCCTTAATTTGATTTATGTCCCCTCAGGTGAGTAATCTGAGCAAGAGAAAGAATCCCATCAGCATTGAGCTTGCTCAAACCATTCAAGGCCTAATACACTTCAATTAGATCACTTTGCAGGTGCCTAGTCTCCAGACGCTGCAATTTGTAGAACTTAAATCATAAGAGCAACCCTTTGTTCCACTCACCAATCTCATTGCCCTTCTCTGTACCCGTTCCAGTAGCTCTACATCCTTCCTAAAATGAGGCATCCAGACCTGTATGCAATACTCAAGGTGTTGCCTGACCATTGTCTTCTAAAAGGAGACAACCACCTCCTTAGTTTTGTGATTTGCATGAGAGCTGCCAAAATCATTTGTGCTCCTTTGAGCTTTTTGCTTTGCTGCTCACATTTGAGATATTATTCTAGTCTAAATTTAATTTAAATATTAAAATTACCCCAAGAACTAAGATGTAAGCATATAACTATGCATGCGGTTACCAATTTTTTTTTTAACATAGGTATGTGTTAGGCTATTATATTTCTAAATAATGCTACTGACTTTCTAATTTCTTAGCTAAAAATGAAAAAATATGCCGCCTTAAGTGATTAGAATGTTTGAGCTACTTATTTACTACAATTACTACTATGATGTACTAGACTACAATTTACTAATTATGAAATATGATATTGGCACAAAAGTCACTGATAACAAATGATCTACAAATATTAAATCATAATTTATTACATTCTTAACACTAGCTGTGAATGAACATAGAACTATACATACAACTCTAGGTGTAATCACAAGAAATATATGTAAAAGTCTACTTTAGAAGTTCCAATTAATCGTATTTGTATAGCCTATTTGTGTAGTGTATTATTTCAACCATATCTAAACTTGCTATTGACAAGTTCAAGCAACTTGCTTGAGCGTAAAGCAACTCAATACACTTTAAAATGTAATCACTGTCTAAACAGAAATCCCTTTAAACTTTGCCCAATAGTTGGGCAATGCTGAAAGGATAGATACAAAATCGTTTTGTAAAGTAAAAACCAGGGGAAAGGGTGGATGCACTGTTCTTTTTGTAAGGTTGAAGGAGCTATGCAACAGGTTTACTCAGATTGCAAGAAAGCTACCCATGTGGGGCATTCATGTTTGCCAAACTGTTCGATGTGATGCCCACTATGCCATCAGTATGCTGAAATTGTAGTACCAGTTGTGCCTCATAGAATTTCTTTAGAATGTTCCCAAAATCACTTATTCAGCCAGGATTTCCATATTGTCCAGGCACACTTTGGCCTTCAGATAACCCCACAACCAAAAATCCCATATCACTAGCCAACAAATATGTGGTGGTGTTCCATTCTGCATGAAAACTACTGCACGTACAAGCAGCCTCTAGTCTGAGTTTGAGAACAAAACACTGATGAGTCATTCATCATATCATGTACTAGTCACAGTACATGTTATGGGATTACATGATTGAACCTTCTTAATGAGCTTGGGCCTTATAATGAAAGTAGTGGTGTAATCGGGACAATACTGATGTGGGGAAATGTAGTGGAATTTCATAAACGAAATATGGATGTGATGTTCAAATTATCAAGTAATTCTAGGTAATGATATAACTAGGGGTGGTTGAACAGTGCAGCTGCTCTAGGAGCATTTAGAATGCTCACAGGTTTATATGAATTCAAGAAGGGGATACATGCATATGTTGTGTGCATGTATCCCACATACCTCTGATTCTGAGTGACAACATTATCCTTTAGTTGAAAGTAAGTCTTGTTGATTCATGGAATGTTACAGGTAATTGGACATGGACATAGCTCATTATGGGCAGAAAGGAGGACTTAAATCCCCCCCCACAAACCCCAGGAACATTTTATTTTAATTTTCTGAGAAAACCAATCAATAGTAGTAAAGTGCAGTAATTCATTGCATGAAAATGCAATTTTTTTTGAACAACTTACTTCAACAGAAGGGACTTTTTTCATGAAACACTGTGTTGACTATGAGTGGTAAATATGTGCTGAACATCATGCAATTGGAGTCATGCCTACAAGCCACTGTCACTGAATTTACACAACCATTATGCCATACAGTCCTTGCCACTTGCTCATGGAAAATCAGCAGTTACAAACTACTGTTTTTGAATGCTTAACCACAAGACACTATATAGCAAAACCCTATTAAAATTACTGGTAAAAATGTGATAACTGGCTAGTGCTTAATATAGGATGAATATATCAAATTTTACCAACATGGATATTTCATTAATTAAAATAAATAAACAATTGACAGTGTACTTTCAACTAATATATCAGAATTCTTAGTGTTAAATAAAAGGACTTTATATAAAGTATTGTAAAAAAAAAAAAAAAAATTTCATTTTACTAGTTTACTTTGTTTGGAGATGGCAACTAAGATTATATAAACACATAATCATATAATATCAAATACCAAGAAACTTAATTGAAACAAATTTAAAACTGGTATAAAACAATTTATTCTGATTACGGAATTTAGGAACAATTTATTCCTGAAAAACGGATTTGCTATTTTTTTTTTTTTTTTTTTTTTTTTTGTAATAGAACTTAATTAACCAACAAAATATGACTTTACAATACAAAATATCATGTTGAATTTCTCTGTCTTTCTGTTATCACCTATTTTTATTGCTCTTTCTTGTACACAGAATTCAAATATAATGTACTTGCATAATTATTCTGTGCAGTGCCATTTTCTTCACCAGAGAGAAAATGGTACTGTACAGAAGAATCTAAGGAACTTTTAGTTGTTTATTTAATTTTTTGTCATTCTTTTCCATTCATTCATGTCATTCTAAATTTGAACTCGGCATTATTAGTGGTTTTCTGACCACTACAGGTGCTTAAAAGGCACAGTTTAATTATATCTGCTCTATAAATGCTAAATAAGTATAGGTAACCCTTGTATAACATGGTTATTAGGTTCCTGTTAGGGCTTACAATATTGGTCAAATTCTTAATACTGGTATTTTTAATTTATGAAACCGGGAAACCGGTATTCCAAAAACAAACATTTTTCTCAATAAATTTTGATGACAATTAGGTGCTTATTGCAGTAAGGAAAAAAACAAGTACTGCAATTACTTGAATTCATGTTTTAAATAAACTTTTATTGCAATAATAAATATTCGGAAAAAAAATTATTAAAAATACAGTTATTCTAATAACAAAAAAATATATGTTGATACTGCAAAGTTTAGTTATGTTTATGCATCCACACTACCTGTCCGAATAAAGTGAGTTCTTAAGAAACATAAGCATATAGTGTTATCGTTTAAACTGAATCTAATTTTGGTACATATCTGATTAACAGCAGAAACGTCCTTTTGGATTCTATGCTGGATGGTGCTATTGTACTGAGATAGCCGTAGATGATCTCAGTCTGTATATTCTAGGCTTTGAACTTTTTTAGAAGTAATATTTAAAAAGTATTTCATTAATTTCCTACTCAAGTTTATCTTTTAAAATCTCATTAAGTCAGGCAATTTCTTATTTTGGAAAGAATTTTCAGAACACTGATGTTCTGTCCCATGTTGGTCTTCCAAGGTTGAATTCTGTTCATTTTCTGAAGGAGAAAGACATTTTATTAAGCAAAGTATAATTTTCACTATAGTATCTTTACTGAGTCTGGCAGAGAGCAAAGAGTCAGGATAAGGAATAAACAAGAGAGCAAAGACTGCAGTTAAGGAATTCTTCACATATATAAATGCAAAGAGAAGGACACATCAGATTGAGCCATATGTAATTGCATGGGATAGTATTAGCCCCAACTGATGTTGCAGATGAACTTAACAGTTACTTTGCATTGATATTTACAAAAGAAAAACCCTTTATGTCAATGGGAACACATGGGAGTGAAGTTGAAAAATATGTAATTAATGATATTGAAATTTCACATGATTATGAATAAAAAAACTTTTGTGCCTACAGGCAAGTAAGGCTCCTAGGTTTATGGCATATACCCTACAATTTTAAGGGAGGAGGCAAGTGAGTGCATTACACCACTAAGGCTAATTATGAGAGCATCACTGGACTCAGGAGAGATTCCATTGGATTGGAAAAGTGCCAATGTATTGCCAATACATAAGGGCGGTTCTAAGAGTAGTGGGAAATTACCGACTGGTCAGTCTACCTTCAGTAGTAGGGAAAATCATGGAGGCAATGATGATCAAGGATGGAATTCAGGTTCATTTAGATAGAAATGGAATTTTGAAGGATATGCAGCATGGTTTTGTAAAGGGGCAATCGTGTTTAACTAATCTGCTTAGCTGTTTTGACAGGGTCACTCGTGAGCAAGATTTAGGGAATAATTTCGACATTGTTTATTTAGATTTCAGCAAAGCATTTGACTCAGTCCCAGATGAGTGGTTACTTTATATGCTGGAACAGGTTTGAATCACAGGAAAAATCCGTAGATGGATAGCAGGATGGCCTGAGGGCACCAGGCAGAGGGTTAAGATAAATGGTTATTCCTCAGATTGGGTTAATGTAAGAAGTGGGGTTCCCCAGGGATCATTATTGGGACCACTGTTGTTTTTGATTATCTTAAATGACATCCACGAAGGGATGAAGAGCATGATGTCTAAACTTGCAGGTTATGTAAAGATCTTTAGAGTAGTTAATGATCACTGCCAATCAGAGCTTCTTCTGAGTGATCTAGATAGACTTCTGGATGGTCAGAAAAGTGGCAGCTATGCTTTAATTCAGCAAAATGCAAGGTCTTGCACCTCAGTAACAGCAACCCCAAAATAACTTTTACACTTGGTGGAGTTGAGCTAAAGTCAGCACTGGAGGAAAGGAACTTGGGAGTTACGATACGGTCAGACATGAAGTTCTCTGAGAATTGTGAACAGGTTGAATGAGGACAAAATTTTCACAGTTATAAATTATTCTAGAACTAGGGGCCATAAATCGAAGTTACGGGGGTGCATAAGTTTACACTGGATTGCAGGAAGTTTTATTTTAGCCAGCGAGTTAGAAATTACTGGAATAAGTTACCTACATGAGTGGTTAGGAAAATTCAAAGGTCAGCTGGATGGGAGTAGGGAAATGCATAGGTTGTCTATTTGCTTTTCTTTTATTATTTATTTAATTTATTTCATTTTATTATAATTTTACTCTTTTTTTTTTTTTTTTTCCCTAGTACAACATAAGCCTCAGGCTTCCTTGCACCATATGGCCATTACTATTGTGTTGTGTCCTGCTTTGCAAATACTGAAGAACCTGTAATAAATTTGTATGCTTCTGTGAAGTACGGGGTTTCAATGCCGTATGCAATTCTCTAGCTGTTTCAGAATTTTGATTGCCAAGAATTTTCATCAAAATTTTATGGCAGCATCTGCAGTTAAAAGATTTGCTTCTTTGCTGCACAGTGCATCTACCACTAACTTTCTAGGTATTAATGTAGATATAGCTGCAGATAATAAATTAAATTCATCCTTACAGAAAGAAATATTTGAATCTAAATAAATTAAAGCTTTCTGCATACAATATTTCAACTCAAAAAAGCTTTCAAGCATGGACAATAAATTGTTACAAATGAGTCTTGGAATCTAATTGCATGACAAATTATTTGCCAATTCTGCTGCAGTATACTTTTGTATATATTTATCATCTTTGGTTGGTGGTTATAAAATCACATAAAGATGATTTTATAACCTTTATGTGATTAAATCATAAATAATTATTTTTTATATTAGTACTGAAAAACTGGTATTTGAATACTGGAAAAAAATGACCAGGATCCCAGTACTCGGGATCTCAGTATTGTAAGCCCTAGTTCCTGTAAAATGCCGTGTTGTGTAAAACCGTGTTATTTGGGACAAATAAAAAGTACAAAGAGGTGGGTTATGTTCCAAAAGCTACCAAAAATACGCCATTTCGTTAACAAAATGTTAACAAAACTAACAAAAATACACCATTCCAGATTTCATGTATCTTCTGCTCTCTTTAAAAAATCAGTAATCTGAGTTTGTTTGCTTTTGCTTGATAAATCTTTGTGAATTTTATCATATGGAACTAAGCAATTTTTGAAGCTCCCTTTTGAACTTTGGGCTCCTTTCATTCAAAAATCTGCATTCAAAAATTAAAATTCTAATTGCTCAGCTAATTTTATGCCTTCCCGTAAGCTTTTCAGTGTAAAATTTGTAAGTTTAGAATTTTCATCTGCGCTATCATCGTCTGAATTGATTTGATTTTACCTCCGATGCAATTTGCACCAAATCTGCTATGCCGGCATCTTCTTCTACCAGTAATTATTGAACGTCTTCAGTAATCATATCTTTTTTTTTTTAAATTTTTTTTAGGAGAATCAGCGACTAAGGCCATGTTACTCTGTGTATATTGTCTATAAATTATGTGTTCTGAGGTCGATTTTCTGTTTTGCTGGACCAAAATCTGAGTTTCCAGGAGGAAAAACCATGCTACCCTCACCTGACTAACTCAGCCACGTTATGAAAAAGATCCTCCCTTCATCAACGGGATTCAAACTCAGGTCTTTTCAGCCAGTGTCGGGAGGAGGGCGATTCTATCAACTGTGCTACCCAAGAGGGCTTCAGTAGTCATATCATCAAAACGTTCGTTCCCTTCCTACCGACATAGGAAGTTCTACTGTCACACCGATTCCATTTTCTTCCCCGTTCGGTCATATTTCCTGAATGAACTGACTCTGGCCATACATTTTTCCACACGCATTTAACGTTGATGGTTTTACTTCTTTCGGCGATAAAGCTATGATTCTGATACAGTCCACAATTGAGAAATGTTTCCATGCCTCCATTACTTCCATAGATTCGGAATCAATTTTTTTACAAAATCGTTTATAACAATTTTCTGATGTAATGGGTTTTAAATGTGGATATAATGCCTTGATCTAATGGCTAAATGAAAGAAGTTGTATTAACCTAGTACAACTGTGGTGGTAGGAACATAACTTTAACATTTGGATGACTTAAATCTTTTGGATGGCCTGGTGTGCTATCCAATAGTAATAAAAGTTTGAATCTAGATTTTTCCACAAGTTCAATAGCACAGAACATAACACGGAAATTTCCCAACAAAGTAAAATACAGGAATTTCTCAATAATTTTTTTTTGACCCAGCGAGTCAACAGCGGGGATTCAAAAAGAGTGGAAATATTTAAAAGTTACATCCAACATAATAGCAGGGTTTCCCCCCACACAAAAGCTCAAAAATACCCTGTTACACGAGGTTTACCAAAATTCTCTAATATTGTTAGAGTGAAACCGTGTTATGCGAGGATTTCCGCAATTTATCAATCATGTTAGAACGAAACCGTGTTGTAGAAGTACCATGTTATATGGGGGTTACCTGTACTTGTATCACATTACATTTTTAGCAAAAAGAAACATGAGCCTTCTGATTCATCTGTTTTGATTTATAACACAAGAATTAGAAATCAGAACTGAGCATCTACATCATGAAGCTATAAAATAAATCATTCTTTCAAAGATGTTGATGTTCAGAGTTTTCATAATGCCAATCAAGAATATTATATTTTCAAAATTTTGTAAACGATACAAGTTATTAATAAATATAAAGCTGTGTTAATAAGCATGATGTAAATTTCATTTGTTACTCACCTGTTGTTATTAGCTTTGGTGTGGTGGGGGTAACCTCTGTTATAAAAAAAAAATAAAATACATCACATGTTAGCATTATAATCAAGGACTTGTAATTGATTTACAAATTTAAATATGAAGTGTCACCCAAAAGTTTAAAGTACCTCCCTTGCCATGAAGAAACAAATGATGATATGAAGTTCTGCAATTAGATGGGGACAGTGAGAAGTTTAGTGCCAGCTCAGCACATCTGGCTCCTCTCAGTGTTATTTTACATGCCTAAAAGTAAGGTCTGATGAAAACCTTTCATGATTTCTGCATTTTACTAGGATGATGGATTTAAAATAGTGAGTTCCACAGAGTCAAAATATTAATAGACACTTTTACAAAGCAGTCCTATAGCATATATAACAGGACGTCACAATGAGATGCAGAGGAAAAAGGTTTGATGCAAGAGGACAATGAGAGGGTGCATTTGCCCATATGATTTGTCACTCTACATACTTACCAGACCTAGCACCCTGTAATTTAATTTTGCTACTCAGGCTATTTAAATCCAAAGGAAAGAGATAACCCTCTTTTGATTTTTGTTAGACATCAAACAAAAATCGGGGCACAGCAAGAGATCAGGTGTGCACCCAGCTCCCCCCCCACCTGCCAAATCCAAAATATGCAATATGAAAAAACAAAGTACAAAAACCAAGTAATCTTCTATATGTGAAAGCAGCTGCTTTGATGTTTCCCTCCCCTTCTCCAAAAGCAAAATCCTAGGTGCATTAATACTTGAAGAGATAATGCGATAAGGGTTCCACAAGTTTTTTCAGCTAATACACAATATACCTATTTCAAAGTGTATGAAATTAAAGAGCTAGTAAGTATAAACTTTTTTTCCTATTTTTATTACAGTCCAAAACTTTTGGGTAGCACTTTGTGTAAGGTTGCAAAAAAGTAAATAAACATGCTTTACTACTTTAGTGATAAAGAGTATTAAATAATTCTGAGATGGAGGCAATGTTTATTGTTGTTATTTGGTTTTTAGGAGCATTAGCAACTAAGGCCATATTGCTCTGGGGATATGCGGTGGTCATTCCCTGACCTTTCCGCATCCTCCGTATTTGGTGGTCATGGGCTCAAACCCCAGTCTAATCAAGAAGAGTGTGCTACGCACTACTAATCCTGCCCACCTGGCAATGGAGGCGCCATGTTTATTGTGCCAAAAAATCAATAAGCTAGTAATGCTGCACTGATTCTGCGAGATAGAAAAATCCTTATACCTCTGAAAGTGCTTAGAGTTGATGACACAAAACAATGTAACTTTAGAAAATGTCAATTAATATTGATTGGTAGTTAAAAGGGTTGAGTAAATTAATGCTGATTAAATGTTTACTCTTTCTCAAATGGCACATACAAGAGGTCACAAATTTAAATTAAAAAAGGATGGTTGCACAATAGATGTGCAGAAATTTGCCTTCAGCCAGATACTGCTGGAATAAACTTCTACCTCGTGTCATGGAATCAGAACTGTGAGGTGGTATCAAGGGGCTTGAGTGAATGGTTGATTCAGATATAAGTGGATAGTGTGAATATCTTTAAAAAAAAATTGAACAATTTGAAAATTATTAAAATTGGCAAAAGAAGTGGACAAAGAGATTTTTTTACATGTTTCCTTGCATTATTTTGCCAGTACTAATACTAACATATGACAACTAAGTGATTATCTACATAATATACAGTCTTATATTATTATAATTAGCTTAAATTACAAATTACAACAATAGCAGAAGCAGATGCTCTTACCCTCATTTTTGTGGGACTTACCCTTATTTTGTGGGACTTCAAAGTAATTTTTTACAATAAAATATTGAAGGGGTGTCATATTTTTGAATAAGGTTTTACTATATGAGGCACCAGCACATGTAATTGGTATAGGTATAGGTACTATACTTTAGTATAGGTACTATATGTATCACCTGAGAAAAAGCAGGTGATACATATAGTACCTATACAGAAATACTACATATAAACAAATCCTTAAATCAGAATTATCTTGCCAAAATAGGATTTGTGATACAGGTGGTCCCCGGTATACGAGTATTCATTATCCAAGTCCCCGCAGTTACAAGGATTTGAAAATTAAATATTTGAAGCTTTTCCCTTGAGAAAATTGACCAGACACTTGAATATTTTTTTGTGAGAATGATCTTTTTCACGATCGTGCAACAAATGTTAAGCGCAAAGTTAAAGACATAACTAAATGCTACGATGCAATTTTATCTGAAAAAATACAACAAAAAAAACAAAAAAACTCTGGATTCATTCTTTATTCATACAATTGAAAAATAGTGTAACTTAAATAAACTTTACTGAACCTTACATTGTGTAATATATTATAATAAAAAATGTCTAATAAAATAATCTTTGCATTTTTCACTTCCTTCATCCATTTTTTGCTATGTACAAGTACATAATAAACATTACTATATAATATCGGTGCAGATACACCATATCTACTCATCCTTCACAACGAGTTGCCCATGTATTGCACTACATCGAATAAGTAATGCTTCGCTTGCAAAACCAGGGTACATGCCCACCCACCAATGAAAAGCCAACTAGCTTTAAAACGGTGTCGTCTGAGTGGTGGCACCCACCAAGAATAAGTAACAATAGTATTCTCTATTAGTGAAGAGTTACTTATTCAAGGTAGTGCAATATATGAGAAACTCGTCGTGAAGGATGAGCACAATATGAGATACAGATGAAATGATGCTTTTCACACTACTATCATAGTTTTTCTTTAAAAGTTGTCTATGGTGTATCTACACCAATATTATATATATATATATATAGAATCTTAACCTCTTAAAATGTTATGCCTAGTTGCATTTAGTTTTATTTAAATAATAAACATTACAAAAATTGGTCCCCGTTTTAAGTGTAATTTTCTGGAACCAATTATCCTCAGATAACGAGGATCTCCTGTTATTTTATGTATTAACAGTGTCTATGGGGAGGTGGGGAAGAGCATTTGACAAGCTACAAAGAGACCTCACTTAATTACAAATTACAACAATAGCTGAAGCAGATGCTCTTAATCCTTATTTTGTGAGATCTCAAAATAATTTTTTACAGTAAAATATTAAAGAGGTGTCAGATTTTTGAATAAGGTTTTACTTGAGGTAAATTTGAATAAGGTTTTACTTGAGGTAGGTCCTTGAGGTTGTCACCGACATTCTCTCAGATATGCCAGACAAGCTGTACTTGCTACCTGGGAGTCTAAAATGCTGATGGAACTGATATTCGGGTGACACTCAAGTCAAGTGGACCCAATTTCGGCGAAGTCCGGACAGTCTGTGACAGCCAAATCCTCTGCTTGCACCTTCACAATGGTGGGACTATTAGTAATCCTGGGTATAACCTCCATGCACAAGTACATGGGGGGTGACCACCCAGGTGTGAAGCAACGAAAGCAGGGGTCGAGGTGTGGTGGCCACACCACATGGAGGAACGGCGCCCCTCTAATGTTACCAGGCAGTACTAGGTGGTAGATGACTCATCAACCGGTGAAATACCACCACTTTGCTTATTGGAGGCTTGAAGTGGTGGAACTCATGTTTAGTCTGTAGAGCTAAGTTCCGGTCAACCCTTCCGTATCTCTTCCATCATGCAGTGTGATTGATGACTTTTGAGGTCATGATGAACATAGCGAGATCCAATATTCCTTAAATTTCGAGGGTACAGCTCTAAAACAGTGTTCGCAGGTCGGCTGCTACTTAGTACACCGGACCGAACCTATTGGCAACTCTCTAGGAAGCTTCTGGATCAGCTAGTGTATAATCTTGCAACCTCTACTCTGCCAAATAGTGACTGGAGGGAGTCCGAGTAGTGTGTATGCGGGGAGCATTGTCGAGGCCACGTTATGTCAAGGATCTGTGTATACTCTTACCACGTGTACGTCATATCCAACAATTTCATTACTTCATACAGCATGTCCCCCCCCCCTACTTTTTCTTACTATTGAATACACCATGAATTGTCAAACTAATAGAGCAAGCTTATCTGCGAAAAGACCTAAACCTCCCAAGCACTTCCTAATTCATTTCACATATATACGTGGTCTCAATTCTAATCTCAATGATGACCATTTCCACTTGAAGTCTACCAAACCCCATGTACTTTTTCTGACAGAATCTCAGTTATCGGTTGATTCAACTACTGCTCATCTCAGATGCCCAAATTATTCGCTGTATGATTCCTTTCGCCTCAAAGGTGGTACATGTGAATATGTCCGTTCTGATATTCCCTGTCAGAGATTTGGCAATTTGGAATCTCCTTTCTTTGATCTTCTCTGGCTTAAAATCTCTCTACCTCATTGTGTCAAACTCATCTGTTGTGTCTACCGTCCTCCCAACCCCACTAATCACTTGGAGCTCTTTGACTTCCTCTCTTTGCAACTTGACTTTCTCCAGTCCAACTTTCCTAACAGTGAGGTAATTTTCCTTGGTGATTTTAATGATCACAACTCCAGCTGGCTTCCGTTTTCAAGTCACACCAACCCAGCTTGTCGAGATGCTGAGGCTTTTGCAATTACTCATGACCTTGCACAGATTGTTCATTTACCTACAAGAATACCGGACAATCCTAATCATACAGCCAATATGCTTGATCTTTTTCTCACAAACAACAATTCTAAGTACACGGTCGAAGTGAGAGGTCCTTTAGGCACTTCAGATCACAACTTGGTGATTGTCTCTTCTCCAATGGAACCTTTATCTCATGGCTATTCCCAACCTAGTGTTGTTTGGCATTACAAGAGTGCAAAATGAGACGACCTGCGAGACTTCTTTTCTTCTTTTCCTTGATCAGATTACTGTTTCAAAACTTCTGATGTCAACGTTTGCTCAGATCGTGTCAGTGAAATTATTCCTGCAGGAATGGAATACTTTAACCCACACTCCACTTTAAAATCTCGTCCTTTATCTAAACCTTGGTTTTCCAATAAATGTGCTAAGGCTCTTCAAGAGAAGAATGTTGCATATCCAAATTGGCTTGTTTCTAATTCTTCAGTTTCATTTTCTGCGTACACCTAAGATCGCAACAGTTGTAAAGCAGTTATTAATCAATCCAAACTAGAGTTTGAACAGGCTAAGAGTAGAAAACTTGCTTCTTGCCCTAATGGTAGCCGAGAATTCTGGTCTCTTGCCAAAGCTATTGGCCGCAACTTTTGCCCATCTCTGCTCCCACCTCTGTCCAACCCAGATGTTTCTGTTGTCACTTCAGCCAAGGATAAAGCTGACCTACTAGAATCCCATTTTTCTTCCAACTCATGTATTAATGATCTTGGTAAAATACCTCCCGCCATTCCCAACACGCTCCATTCAATGCCTCCTGTGGTCTTCCGTCAAAAGGATATCAGAAGGATTTTGATGAATCTTGATGCTAAGAAAGCTCCAGGTCCTGATGGTATTTCTCCACTTGTTCTCAAAACCTGTGCTCCTGAACTTACTCCTATTCTTTGCCGCCTTTTTTCACTTTCTTATTCCAAAGGTGTTTTTCTTTCTGCTTGGAAATTTGCTCATATCCAGCCAGTTCCTAAAAAGGGTGACAAATCCTTCCCATCCAATTATCGTCCCATTGCGATTACTACTATTTTTTCTAAAGTAATGGAGAAATCAATTAACCGCCAACTCTTAAACTACCTAGAAACCTTCCGTCTGATCAACGATCGCCAGTATGGATTCCGTCAGTGTCGATCCACTGGTGATATTCTGGCATGTTACCCATTTATGGACTAATTCAATGGAAAGGTTCGGTGAAACACAAGTAGTTGCTCTTGACATCTCAAAGGCTTTTGATCGTGTTTGGCATAAAGGTCTTCTAAACAAGCTTCCATCTTATGGTTTGCCAACTGTTTTTAGTAATTGGTTATCCAGTTTTCTCTCTGATCGCTCACTGAGGGTGATGATAGATGGCTCTCTGTCTTCTAACTTTTCCACTAATACCTGTGTCCCCCAAGGTTCAGTTCTTTCCCCCACTCTTTTCCTCTTGTATATTAATGGCCTTCTTCCATTGACTGGAAATCCTATCCATAGTTTTGCCAATGACAGCACATTGCATTCCTTTCCATTTTGAGAAACCTTGTCCTGCTCAATCAGCTTCAACTTCTCGAAAATCTGCTACCAATTCCTTAAATGCCGATCTTCAGGCAATTCTCCAGTGGGACAAAGACAACTTGGTTGATTTCAACCCTTCTAAAACTCAGTCTTGTCTTATATCTCGCAAAAAGGATTCTTCTGCTCCTATGCTTATCTTTAGTGACACTCCGATTTCTAGGCAAAATGATATATCTCTTTTGGGGATTACCCTGACTTCTAATCTCTCTTGTCACAAGCACATTACAAATATTGCTTCCTCTGCATCTAAAAAACTTGGTTTTCTCTTTCGCTCTCGCCATTACGTTTCTTCCAAACAGCTGTTCACTCTGTATAAATCGCAAATCCGCCCTGCCATGGAATATTGTTCCCACATCTGTGGTGGTCCCCCCCAAAACCTCTCTCAGGCTTTTGGATTCCATTCAGAAGAGGGCAGTTATGTTAATTAATGATTCATCTCTAACAGAGTCTCTCCACTTGCTGTCTCATAGATGTACTGTTTCTGCTGCATACCTCTTCTACAGATACTTCCATGGGCACTGTTCTTCTGAATTGGCTTCTATAATTCCCGCTCTCTCTTTCAAAACAGTCCGAACACGTGCCGCCACCTGCCAACATCTATTTACTGTACAACTTCAAACCCACAGAACCAACTTTTCATCTTCCTCATTCAACTGCCGTTTTCTGGAACAACCCTCCTTCTTACGTATTTCCTGAAACTTAAAATCTACAGAAGTTCAAGTCCAATGTCAACAAATATCTTCTTTCATCTTCTCAACCTCCAACCCAAGCACAGTACTAAGTACTATAGGTTCTAATACCTCTCGTGTTTGGGGTTCACATAAAAAAAAAAAAAAAAACTATATCAGGCACCAGCAAATGCGTATACAGAAATACTACATATAAACAAATCCTTAAATCAGAATTATCTTGTCAAAATTGGGATTTGTGATAATTTTATGTATTAACAATGTCCATGAGGAGGTGCTCGAAGAGCATTTGACCCAGGCCTTAAGCTCCAAAGAGACCTCAAATAGTTTTTCAAGTAGATATTTCCTCAATAATTAGTGCATTTGCACAGAAAAAGGCTACAAAAGTATTTGTTAAATAAAAGATATATTAAATAAATTCCGAACATTGGTAGAAATAACCAACCTCACCTCGTGAACTGAATGTCCTAGTTTCAGTTAGATACAAATGAAGGAAAAAATCTAAACTAAAGGCTCATATAAGTTGAAATAAAATTAAAACTATCTCTGAGGTAACCCAAGATGATAATATCAATACTAGCAATAAGTTTGTTTTTTAAGAAATTTTGTCTGTTTTTAATGGATAAACCAAGGTATATAGTAAAATGGATTTTAGTTTACTTTAGAGATATTATTAAAAGGCTTTCTACCATATGTATATATTTGAAAAGATAATAAGTGATTATTGGGAAAATTTCATACAAGAAAAAGTTTTCACAATAACCACTGGAAATATCAGTTATCTTTTAAAAATTTTTCATTAATTATAAAAAAATTAAAATAATTGGAAGAACTGTAGAACTAGGAAAGAGAAAAAAATTGCAAATGCCAAATGTTACTTATGAACCACTCTTTTGAAAATGCTAGAGTGACATACACTATTCCACAACATATACTAGAACATCTCATACCTGGGAAGTATTCGTTAATTCCAGAGGTATAATGAGAGGTACATGGCAGTAGAGTGACAAAATTGCCACACCACCATCACAAGGTCTATTGCTATTATGGGGGCCAACAGTTGGTTTATTATGCTGAAGAGTGCAGGGTGGAGAGAATTTGTAGTTTCATTACTGTGGCAGGACCAATTAACAGCAGGATATAAAATGCACATGTAATCAATGAAAGGTAGATGAAAAAAGGGCCACGCTCATTTCACAAGAGGAATGAAAATAGGCTGTTACATAATAGGCAGGTTCATTCGATAGATAGTAGAATGAGTAGGACACCCAAAATCAACTGTTGGAAACTTGTGCCAATGTAAGGCAGAAAGTAAAGCGACCATTCAACCCAAGGCAGGCAAGTCTATCATTAATAGAGCTGTTAAAAGTTGAAATGGTTAGTTCTCTTTCTTTTTTTTTCTACAAGGCCAAAACAATTTCTTTGGCTTTGTATCTGGAAATTCTCTGGCTTTCCATCATAGAAAAGCCTGACTGGCATGAAATTGCTGAAGCATGTTTTTTGTCAATAACCATTTTGCTTACTATCAGCCAAGCTTTAAGGGAGCTAATATTGATTGTCAAGTAATGTTGATTGTCAAGGGGCTCTGGGGTCACCCCCAACTTCACCAGTAAGAGAGGTAATGAAAAATGGAGTAGGAGTGAAACCAAAAGGAGAGAGAGAGATTAGCCATGTGGTTCAAGACGATAAATGATACATTATACATTGCCATCAGCCACTCATTTGGAGAAGTCTAGATTAGATTCCCATTGATGATTGGAGGAATCGATCTGAAGTAGAAAGTGTCGGGTCCTCCCAGTTATTACAGGTTTTTCAGGCCACACAAAATTCAATCTGCCTGTGAACATACACCTCTACAGAAATAATATACTTATGATTATGACTGAACTCTTGGGGGCTATTAATACAAGTATCATTACAGCTGAAACATATATAGAGGTTAGTGGTGGTGATGGAAGCAGTTGACTGAAATAGATTATGATCATTCTATTGTTATCCCAACCAACATAATAGTTACTCAGTATTAGCATTAGCATTAGTAGAGGCATTTGATGCAAGAAAGCAAGCTTATGCAGCATCAGCCAAAAAAAAAAAAAAAAAAAAAACCCCACTTCCACTTCACCCCTCTGTTCGTTCAAAATACCCGTCCAGCTGAGCCTTAAACTTATTTAGGCTATCAACCTCCACCACAAGGGATGGCACTCTGTTCCACCAACCAACCACCCGCTGGCTAAAGGCAAATTTCCGCACGTCTATCCTACATCTGTCTTTCCTCAATTTGAATTTATGCCCTCTTAGGTGATTTTTCTGAGCTAGAGGAAGAATCCCATCAGCATTGAGCATGCTTAAACCATTCAAGGCTTTATACACCTCTATCAGATCACCTCGCTGGTGCCTAGTCTCCAGACACTGTAATTTGCAAAACTTAAGCCTTTCTTCGTAAGAGCACCCCTTTGTTCCATTCACTAATCTTGTTGCCCTTCTCTGTACTCGTTCCAGCAGCTCTACATCCTTCTTGAAATGAGGCCTCCAGACCTGTATACAGTACTCTAGGTGTGGCCTGACCATTGCCTTATACAATGGAATAATCACCTCCTTATCCCTGCTGGAAAAATTCCTGTATATCATTGACAATACTCCATGAGCTACTCTTGCAGCCCGTCCGCACTGCTCAGAGAACTTCATATCTGCCTGCACAATCGCCCCCAAGTCCCTTTCATTCTCTACCACTGTCAGTGTAGTACCACAGAGTTGATAAGTTGCTCTGGGGTTGCTGTTTCCCATGTGTAGTACTTTCCATTTGTCAATGTTAAACTTCATTTCCCACCTCTCAGCCCATCTGCTCAAACTTTCCAGATCCTGTTGCAGCAGCATAGTGTCAGTAGTGTCCTTGACAACCCTGCCAACCTTTGTATCATCTGCAAACTTGGACATTAAGCTTGATATACTATCATCAATATCATTTATAAATACAGAAAACAATAATGGACCCAACACTGAGCCCTGAGGGACTCCACTAATAACATTAGTCCACGATGAGCAGTGTCCATTGATTACCACTCTCTGTCTTCTCCCCCTCAACCACCCCTTTATCCATAGCAGCAATTTGCCTCCAATGTCACACTGCTCCAATTTGTGTAGCAGTCTTCCATGTGCAACAGTATCAAAAGCCTTTCTAAGATCCAAGTATATAATATCAAAGTTATTCCCTGCATCCAGTTCTTTTGTGACTGCATCATAGTATCCAATCAAGTTGGTCAGGCAAGACTTCCCCTTAACAAAACCATGCTGTGTCTGAGCTATATCTGAAGTCTTGTCTAAATGATCCTGCAGTGCTTCTTTAACCAGTGCCTCCATTAATTTTCTTGGAACAGAAGTTATGCTCACAGGTCTATAATTACTTGTGTCAGCCTTTGATCCTCCTTTGTGAATTGGGGTCACATTTGCACATTTCCAGTCTATGGGTACCTCCCCTGAGTCCAAGGAAGCTCTCATAATTATGGCTAAGGGTTTGCTTACTTTCTTTGCTGCCTCCTTTAATATAACTGGATAGATCCCATCCACCCCGGGTGCCTTTCTTGTGTTTATCTTCAACAGTTTCTCCTCCACTTTACTCCCAGTTATTTCAAGATTCTGTAGCTTACTGCTAGAGTTGAATACACCTCTGGCATTCCCCTTGCTGAATAACTCCTCATGTGTGAATGTCGATGCAAAATATTCATTTAGTCTGTTAGCTACCTGAGCAGGATCATCAACAGTTGACCCATCAATATCAAGTGGACCAATCTGATTCATCCCCTTCCTTCTAGAATTTACGTAAGTAAAGAACTCTTTGCTGTTTTTCTTTGCATCCCTTGCCAAGGATTTCTCGTAATCTGCCTTCGCCTGCCTAACCTCCTTTGTAACTTGGTTGCATATCAACTTGTATCTATCATAGGCTTCTGTGTCATGTGTTAATTTGTAAGTATCCCATGCATTTTTCTTCTCTGCCATATGCCTCATTAGTTCATCTGACATCCATTTTGGCCTAAACTTTGAACAATATTTCTTAGTTGGTATGTAAAGCCTAGTAGCTTCCAAGATAAGTTCTTTGAATGCTTCCCATTTTGAATTTGCTGTTGGTAACATCATCAGTTGGTCCCACTGTATAGAATTTAAATACTGTCTCAGTCCATCGTAGTCGCCTTTAAGGAAGCAATAACCCTTCCCTTTACCCCTAATGGTAGTTACCTCTTTCAGTAAATCCCACTTCAGCACACTGTGATCACTGCCACCTAGTGGTTCATTTATCTGCAGATTCTTAATGCATGAAGAATCACTGCTGATAATCAAATCAAGAGTATTAATCCCTCTAGTTGCCTCCCGAACATGCTGATGTAGAAAACAATCATCCAATAAATCCACAAAAGCCCTGCTAGTGTGTGAGCTACCAGCCCCCAAATTCCAGTCAATATCTGGGAAATTAAAATCTCCCATTATAAGACTCTCTGATTTACTGGCCCACTCTATTTCCCTGTACAGTTCCTTATTATACTCATCAGAGTCATTAGGCCTATAGCACACTCCTACTCTCAATTTTGATCTCCCAATGCTTATGTCACACCAAACTGACTCAACACTGCACTGTCCAGCGATGTCGACTGGCTTCACTTCCTTGGTTTTTATGTGTTTCTTAACTAATAGCATAACCCCTCCTCCCTTCCTATCCTGTCTATCCTTTCTGTAGACGTTGTACTCCCCAAATTGCAGTTCTGCATCCCTTATATCTGTGTGACACCACGTCTCTGATATCCCAACAATATCTGCCTTTGATGTTTTGAGCAATACCTCAATATTATATTTCAATTGACAGTATATTATTATATTATATTATATTATATTATATTATATTATATTATATTATATTAGTATATTTCAATTGACATCGATGAAGGGATAAACAGCATAATGTCTAAATTTGCAGATGATGTAAAGATTTGTAGAGTAGTTAATGATCACAACCAAGCAGAGCTTCTTCAGAATGATCAAGAGACTTCAGATATGGTCAGAAAAATGACAGCTATGCTTTAATCTAGCAAAGTGTAAGGTATTGCACCTGGGGAACAGTAACTGCAAAATAACTTATACACTTGGCGGAGTTGAATTAAAGCCAGTAGTGGAGGAAAGGGACTTGGGTTTTACGATACATCAGACTTTAAGTTCTCTGAGCATTGTAGATAGGTTGCAAGGAAGGCCCATGGTGTCCTATCGATGATTTATTGAACAATTGCTAGTAGAGATAAGGACATCATAATCCCATTGTATAAGGCTATTATTAGACCACACTTGGAATACTGTGTTCAGGTATGGAGACCGCACCTAAAGAAAGATATTGT
Source organism: Mastigoproctus giganteus (assembly GCF_048544385.1). Lineage (NCBI taxonomy): Eukaryota > Metazoa > Arthropoda > Arachnida > Uropygi > Thelyphonidae > Mastigoproctus > Mastigoproctus giganteus. Next base: position 54,731,785 of record NC_143578.1, on the reverse strand, counting down.
GCTTCTTGAAAGGGTCCAGAGATGGGTAACTCGCCTGGTGAGATCGGCAAAAGGGCATCCATATGAGGAAAGACTTTGAATATGTGGGTTGCAGAGCTAGGTTGGAAACTAGGCATCTTAGAGAAGACTTGATTGAGGTGTTTAAGGCTCTGAGAGGCATAAGCAAAATGAATGAAGACGAAATTTTCACGGTTATAAATTAAATTAGTTAAATTACTGGAATAAGTTACCTAAATGGGTGGCAGAGGCTGACAGTTTGGGGAAATTCAAAAGTCAGCTGGATTACCTTTAGGAGGAAGGAAATGCTTATGTTGTCCATTTCCTTTTCTCTTATTTATTAATTATTATTTTTTAATTATTTTTTTATTATTATTATTATTATTATTTTATTCTTATCATTTTATTTTATTTATTTTTTGTTATTTTATTATTATTGTTATTTATTATTTTTTATTATTTTTTTATTTTTTTTTGTCTAGTGCAGCATGAGCCATAGGCTTCCTTGCACCATTGCTAATACTAATTATTCTGCAGAATGTGAAATGATCTGTTATTTATCTAATACTTAGCCTGATACATACAAGTTTTTTCTTTTTTTCCTTCCAATTTCGTTTGTATTATAAATACAGAATTATATATAATATAATTCTCTATATTATATATACAGAATTGTTCATCTATATAATATTGGTATAAATACACCAGAGATAACTCCTAAATGAAAAAACTACTGATAGTAGTGTAAAAAGAGCATCATTTTATCTGTATCTCATATTGTACACCACCTTCACGAGTTGCCATGTATTGCACTACCTCGAATAAGTAAACCTTTTGGCACATCTCATATTGTGGGATTATCTTCATAACTGGATTGTCTTGTCTGCAATACCAGGGTACCTGTCCACCCACCAATGAGAGGCCAACTCGCCTTGAAATGGTGCCATCTGGGTGGTCGTGCCCACTGAGAATAAGTAACAAGTCTTCTCTTTTAGTGAAGCATTACTTATTATAGGTAGTGCAATACATGGCAACTCGTTGTGAAGGAGGTGCACAATATGAAATACAGATAAAATGATGCCCTTTTTACACTACTATCATAGTTTTTTCGTTTAGGAGTTATCTATGGTGTATTTATACCAATATTATATAGCTATTTTATAGCTAAATATTATACACCTATTTTTGACTCAGGAAATTTCATCCATACTCGTTTAACTGTTTCGTAGTAATCAAATTCAAAATATAGTAAAGTACCGATTGCACCATTTACCAATCCATCGACCACGTATATATTTGTAGTAATCATGTATGGTTTTCCTTTCAATAATGTTGGAATATATGGAAGTCCTGCAGTTTCGGTCACTGACATTTTATGAATTTTATTTTGCATATTTGCTAATTGTTCTTCAGAATGATATCCTTGGTATAAATCTTGTGCAACCACTTCATGGGTTTCATCTGCAACTAAAGCATTTGTATTATAGGCATTTACATCACTATTTCTTAAAAATAGTCGAATCCCTTGCAGACATAAATTAGTAGCATCTTCTTTGGTAACAAATCTCGATTCTATAATTTTAATTTCATCTGGTAATAACGCTTCTCCAGTGCCTAATTTTGTAAGAATTTTAGAAAATGTCCTATCGGACTGTCAAACAACTTGCACTAATTCATGAAATTGTAGTGAATGCCATAATTCTGGAGCAATCAATGAGTTCTTCAGGCATTTATATATAGGTATAGCATGCACTGGAGGCAATTTCCGTAAATCTCCAATGAAGTATATATTCATACAACCAAATGGTATTTCATGAAAGCCAGTTATCTGCTTTAAACGCATATCTATAATAGTTCTGCACTAATCATACTAACTTCATCGATTATAATATTGAAATGCAGTTCTATATTGTTGAAGAATTTCATTACTAACTGGAAGATTATTTGATAGACATATATGGAAAGCAGAATGCACTGTTGTACCATCGATTGCTACTGGCGTTGCCTGTGGAAGCACATGTAACATATGCATTGTGAATATGTGATACATTACAAAAGTGATTATACGTTTCCATCAATAATTGAAATGTCTTTCCACAGCCTGCAGGTCCAGTGAGAAATAATTGTATCGGTTCGAGTATCTGATTATCAATTTGACGATAGATAGCTTCAAGTAATAATGCACGTTGTTCTTTGTTAGTACTACTCATCAAACGACAGTATTCTTCAGATGATAAGACATTCTCTTGCTTCCTAACGACAGATGATAATTTACCATCATTGCCATTCTCATCTCCTCAACAATAGTTTTCTTGTTGGTAAAGAAATCAGGTAAAACTCCAGAACACGGTGCCCCTTTGAAAATCACGTCGAGAAGAAGAGGGGGAAAAGCAGTGACGTACGGTTCGTAACTCTGCCCACTCACTGTGTTCCCCCTCTTCTTCTCGACAACTGCACGTGGCGAATGTCACGCAACCTAACAGTATGGCGGAGCTTAAAAACAACAAAATCAACGGCAATACAGCAATTTTTTCGGAGCAGCAACCAAAACAGTTATACATAAAAATAACACACTAATTTCTTTCTCAAAACGAAAAAATAATGAGACGCAGTAATCGACCAATTTTCGGCAAATAACTCCCCAAGATCCGTAAAACCTAACTATTTTTCATTAAACACAAACGAAAGACAATTAAAAACGTAACTCCCAACCGGCATTCAAAAGAAAGAATACGCAACGAATTTTGCATTTAGCGCTCCAGTGATGTCATGTCACGTGACATCCGCGTGAAATGAAGAGGGGATGCAGTCAGTAGGCGGGGTCACAACCTGTCAATCACTGCTTTCCCCCATTCTGACAGCCAATTACAAGGGGGCACCGTCTATTGTAGTAAAGCTGAAACTGTTATGTCGCGTGACATTCAACACGTGCAGTTGTCGAGAAGAAGAGGGGGAACGCAGTGAGTGGGCGGTGTTATGAACCGTACGTCACTGCTTTACCCCTCTTCTTCTCGACGTGATTTTCAAAGGGGTACCGTGTTCTGGAGTTTTACCACAGTTTCCCCTGTTCTGACAGCCAATTACAAGGGGGCACCGTATATTGGAGTAAAGCCAGAAATCATCATCAATTTCTTTTGATTTAAGAAATTCTTCATTTTTTTCCACCGCCAGTCCATTTTCATCAAGTTCGATACAAAGTTGCCTACAAATTGCTAGGTCTTTTAAATATCAATATCAGATTCTAACTCTTTTCTTCTCAAGGTAATTATCTCTTTGGTTCATAAAGTTCAAAATATTTATTTTCATTCAAAATTTCATTCTCCTCATTGATAAATGGTATGTGCAAAGTTACCATTTCATGTATATGTTCATGAAGACATGTTGTATTATAATTCCAATACCAAATTATTTTAGCTGGATAACTATAGGACCATACAAATCTCAACAAATTTCATCATGCACGAATGTGGATGCAAAATATTTTATTTTATCAGCAGCTGAACAGGATTAGCAATAGTTATTTGCCATTCATAACGAATGGGCCAATGTTGTTCATCCTTTCCTTTTATTGTTAACATAATCAAAGAATAATTGTTTGCTACTTTTCTTTGCATTCTTAGCCTGGGACTTTTCATGCTCCCTTACTGATCTAACTACAGATTAGTTTGTACATGTTGTACACATGTCCCCAGCTAATTTATAAACATCCCATGCATTTTCTTTCTTTGCCATTAGTCTAATGAGTTAAAATAACATCTAATCAGTTCTAAACCTTGAACAATATCTCTTTGTTGGTATAAAAAGCTTACTATCGGCTAGGATTACTCACCTGAATGCCTCCCATTTAGAATTTGCAGTTGGTAACATTATCAGTTGGTCCCACTGAAAAAAATTTAAACAAAATGCCTTCCCCTTACCCTTGACAGTGATTAAATCTTCAAGTGTCAATATATTATGATTACTGTCACCTAGTGGTTCCTTTATCCTGATATTCTTATTAAATGAAGAGTCACTGCTGATAATCAGATCAATAATATTGAGAATTGCTTGCTTTCTCTTTTTGCCACTCTAACGTGCTGCTGCAGAAAACAGTCATCCAGTAAATCCAGAAAATTTCTGCTACTGTGTGAGTGACTAATTCTTTTTTTTTTTTTTTTTTCCTTCAAATGAATTGTAAGAACATTGACATTTTACTATTATTGTCTCTAAACATATTCTGAAGGCCATGCATCTTCAAATAACTGTTCTTAATTTCTCACATTGCATAACATTAAAACATACTTAAAGTAAACTTAAATAGAAAGGGTGCAAAAATGTTTGCTGATGCTATCGAGGCAGTGTTAGGTAGGTCGTAAAACTGCTAGATTGGGGGATACAAGGACTAATAGATTAACAGTAGCCACTGGCACAGGTGAAAGTGATTCTTTCACTGCTTCTATTAGAATGAGCAGCAGCCTGGAAAATAAGATGCAGGATATTTCAAAGACTGCTGGGAATCATTGGGGTACAAGTAAACACATGGGTTGTGTTAGGGTAGCTAAGAAAAAGAACAGGGGCATGTATACTTGCGTTTACACCAATACTAGGAGTTTGGTAAATAAATTTGATGAATTTGAGGTATTGCTCAAAACATCAAAGGCAGATATTGTTGGGATTTCCGAGACGTTGTGTCACACAGATATAAGGAATGCAGAACGGGAATTTGGGGAGTACAATGTCTACAGAAAGGATAGACAGGATAGGAAGGGAGGAGAGGTTATGCTATTAGTTAAGAAATACATAAAATCCAAGGAAGTGAAGTCACTCGATATCGCTGGACAGTGCAGTGTCGAGTCAGTTTGGTGTGACATAAGCATTGGGAGATCAATATTGAGAGTAGGAGTGTGCTATAAGCCTAATGACTCTGATGAGTATAATAAGAAACTGTACAGGGAAATAGAGTGGGCCAGTAAATCAGAGAGTCTTATAATGGGGGATTTTAATTTCCCAGATATTGACTGGAATTTGGGGGCTGGTCACTCACACACTAGCAAGGCTTTTGTGGATTTATGGTTGGATGATTGTTTTCTACATCAGCATGTTCGGGAGGTAACTAGAGGGAGTAATACTCTTGATTTGATTATCAATAGTGATTCTTCATGCATTAAGAATCTGCAGATAAATGAACCACTAGGTGGCAGTGATCACAGTGTTCTGAAGTGGGATTTACTCAAAGAGGTAACTACCATTAGGGGTAAAGGGGAAGGGTTATTGCTTTCGTAAAGGTGACTACGATGGTCTGACACAGTATTTAAATTCTATACAGCAGGACCAACTGATGATGTTACCAACAGCAAATTCAAAATGGGAAGCATTCAAAGAACATATCTTGGAAGCTATTAGGTTTTACATACCAACTAAGAAATATTGTTCAAGGTTTAGGCCTAAATGGATGTCAGATGAACTAATGAGACATATGGCAGAGAAGAAAAATGCATGGGATACATACAAATTAACACGTGACACAGAAGCCTCTGATAGATACAAGATCTGTAACCAAGTTACAAAGGAGGTTAGGCAAAGGAGGCGAAGGCAGATTACGAGAAATCCTTGGCAAGGGATGCAAAGAAAAACAGCAAAGAGTTCTTTACTTATGCAAACTCTAGAAGGAAGGAGATGAATCAGATTGGTCCACTTGATATCGATGGGTCAACTGTTGATGATCCTGCTCAGGTAACTAACAAACTAAATGAATATTTTGCATCGAAATTCACACATGAGGAGTTATTCAGCAAGGGGAATGCCAGAGGTATATTCAACTCTGGCAGTAAGCTAGAGAATCTTGTAATAACTGAGAGTAAAGTGTACAAGGAGAAATTGTTGAAGATAAACACAAGAAAGGCACCTGGTGTGGATGGGATCTATCCAGTTATATTAAAGGAGGCAGCAAAGGAATTAAGCAAACCCTTAGCCATAATTATGAGAGCTTCCTTAGACTCAGGGGAGGTACCCACAGACTGGAGATGTGCAAATGTGACCCCAATTCACAAAGGAGGATCAAAGGCTGACACAAGTAATTATAGACCTGTGAGTTTAACTTCTGTTCCAGGAAAATTAATGGAGGCGCTGGTTAAAGAAGCATTGCAGGATCATCTAGACAAGACTTCAGTTATAGCTCGGGTGTGTGTGTGTATTATGGGTGTTTAATGGCGCACAAGCTGATGTGGCTATATTGTGCCTATTCATAGGTATGTTGAAAAGATAAAATAAATAATTAATGTGAAGACGGTTCAATCTCATTTCATGCCAGAAACTAATCAGAGTTGCTTATACATTCCTATTTGTTTCAAATAACAGAAAAGTTCATTAATATTGGCATTTTCACCAATGATGTCATTTAATGTTATCCGTTCACGGGAATTAGCCAGAGAATGAAATACTGAAGTTCGATGTTGTTGATAATGTGGACAGTCAATCAAAATATGTTTGACTGTTAGATGCTCAGAGCACTGTGAACAAAGAGGAGGATCATCGCCTGTGAGTAGATGGAGGTGAGTCAGATGAGTATGTCCTATTCTAATCCGCGCGAGTACCACTTCTTCTCGCCGAACTGTCTGAATGCATGAGTGCCAAAATTTTGGGTCCTGTTTTAACTGGAACAGTTTGTTATTTGTTTGTTTATGCTATAGCTCTGTCCATTGTGCATGAAGTGCTGTTTGAATTATAATATTATAATCAGAAACTGGAATAAAGGCAGAGGTTAAGTCTACTGTTGATGGATTTTTAGCCGAAATATCAGCCAACTCGTTCCCTTTGATGCCTGAATGTGCTGGAATCCAGCAAAAGTTCACTCGTTGCTGGCGATCTTCGAATTTCAACAGCAAATACTTGATTTGATTTAGTATAGGGTGATCCTTATAAGAGAAATTCTGCATTGCTCTAATTGAGCTGAGAGAGTCGGTGTAAATTAAATATTTTGCAGATGGGTGAAGACTCAAATTTTCTAGAGCTAATTGAATTGCATATAATTCCACTGAAAAGCTGCTGTACTCAGGTGGAAGAGAGGCTGATATGATAGCAGAGGGAAACACTGCTGCTGCTCCAACAGTTGAATGAGATTTGGAACCATCAGTATATATCGGTAAGAAGTCAAAACAGTTTTGAATATGGCTAGCATGGAGTTGTTGCACATTCAGAGTTGGTAGACAATTCTTTCCCCATTGGAGAAAATAATTATCACAGGCTGGCTGAGGAAATGGGGTCCATGGTGGGCAAGAATAATTCTTTCTGTGCTGCCTACTCTGGAGAGGAACATTCCAATTTTGTGCTATTTCAAGGAGCCGTAGGCCTGCTGGGCGTATTTTATTTGGTTTATTTCTATAGAGATTGTGAAAATCTCTATAGAGATTTGGAAATTTTCTAAAGCCAAATGGGCCAAATTTCAATCAGCAATCATTCTGGACAAAGAAACTATTCAGCTACAACCTATAGATAAAGTCTCTATAGATAAAGTCTCTAAAGAAAAATCTCTATAGAAAATTTCTATAGAGATTGAGGAAAGACAGATGTAGGATAGATGTGCGGAAATTTGCCTTTAGCCAGCGGGTGGTTGGTGGGTGGAACAGACTTCCATCCCTTGTCGTGGAAGTTGATAGCCTAAATAAGTTTAAGGCTCAGCTGGACAGGTATTTCGAACGAACAGAGGGGTGAAGTGGAAGTGGTTATTTTTATTTATTTATGTTACTTTTTTTTTTTTTTTTTTTTTTTTTGGCTGATGCTGCATAAGCTTGCTTTCTTGCATCAAATGCCTCTACTAATGCTAATGCTAATGCTAATGCTAAATGATGGATTAAAGAGATATGGTTGGATGGGGTGCGGAGAACAGTTTCGTATTTTGACTGCATATTTAAGTAGTAACATTTTTCTGCGGAGGTAAAGAGGGGGCTCATGGGCTTCAATATATAGACTATAAGTTGGTGATGTTATATAAGTACCAAGAGCAATCCTCAGTGCATTGTGTTGTACAGGATCGAGCCAGCGTAATATGCTCTTTCAAGCAGAATCATAAACTGGGGCACCGTAATCTAACCGAGATCTAATCAGTGCTCTATATAAGAGTAGCAAAGTTGTACGATCTGCTCCCCAAGACTGGGCAGATAGAGCTCTAAGCATGTTCAGCTTTTTCAGACAGGTAGTACGTATTACTTTAATGTGCTCAAGGAAATTTAACTTGCTGTCTAATATTAATCCCAAGAATTTAATATTGTTGGTAATCGGGATGCTGGAATTTGATATCCGGAGTTCAGGGTCTATATGTAATTTGTGTTGGTTACAAAAGTGGATAGCAACTGTTTTCTGATGGGAAAGCCGATATCCGTTGAACTCAGCCCATTTTTGAATTTTATTGAGGGACATTTGCAATTGCCGTTCAATAGATCTCATGTTCTGAGAGTGGCAAGGAATGGAGAGATCGTCAGCATAAAGATAGGCTTCTACAGTATTTGGAAGTTCTTTGGAAATGGAATCAATTCTAAGGGCAAATAGGGTTGCGCTCAAAACCGACCCCTCTGGTACTCCTTCTTCTGCAAGAATGTAGAAGAAAGGGAGTTTTGGTATCGAACCTGGAAAGAGCGGATCTGGAGGAAGTTCCTAATGAATATAGGCAGGTTGCCTCGTAGACCAAGATTATGTAGGTCACTGAGAATGCCATACCGCCATGCCATAATGTAGCTAATTAAATTAGCTACAAGAAGCTGTTGTCGGAAATCGACGGAATAAATTGAATGCTTTATTTTTTTCCTTCTTTGCTTTCGTGCACTCTTCGTTCCACCAGTAGTTGAAGTGCCGTCGGGTTGGGGGGTTTGATAATGGAATTGAGTATTTTGCTGCAACTAAAAGATTGGATGTGATATAATCGGTTACTTTATCTATAGGTTGTAGCTGAATAGTTTCTTTGTCCAGAATGATTGCTGATTGAAATTTGGCCCATTTGGCTTTAGAAAATTTCCATTTTCTGCAGGGTTGGTCTAATGGTAGTTGTGTAGTGAGCAGGTTACAGACAATTGGAAAATGGTTACTTCCCATTGGATCATCCATAGCGGACCACTGAATGACTGGAAACAGTATCGGAGAACAAATCGAGAGGTCAATTGCAGAGGTCTGTCCAGTAGGTAACTGTATATGGGTGTGTGTACCAGTATTAAGAATGGTAAGGTTTTGTTTATCTAGTAGAGTTTCAATCAGTCGGCCCTGTCTATCTAATTTAGAGGATCCCCATAAAGGGTGGTGGCCATCGAAATCCCCTAGCAAGCAGACTGGTGAGGGTAGCTGTACTAAAAGTTCTTCAATATCTTTGAAAGAGTAGGTATTGTTTGGTGGGAGATAGACTGAGACTAGCGTAAATGCAATCTCAGCAATCAGACGCACAGCAACGGCTTCAATTTTGGTTTGAAGAATGATTTGACTAGCAGGGATCTTTGAGTTAATCAAAATAGCTACACCACCACGAGCAGAGTCAGATGTATTCCGATCTCTTCGGTAGACTGAGTAGTTATTTATAGAAACAGAAATTTTAGCAGTTAAATAGGTTTCCTGCAGACAGAAACCCACTGGAGAGTAGCGTCTAATTAAGTACTGAATGTCATCAATGTTGCCTCTAAAGCCTCTACAATTCCACTGTAAAATATAAGGCATTATTTGAGTTTAGAAGAAGCTGTACCTGACGTGGCTGTCTTGTGGCATTCTGGCTTTGGTTTATTTCTTTTTGGAAAGGTGGGGTCGGATCTTCCTGTTTAGATGGGTACTCTTGATCCAGTGATGTTTCCTGAATACTCTGTTTTGAAGTTGAACTGGGATTATTTGGTGTAGTAGCAATCATTGACGAATGAGGAGATTTTGCTGGAATCGTAAGAGGCATATTACTTGCTTGATCTGAGTGCTTCTGGATATTGGACTGTTGCTGAGAAAGAATAGCTCGAGCCCAGTCGGAGATTGATATGTTGGATGGAACAGTAACATCAGTTTGCGTGGCTATTGTTTGATATTTTTTTGCAATACTGGCATAGCTACGGTTAGATATACTGGTGCAATTAATTTTCTTGCTTCCTGATAAGTAACTTTGTTTTCGACTTTATATTTTACAATTTTTTTCTCCATTTTCCACTTCTCACATGTTTTAGAGTAAGCAGGATGGTTACCCTTGCAATTAGGACAAGTCATTTCTTTTGCCGAACAGTCGTTTTGACTGTGATCAGAAGATCCACAGTTGGGACAAGCTGGGTTCCCTCTGCATGCCGTCTGAGAATGGCCATACTTTTGGCATTTGTAGCATCTCAACGGATTAGGAATATAAGGATGAATGCGACAGAGTAGATATCCTGCTTTTACTGTTGAGGGTAGATTTGGACTGTTAAAGGTGAGAATGATACTTCTGGTGGGTGTGAGTATATTGTCACTTTTAGTCATGATTCTTTTGACAGCAATTACATTTTGTTCATTTAGCTCTTCTTTAATTTCTTCTTCTGTCACATTCAAAAGGTCCCAACTAGATATAACACCCTTAGATGTATTTAGAGTTGCATGGGCAGTTACCTTTACTGGAATTTTTGCAAAGTTTGTCACTTTCAGGAGTTTTTCAGAATGCCTGCAGTTGACAGTTTCTACTAGTAAGTCCCCCGATTGCAATCTCTTAACCATCTTGGGAGACCCTGCAATACTTTCCAAGTGTTTTTGGATAAGAAAGGGGGATAGCTTACTAAGAGGCTGTTCTGATAATGAATGCATTATTAAAAATGCAGGAAACTCGGTCGCAGAGGAAATGGTTTTTAACCTCTTTGCTTGCGAAGAGTCATGTTCGTGCTCTGTGTTTAGCCGACTGCTTGTCGGTTCTAAACAAGGAAACATATTTTGTTCCATCTTGTCTCCTTTTAGCCCCTGGCAGATGAACTTTTCTGCCAAGGTTACCAGCCCCGCCACGGGGAGGCAGGAGCAGTGCCTGGAGTGACCAAGTGAAATTAGTAGGAGTTAGTCGATTAGATATGAAAAATAAAGAAAGGTTACTTTCTTTCCTTGCTCTCTACCAGTACTTTTGATACAAGAGCTACTAAATTAAAGGATTTCTCAAAGAGAGGAACGTAAAAGAGAACGCAGAATTCACCTATCAAAAAGTCGCAGTGAAAGCACAAATAGAAATTGCTCAGTCAATCGCTTGGCACCTGGGGCCAGTTATAGCTCAGACACAGCATGGTTTTGTTAAGGGGAAGTCTTGCCTGACCAATCTGTTTGGATACTAGGATGCAGTCACAAAAGAACTGGATACAGGGAATAACTTTGATATTATATCATTGGATCTTAGAAAGGCTTTTGATACTGTTGCACAAATTGGAGCAGTGTGGCATTGGAGGCTAATTGCTGCTATGGATAAAGGGGTGGTTGAGGGGGAGAAGACAGAGTGGTAATCAATGGACACTGCTCATCATGGATTAATGTTATTAGTGGAGTCCCTCAGGGTTCAGTGTGGGTCCATTGTTGTTTTCTGTATTTATAAATAATATTGATGATGGTATATCAAGCTTAATGTCCACGTTTGCAGACGATACAAAGGTTGGCAGGGTTGTTAAGGACACTACTGACGCTATGCTGCTGCAACAGGATCTCGAAAGGTTGAGCAGATGGGCTGAGAGGTGGCAATGAAGTTTAACATTGACAAATGTAAAGTACTACATATGGGAAACAGCAACCCCAGAGCAACGTATCAACTCGGTGGTACTACACTGACAGTGGTAGAGAATGAAAAGTACCTGGGGATAATTGTGCAGGCAGATATGAAGTTCTCTGAGCAGTGCAGATGGGCTGCAAGAGAAGCTCATGGTGTCTTATCAATGATATACAGGAATTTTTCTAGCAGGGATAAGGAGGTGATTATTCCCTTGTATAAGGCAATGGTCAGGCCACACCGTGAGTACTGTATACAGGTCTGGAGAAATGAGGTCTCCAGACAGATTCTGTCTGGAGACCTCATTTCAAGAAGGATGTAGAGCTTCTGGAACAAGTACAGAGAAGGGAAACAAGATTAGTGAATGGAACAAAGGGTTGCTCTTATGAAGAAAGGCTTAAGTTTTGCAAATTACAGTGTCTGGAGACTAGGCACCAGCGAGGTGATCTGATAGAGGTGTATAAAGCCTTGAATGGTTTGAGCACGCTCAATGCTGATGGGATTCTGCATCTTGCTCAGAATAATCACCTGAGAGGGCATAAATTCAAATTGAGGAAAGACAGATGTAGGATAGATGTGCAGAAATTTGCCTTTAGCCAGCGGGTAGTTGGTTGGTGGAACAGACTTCCATTCTTTGTTGTGGAAATTGATAGCTTAAATAAATTTAAGGATCAGCTGGAAACATATTTTGAACGAATGTAGGGGTGAAGTGGAATTTTTTTTTTTTTTCCCCTTTGGCTGATTCTGCATAAGCTTGCTTTCTTGCATCATATGCCTCTACTAATGCTAATGAATGACGATTTCATGCTGATATGCCTCACTTGCTATTCCAAAACATTCCACAGGTGTTCAGTTGGATTAAAGTCAGGTCAATTTGGAGGCCAATCAAGATGGGTGATATCTTCACTGTGTTCCTCAAATAACTCATGATTACACAGTACATTATCCTCTTGGAAGATCCCATTTCAGTCCCAGAAATTTATGCAACATGGCAGAGTGTACATAGTGTCCTAAGAGCTGCCAGTAGACCTCACTAATGAAATGTTGGTCCATATGCACCCAGGATCCCAGTTCTTGCCAGCAAAACATGCCCCATATCAAGCAATCACTGCCACCTGCTTGGATAGTGGGCACCATGCACGATGTGTTCGTCCGTTGACTTGCATTGCTTGTGCCACACAAAAAGACATCCATCGACATGTTGCACAAGGAATTTGGACTTATCCGAACAGCACACTTGTTTTCAATGATCCAGTGTTAAACCAGCATGTTGTTGACACCACAACATTAATAGTCGTCGATGATCAACAGTGAGGAGAGGGTTGTCTGCTGTGGAACCCCATACATCAGGATGTGTGGTGCATCATCATTTGGGATGTTGTTCTTGCATTCTCCATACTGTATTCCAATTTCAACTGTTGCACAGGACCTGCCACTGAGCCCATACAACGCATTGCACCTTTCACTCACAACGAACTTTCACCTTACATAATCCTTTACAGTTCTGTCAGCCAGAGGCGGTTTGACTTGTTTGACATTATTCTTTGTACACCTTAACCACAGTGGGCCATGAGCGACTGACAAGTTGTGATGTTTCTGATATATGAAGCACCCAATGCAGAAGCTTCCACAATCATGTCCTTTTGAACTTCATGATATCTTTACTATATCTCATAACCGCTACTTCATCACTTTGATTTGCACAACCAGATGAAGATTACCACTGCTCTAGAATACAAAAATGTTTGACTTTCACAGGCCATTACGATTGAGGGTTCACAATTCAATAATCACTGAGTGTATAAAGCAATGGTTAGGCTTCATCTTGAGTATTGCATAAGAGTCTGGAAGCTTAATTTTAGGAAGGATGTGGAGATCTGTTGTAACAGATGCAGAGAATAACAACACCATTAGTCAAGGGCACAAAAGGATACTTTTACCATGTATCCTTGGTAAATTGCATAGCACTTGGAAACTAGGTGCCTGCAAGTAGACCTGATGGAAGTGTTTAAGGATTTGAATTGATTGAGTAAACTAAATGCTAATGGCATCCTTACTCTTTCTCAGACAACACACATGAAAGACATAAACTTAAATTTAAAAAGGATGGATGCAACATAGGTGTGCAAAAATTTGCTTCCATCCAGAGAATGACTGACTGCTTGATTATTGGAACCAACTCCATCTGATGTTGTGGAAGTGGTAGTTTAAATACATTTAAAGAAAAATTAGAAATATTTTTAGAGGGGACGAATAGATGAGGTGAGCTGATTTTTTATTATTCTGTTTTGTTTTGTTTTTTGCTGATGCTACATATTATTATTATTATTAGCCATATGGTGCAAGGAAGCCTGAGGCTTATGCGGCACCAGCCAAAAAAAAAAAAAAAAAAATTCTGAATTACAGCTCTGGACCCTGGGTGTGCCAAGCCCATACTCATCAGATGTGAGCCCCTGGGGTTTAAGCTTTCTTCCTTTCATCATTTGCCATTACTAATACTAATTAAAATGCCCCATTTGTTGCACACCTAAAAGCGAGTGCCATTGGTATGAAATTTTTCTTAGCAAGGTCAGTTTTATAAATCTGTACGCCCCACAGAAAATATCATTATATTATCCCTCCTCTCTCAGAGGAAAATTTTTTAAATAGTGATTCTCCAAACACTAATCTGAAGACATACTATCCACCAATGTGTACTGGGACATCAATAGGATATGAAAAAAACCTCTGGTGATAAAAAGAAAATTTTAATATTGGGTATGACTTCCATGGGCTTTGATGATATCAATAACTGTCTTAGGGACATTTTCAGAAAATATACAGAAAAAGCTAGTTCTCTGCTTGAACTACGAAGTCTTATCTTACTCCAAACTGTTTCTCTAAACATTCCCAAGTTGCTTATTTTGATTCAGATGCGACTAGAAATGGCAGGTTCTGCATATTATTCTACTTAATGCAATACTGACCAGCTTTGTAATATCACACTGCTTGTGTTGCACCAATTGTTCACATTCATGCTTTTTATTTCTCCAGTTGATGTAAGGTTGTGAAAAGGCATAGGCAAATTAATGAAGAAAAGCAAAACATAATTGCAATGTGTTGTTTGTTGATTGACATGTAGGCGTGACAGATGATGTAATGATTAGATTGTTCTCATTAATTAAAGCAGATTATTGGAGTTCATGAGTGTTTTTGCTATTAGAAAAACCTGCTAACTTCAGAACAGGGTGTGCACAACAGACTATTGGCATTTTTTAATTGTGTTGGTTGTTTTTATTGTGGGTTTTTTTAATAGACTTTCATTTTTGGCTAGTGAAAAAAAGGTTATGTTAGTTTATGCCACTAATTTTAATTCAAGCAGGCTAGTGAAAAAAGGTTAGGTTATGTTACGCTGGCTGGAGTGTGTACCCTGTTCTTAAGTTTACCAAGGTTATTTTTTTTTTCCTTATATTTCCTAACCCAACCTTAAATGTTAGGTTAGGAAATAATAGGAAAAGGTTTCATTACCTTTTCCTATTATTTAGGTTAAGAAAAGAAAGAAAGATTCTTTATATATATATGCCTATCATAATGTCAATTGATCACCTAATGCTATGACATTATAGTCTGTTGTGTTCATGTACCAATCAGTACATCATCTGTCACGCCTATGTGTCAATCAATATATCGTTGTCGACTTTACTGACGCTGACTGAAAATACGCACTGTCTGTTTACCAAGAATGCAGGGAGAAACTGCAGTGGCAGCAAACCAGTTTGTCTGGTAAGTTTCCCTGTGGTTCTCATGTTGGCTTTCTTTACCGTCGCTGGATTTTGATTTGAGTAACATTCTAATAATCTGAGCTTGAACTCCACTAAAAATGTTTCAATAGACCCTCAACTGCAAAAAGCATGGATACCACTACACTAGATGATTGTAGCAGTTGTGATGTTGCCGTGGAAAGATAGTGAATTAAGAAAATTCAGATTAAAGGACTGGATCACAGAATTTCACAATTTTATTAATCAATTGACTTCCATGACAATGCAACAGATGAACCATCTAAATCACTAAAGATAAAATGAGTGTTTTAGTTCAAAAAGAGTGGTGTGTAGGGCCATAGCTGGGTCATCTTTTATTGGCACAAAAGGTGATATAGTAGTAGTAGTAGTAGGAGTAGTGGCATGTGATGCAAGAAAGCAAGTGTATGAGCTTATGCAGCATCAGCCAAAAAAAAAAAAAAAAAAAATCACACCATTCCCTCCAAATGCCTGTCCAGTTCCTCCTTAAATTTATTTAACCTGTCAACTTCCACAACGACAGATGGAAGTTTGTTCCAGCAATTAACCACCCGCTGGCTACAGGCAAATTTCCACACATCTGTCTTTTCTTAATTTGAATTTGTGCCCCCTTAGGTTCGTAATCTCAACAAGTGGAAGGATCCCATCAGAATTCAGCCTGCTCAACCCATTCAAGGCCTTATACACCTCAATCAGATCACCACGCAGGTGCCTAGTCTCCAGCCACTGCAATTTGCAGAACTTAAGCTTAAGCACCTCCTTAAATTTATGTACCCTATCAACTTCCACGACAGATGGAAGTTTGTTCCAGCAATTAACCACCTGCTGGCTAAAGGCAAATTTTCGCACATCTATTTTACAGCTGTCTTTTCTTAATTTGAATTTATGCCCCCTTAGGTTCGTGATCTGAACAAGTGGAAGGATCTCATCAGAATTCAGCATGCTCAATCCATTCAAGGCCTTATACACCTCAATCACATCACCATGCAGGTGCCTAGTCTCCAGCCACAGCAATTTGCAGACCTTAAGCCTCTATTGGTAAGAGGATCCCTTCATTCCCCTCACCAATCTTGTTGCCCTTCTCTGTACATGCTCAAGCAAATCTACATCCTTCCTAAAATGAGGCCTCCAGACCTGTACGAAGTACTCAAGGCGTGGCCTGGCCATTGCCTTATACAGAGGGACAATCACCTCCTTCTCCCTGCTAGCAGAATTCCTATATATCATTGACAAAACCCCATGACCTGCCCTGGCAGCCTGTCTGCATTGCTCAGAAAACTTCATATCTGATTGCACAATTACTCCCAGGTCTTTTTCATTTTCTACCACCTTAAGTGTAGTACCACACAGTTGGTACATTTCTCTGGGGTTACTTCTACCCATATGCAGTACTTTGCATTTGTTAAGGTTAAACTTCAGTTGCCCCTTCTTAGCCCATCTGCCCAAATTATCTAGATCCTGTTGCAGTAGCACACTGCCATTACTGTCATTAACAACCGTGCCAACCTTTGTATCATCTGCAAACTTCGACATTAAGCCTGATATACCTTCATCAATATCATTGATAAATATACAAAACAACAGTGGACCTAACACCGAACCTTGTGGGACTCCACTAATAACATTAGTCCACAAAGAGCAGCACCCATTGATTACCACCCTCTGTCTTCTCCCACTTAACCATCCTTTTATCCATTGTAGCAACTTACCCTTAATACCATTCTGCTCCAATTTGTACAATAGTCCTCCATGCGCAACAGTGTCAAAAGCTTTCCTGAAATCCAAATATGTGATATCAAAATTATTTTTTGCCTCTAGTTCCTTTGTAACCACATCATAATATCCTATCAAATTTGTCAGACAAGACTTTCCCTTAACAAACCCATGCTGTGTCTGAATTACTGCTGCAGTCTTGTCTAGATGATCCTGCAATGCATCAGTACCAATATTGTACATATTGGTACTGATGATATTATGAATAGGCAATCTGATGATTTTCTTAATATTTATAGAGAAATATTAAAAAATATCCACAAATTAGTATTAAAATTAAAGGTGTCTGGAATACTTCTCACACAAGATAGGAGAGAGAGACCACACAGGTAGAATTTTTCATAGCATGGTATGTCCATGTTAACAGAAAAGACAGTTTTTATATGGCTGGTCTGGTTAAAGAAATAATGCAGATTCATCTAGACAGGAATACACTTATACTGCAATCACAGCACGGATTTGTTAAGGGGTGATTTTGTCTGACCAATCTAAATGGATATTATAATGCAGTAACAAAAGAACTGGATGCAAAAAATAATTTTGATATCATATATTTGGGTTTTAGGAAAGCTTTTGATATTGTTGCACAATAAAGATTGATGTACAAATTAGAGCAATGTAGCATTGAGGAAAGTCACTGCTCTGGTTAAAAAGGATGATTATGGAAGAAGACAGAGTCGTTATTAATGGACACTGCCCTTCATGGACTAATGTTATTAGTGGAGTCCCCCCACGGTTCAGTGAGTGTTAGGACCATTGTTGCTTTCTGTATTTATTAATGATATTGATGAAGGTATATCAGACTAAATGTCTCAGTTTGCAGATGATACGAAGGTTGACAGGGTGGATAATGACAATAATCAGAGTAAGCTGCAGCAACAAGATTTAAACAAATTAGGCTGATGGTCTGAGAAATGGCAATTGAAGTTTAACATTGATAAATGCAAGGTACTGCATATGGATAGTAGTAATCACAAATTAATGTATCAACTGTGTGGTACTACACTCAGTGCAGTGGAAAATGAAAAAAGATGTGGGGATAATTATGCAGTCAGACATGAAGTTTTCTGAGTAATGCAGACAAGCTGCTGGGCCAGCTTATGGAGTTTTATCTATAATTTACAGGAAATATACTGGCAGGGCAAGGTAGTGATTATTCCCTTGTATAAGGCAATGGTTACACTGCACCTTGAGTACTGCATACAGGTGTTGGAGGCCTCATTTTAGGAAGATGTAGTTCCGGAATTTGTGGAGATGGACAATAAGATTGTTGAAGGTAATGAAAGGGTGGTCTTACCAAGACAGGCTTCAGTTATGAAAAATTTCAGTGGCTTGAGACTAGACACCTGTGAGGTGATCTGTTTGAGTTTTTTAAGGCTTTAAATGGATTGAACAAGCTCAATGCCGATGGAATTCTTCCTGTTATTCAGACTACACACAAGAGGGGCATAAATTCAAATTCAGAAAGATGGTTGCAGGATAGATGTGAGGAAATTTACCTTCAGCGAGAAGGTGGTTTACTGTTGGAACAAGCTTCCATTTGGTGTTGTGGAGATGGGCTGTTTAAATAAATTCAAGGAAGACCTAGACAACTTATTGGAAGGGTGGACAAGTGATGTGGGAGGGAGTTTTTTTTTTGGCTATTGCTTTATAAATTTGTTTCCTTGCATCATATGCCACTGATAATAATAACAGGATGATGGGTGATCATTTAATTTGTGGACTGGCGCAAGATTTTATGTTTACCATGCAAACTTTCCATAACTGTCACTATAGGCACTCTCCCCGATCACTACTGAGCAGACTCTTTGTGTATGTGCTAGTACTTGTCGAGCTAGTATTGTGTGAAGAGTTTTTTAGCCATGTGTAAATGACAATAGTTTTGAAAAAAATTATCATGTTGGACGTACAAATGGAACAGTGATATGTAATTCGTTATTGTGTCAGATCGGGCTTAAATGCATTTGGAAACAGTTAAAGAGATTAATGAAGCATGTGGTAATGAGTGTCTTGGCAGGATGGCCATATTTAAATGGCACATGTAATTCAGTGAAGGCCATTAATCTGTTGCAGATGACCCACAACCTGCTCAGCCTTATTCCTCAACAACTCCTAAGCAAATCACAAAACCCTAGGACAGGCAAATTGCACTTCGTGAATTAGCTGTTGGAATGTCCATTTCATAAGGTAGTGCTCACAGTATTGTGAAAGATCACCTGAAAATGTGACAAATCTATGCCTGCTGGATTCCACACAGTTTGACTCCAGAACAAAAACAGCAAAGAGTACACATGTGCAAAGAAATGATTGATAATTTTGAAACACAGGATCAAAACTTCTTAAATCAAATAGTGACTTTTGATGAAACTTTGATTTTTCACTATGATCCAGAGACAAAACAACAATCGAGTAAATGGAAGCATTCTGCCTTGAATTTATTTAAGCTGTCAACTTCTACAACAACAATTGGAAGTTTGTTCCAGCAATGAACCACCCGCACGCTAAAGGCAAATTTCTGCACATCTATTCTACAACTGTCTTTCCTCAATTTGAATTTATGTCCTCTCAGGTGATTAATCTGGGCAGGAGGAAGAATCCCACTAGCATTGAGTTTGCTCAGATCATTCAAGGCCTTATACACCTCAATCAGGATCACCTTGCAAGTGCCTAGTCACAAGACACTGTAATTTGCAAAACTTAAGCCTTTCTTTGTGAGAGCAACCCTTTGTTCCTCTCACCAATCTTGTTTCCCTTCTCTGTACTCATTCCAGCAGCTCTACATCCTTCCTAAAATGAGGTCTCCAGACCTGTATACAGTACTCAAGGTGTGGCCTGACCATTGCCTTATACAAGGGAATAATCACCTCCTTATCCCTGGTAGAAAACTTCCTGTATATCATTGACAAGACACCATGAGCTATGATTAGCCCAGTGGTTATGACCCAGGTTCCAAACCCAATGCAAGGAAAATGGTGGAAGAAGGAAAATAATTGCCAAAGTCACTTCATTGGACCTACCCTCCCCCCCCCCCAACAGTTGAAGTGACAGCTAAGGCAGAGAGTGGCACCATCTGATGTCGCACCCATAACCACCACCTACCACTGGATGTCAAAGCTAAACATGTCCAACTCCAGAGCTGGACGAAGATAAGAAGTAGAAATACTGAACATACTGCATCAAGTGTGGTGCAGGATAAAGTCTCTCACATTTAGACCTTAGAGGGGTTGGTTCAAAAAAGTCAGAGACAGTTTCCCATGGACAACAGTGGAGCAACTGGTGCTGTCTCTCAGAATACTACCACAATTGAAAGGCAAGATGACCCAGCACAACCAACTGGAAATGCTTCCTGCACAATTGCACTAGAGACTACCCAGAAAGGAAGAAGCCAAAGCATGAAATGGAGCACTGAAATGAATATGTTCATTACACAAGCATACTGTGAAGTAACAAAGGTAGAGACAGACATGGCAATGTACAGTACGAAACTGCACAGGTGGGTGGAATGATTCCCAACTGTTCAGGTCACCAAACAGCAAATAGCAGACCAGAGATGGACCATCATAATTAAGAACCTTATAGCTCCAACAATCATGGGAAAAAAAATCAAGCAGAATGTGAGCAACCAATTACAAATTGGACTTTTTAATCATTTCTGAAATCAGAAATGATTAAAAAGTCCAATTTGCCTTAGGAAGTTAAAATATTCAGAAATATTTGCCCTGTCACCAATGAGATTTTCTAGAGTTATTGGTTTACGAAGATTATCCAGTGATAGCAAGGTTGAAGTTCTGTCTTGTTTATAGTAGGGGCAGTCAATGAGAATATGTTTCACAGTCAGATTTATAGAACAATGTGGACACTGTGGCGGATCATCTCCTGTCAGTAAATGAAAGTGAGTCAGATGGGTATGACCTATTCTTGCTCTTGAAAGGACTGCTTCTTCTCATCTTGATGTACTGACAGTGGAGCACCAAATTTTCGGATCCTATGTAAACGTCTTCTTCTTCTGGCGTTGTAACCCAGGGTGGGTTACTCAGCCTTCTCGATGATGTTCCACCAGTAAGCCCTCCCAGAAGTTAAACTTCTTATTCTCATGGTCTTTAAGTCCTCTTCTATGTCATCCATCCATCTTTTCCATGGTCTTCCTCTTGCCCCCACTACTGATAGGTTTCCATTCCATTATCCTCTTAGTTGTTCTGCTGTCATCCATTCTCATTACATATCCCAACCAGGAAAGCCTCTAGCTCTTCACAAATCTGACGATGTCCGCACCCTGAATAAGATTGTCAAGTTCATGGTTCATTCTAATCCTCCAGAATCCATCAAAGTCTTGTACAGGCCCAAAGACTTTTTTGCAAAATTTTACGCTCGAACCCTCTCAACAACTGCTCATCTTTACTTGTTAATGTCCAAGCTTCATAACTGTATGTTACAACTGGTCTAACGAGACTTTGGTATATCCTTAATTTTAAATGTCTGTTCAATACTCTGGACTTCATTAGTTTTTCATATGCACAGAAGCATCTATTTCCACTCAGGATACGGGACGTAATTTCATTAGTAATAGAGTTGGACTGGTTTATCTGCAAACCTAGATAGGTGAAATTTTGAACATGCTCAAACGAGAAGCTGCTGGTTTTTTAAAACAATGTGGACACTGTATGGATCATCTCCTGTGAGTAAATGAAGGTGGGTCAGATGGGTATGACCTATTCTTGCTCTTGAAAGGACTGCTTCTTCTCATCTTGATGTACTGACAATGGAGAGCCAAATTTTCTGATCCTGTTTTAACTGAAAGAGTTTATTATTAGGCTGAGTGTGCCAGAATGCTGTCCATTCTGATAGGCATGCAGCATTAACACCCCACAGGTGCCTAGTCTCAAGACACTGTAATTTGCAAAACTTAAGCCATTCTTCGTAAGAGAAACCCTTTATTCTGTTCCCTAATCTTGTTGCCCTTCTCTGAGCTCGTTCCAACAGCTCTACATCCTTCTTAAAATGAGGCCTCCAGACCTGTATCCAGTAATCAAGGTGTGGTCTACCATTGCCTTATACAAGGGGATAATCACCTCCTTATCCCTGCTAGAAAAATTCTTGTATATCATTGACAATACACCATGAGCTACTCTTGCAGTACGTCTGCACTACTCAGAGAACTTCATATCTGCCTGCACAATTACCCCCAGGTCCTTTTCATTCTCTACCACTGTCAGTGTGGTACCACAGAGTTGATACTTTACTCCGGGATTACTGCTTCCCATATGTAGTACTTTACATTTGTCAATGTTAAACTTCATTTGCCACCTCTCAGCCGATCTGCTGAGAGGTGGCAAATGAAGCAAATCCTGTTGCAGCAGTTTACTGTCATTAGTGTCATTACGAACCGTGCCAATCTTCATATTGTCTGCAAACTTGGACATTAAGCCTGTTTTACCATTATCAGTATAATTTATAAATACAGAAAACAACAATGGACCCAACACTGAACCCTGAGGGACTCCATTAATAACATTAGTCCACAAAGAACATTAGTCCAAATCACCTCGCCAGTGACTAGTCTCCAGACACTGTAATTTGCAAAACTTAAGCCTTTCTTTGTAAGAGCAACCCTTTGTTCCATTCGTTAATCTTGTTGCCCTTCCCTGTACTCGTTCCAACAGCTCTGTATCCTACTTAAAATGAGGCCTCCAGACCTGTATACAGTACTCTAGGTGTGGCCTGACCATTGCCTTATACAGGAGGATAATCACCTCCTTATCAATGCTAGAAAAATTCTTGTATATCATTGACAAGACACCATGAGCTACTCTTGCAGCCCGTCTCCACTACTCAGAGAACTTCATATCTGCCTGCACAATTACCCCCAGGTTCCTTTCATTCTCTACCACTGTCAGTGTAGTACCACAGAGTTGATACGTCGCTCTGGGGTTGCTGTTTCCCATATGTAGTACTTTACATTTGTCAATGTTAAACTTCATTTGCCACCTCGAAGCCCATCTGCTCAACCTTTCCAGATCCTGTTGCAGCAGCATAGCATCAGCAGTGTCCTTAACAACCCTACCAACCTTTGTATCATCTGCAAACTTGGACATTAAGCTTGATATACCATCATCAATATTATTTATAAATACAGAAAACAATAATGGACCCAACACTGACCCCTGAGGGATTCCACTAATAATATTATTCCACAATGAACAGTGTCCATTGATTACCACTCTCTGTCTTCTCCCCCTCAACCATCCCTTTATCCATAGCAATTTGCCTCCAATGCCACACTGCTCCAATTTGTGCAGCAGTCTTCCATGCGCAACATATCAAAAGTTTTTCTAACATCCAAGTGTATAATATCAAAGTTATTCCCTGCATCCAGTTCTTTTGTGACTGCATCATAGTATCCAATCAAATTGGTCGGCAAGACTTCCCCTTAACAAAACCATGCTGTGTCCGAGCTATAACCGAAGTCTTGTCTAGATGATCCTACAGTGCTTCTTTAACCAGTGCCTCCATTAATTTCCCTGTAACAGAGGTTAAACTAACAGGTCTATAATTACTTGCATCTCTCTTTGTCCTCCTTTGTGAATTGGGGTCACATTTGGACATCTCCAATCCACGGGTTCTTCCCCTGAGTCCAGGGAAGCTCTCATAATTATGTCTAAGGATTTGATTACTTTCTTTACTGCCTCTAACATAACTGGATAGATTCCATCCACCCCAGGTACCTTTCTTTTGTTTATCTTCAACAATTTCTCCTCCACTTTACTCTCAGTTATTACAAGATTTTCTAGCTTACTGACAGAGTTGAATACACCTCTGGCATTCACCTCCCTGAATAACTCCTCATTTGTGAATGTAGATGAAAAGTATTCATTTAGTTTGTTAGCTACCTGAGCAGGATCATCAACAGTTGAACCTTTGATATCAAGTGGACCAATCTGATTCATCCCCTTCCTTCTAGGGTTTACAACAGAAAAGAACTCTGAAGTTTTTCTTTGCACCTTTTGCCAAAGATTTCTCGTAATCTGCCTTCGCCTGCCTAACCTCCTTTGTAACTTGGTTACAGACCAGCTTGTATCTATCATAGGCTTCTGTGTCACATGTTAATTTATATGTATCCCATGCATTTTTCTTCTCTGTCACATGTCTAATTAGTTCATCTGACATCCATTTAGGGCTAAATCTTGAACGATATTTCTTTGTTGGTATGTAAAGCCTAGTAGCTTTCAAGATTAATTCTTTGAATGCTTCCCATTTTGAATTTGCTGTTGGTAACATCATCAGTTGGTCCCACCATACAGAATTTTAAATACTGTCTCAGACCACCGTAGTCACCTTTACGAAAGAAAAAATCGTTCCCTTTACCCTTGATGGTAGTTACCTCTTTCAGTAAATCCCACTTCCGGACACTGTGATCACTGCCACCTAGTGGTTCTTTTATCTGTGTATTCTTGATGCATAAAGGATCACTACTGATAATCAGATGAACAAGAGTATTACTCCCTCTAGTTGCCTCCCGAACATGCTGTTGTAGAAAACAATCATCCAATAAATCCACAAAAGCCTTGCTAGTGTGTGAGTGACCAACCCACAAATTCCAGTCAATCTCTGGGAAATTAAAATCCCCCATTATAAGGGGGATTTTAATTTCTCTGATTTACTTGTCCACTCTAATTCTCTGCAAAATTGCTCATTATTCTCCATTGGATTCATTTGGCCTATAACACACACCCACTCTCATTTTTCCTTTCCCAGTGCTTATGTCACACCAAACAGACTTAACATTGCATTGTCCACCAACATCGATTGTATGCACTTCCTTAGATTTTATGTGTTTCTTAACTAACAGCATAACTCCTCCTCCCTTTCTGTCCTGTCTATCCTTTCTGTGCACATTATACTCCCCAAATTCCAGTTCTGCACTGCTTATGTCTGTGTGACACCATGTCTCTGATATCCCAACAATAACTGCCTTTGATGTCTTGAGTAGCACTTCAAGCTCATTGAATTCATTAATTATACTCCTAGCATTAGCGCACATGCAAGTATACATGCATGTTTCTACTCTTACGGAGATGGAAAGGTCATCTGCATAGAGGTAAGTCTGAACTGTATTTGGAAGCTGGTTAGTGATAGAATCTATTCTAAAAGTAAAAATAGTGGCATTCTGTACCGATCCCTGTGGAACACCTTCTTGCTGAATGAATGTTGCAGAGATGGCACGTTGGTACTGAACTTGAAAAGATCTAGTTTGTAGAAAATTCTTCACAAATATAGAAAGGTTGCCCAGTAGACCAAGAGAGTAAAGATCTTTAAGTAAGCCTTCTCTATATCTATTGAAACCATTACTAGATGTTCATGTTTAACAAAGGCATTATGAATCACAAATTCAGCATTGACAATGAGATCCAAGCATGACCTGTTTTGTCAAAAGCTATGTTCACTATAGCTCCTTACAGCTATAGTCAACTAATAATGGCTATAGTTCTAATGAGCTATAGCCATATGTTCTGATTAAAATATGATCTCAGTATTCTGACTCAGTGATCCGGACAAGCCTACTGTAGACAATTTTTTTCAAGGATTTTGCTGAGGCAGCTTGAGAGAGATATTGGTCTATAGCTATGAGGGTTGCTTGGATCTTTTCCAGGTTTAGGAATGCCAAAACAGTAGAATGATGCCAAGAAGCTGGATAAATATTTTCTAATAAAATATAGTTGTAAAAGACCAGAAGGATGTGCAAAGCTTTGTCATCAAGATATTGAAGCATGACATAATAGATCCCGTCTGGTCTGGCAGCACCATTGTTGGCTATTTTAATGGCAGCTGCAGTTATGGAGCAAGCCTACAAGAAGCACTGCAACCTGCACATAGCTTACATTGCAGTAGTCAATGTCTTCGACTCCGTGCCCCACAGCTGACTAATAAGACACTGAAAATCAACAGAGTCAACCAGACACTGACACACTTCCTAGGAGCAACCATGGCAAAATGGAGAACTACCATCAATGTAGAGAATATCATGACCAAACTAATACTCATCAGAAGAGGAATCTTCCAGGGAGATGCCCTGAGGCCACTATGGTTCTGTCTAGCACTTAACCCACTGTCCACTATGCTCAATAACAGTGAGTATGGATATACCCTAAAAGAAGGAGGAAGAACCTGTAGAATATTCTTCACAAATATAAAAAGGTTGCCCCGTGGACCAAGAGAGTAAAGATCTCTAAGTAAGCCTTCTCTATATCACTCTCACCTGATGTACATGGATGACATCAAACTCAATGCCACAACTGAGAATAAACTCCGACAGCTACTCTGGATCACCAAAGACTTAGCACTGACATGAGGATGCAATTTGGCCTAGACAAATGCAAAAATCCATGGATTGCATCAAGGGCATCCAGTCAGGCAAAACTACTGGCTGAAGACTGGTCAAGAGATTGAAGGCATGACAGAGGGAGAAGTATACAAATAACTGGAGGTGATGCACATCCACCAGTTCGAACACAAGGACATTCAAGGCCTGCCTGACTGAGAAATACCATACGAGACTGAGAAACCTACTAAAATCAAAGCTGAATGGTGGGAACATGGTCACAGCAATAAACACTTATGCAGTCCCAGTACTATGTTTGTTTGTTTGTACTTTTATGGCACAAAAGCTGCTTCAGCTATATTGCACCTGTTCCAGTTTTGTTAACACTGATGTTTGAATATTAGATGCAATTGGTAACGTTTATTAGACTGAGGTATGTAAAGAGTTCCTTTACATCTGAGTTTTCTCCCATAATGAGTTCAAGACTTAACTGTTCATTTGCATGCGATTTGAAAGCCAATTGGTAGGCAATTTGGTAACGTGGACATTCTATGATGACGTGCTTCACTGTTAGTATGGTCAGAAACTGAGGGCATTGTGGAGAATCATCTTTTGTTAGGAGATAAGAGTGTGTTAAATGTGTATGTCCAATGATAAGCCGGTGAGGATAACCTCTTTGTGTCTATTTGCCTGAAAATGTGATTTCCAGGATTTTGGCTATATTTGATTTGATATAGTTTGTTGTTTTTTTGAGATTTCCAGGTCTGTGTCCAAATAGTTTCAGAGGCTTTTCGAATGACATTTTTAAAGTCCCTGTGTGGAATTTTATGCAGGTGATATTTTTCATTTGATGGATGTTTGGCAGCCTGATCAGCACGTTCATTGCCCAGTATTCCAGAGTGTTCAGGAATCCAAGTGAATCTGACTTTTTGGTTTTTAGTCTTAAGAAGCGATACGCAGGAAAGGATTTTTCTTAGATACGGATGAGATGGTTGATTTTGTAGCTGTAAAGCATATATTGCACTTAATGAGTCTGTAAAAATGATACTTTTTAAGAAGGAAGTTTTGGCAATGTCATCTAGTGTGAGACTTATTGCAAACAGTTCAGCACTATAGATACTACACTCTATTGGAAGGGACTGAGAAATTATGCTACTTGGCAGGACCACAGCAACACCAATGTGTGTATCCGTTTTGGAGCCATCAGTGTACAGTTGTGAGTAATCAGAGAATTCATTACATGAGAGGAATGCAGCTGTTTCATATATTGATTTGGGATGTTATTTTGTCTCCATTTTGTGAGGTCCATGTTATAGTCAGCTGAACTTATTTCCTGCAGGGGAAGATATGTATCTTGGTAGATTTTATCCATATTTAAGTTCCATTGCGAAAGTATTTCTTTTAGTTGTATGCCGGCAGGTTTGCATATGCTAGGTTTCTTCTTGTATAAAGTTTCCCATTTTAGAGTATACAGATATTGCCATGTTGAATGTCCAGGAAGACTGAATTTTTGCAGTGTAGTTCAGGAGAAGAAGTTGTCTATGAAGGCTGAGTGGAAGTTCATAAATCTCCATGTATAGGCTGTACACAGGTGAGGTACAAAATGCTCCAGAAACAACACGTAATGCACTGTGATGGATAGTATCTAACTAATTTAGAACACTTTTCCTTGCAGAAGAGTAGATGGGAGAACCATAACCTAATCTAGATCTTATCATTGCTCGATAAATGTGCAAAAGTGAATAGCGATCAGCTCCCCATGTAATGGAAGCTATTGCTCTCAGAATGTTTAATTTGTTTACACACACTGTATGTAGATGTTTTATATGGTTTAGGAAATTTAATTTTTGATCCATGATTAGACCTAGTAATCGGATATCATGTTTCAGTGGGATTTGTTGATTGCTTATTCTTAGTTCTGGGTCAGGATGCATCTTTTGTTTTCTGCAGAAGTGTATTGCTGCTGTCTTTTGTACTGAGAGTCGATATCCATTATAGATGGACCAAGACTCTATTTTGTTTATAGTGCATTGAAGCTGTCTCTCAATTGTCCGCATATTCTGTGAGTGACATGAAATAGTGAGATCGTCTGCATATAGATATGTTTCTACTGTTTCTGGAATGACTTCTGTGATAGGATTGATTTTTATTGCGAAAAGTGTTGCACTAAGGACTGAGCCTTGGGGTGCCCCCCGTTCTTCATTGTATATTTGCGACAAAATGTTATGGTAGCAGACTTGGAAAGTTCTTTTATACATAAAGTTCTGGAGGAACTTTGGTAGATGACTTTGCAATCCTAATTTGTGCAATTCCTGTAGGATACCATATCTCCAGGTAGTATCAAAAGCCTTTTCAATGTCGAGACATGTCAAAACACGATGTTCATTTCGGAGAAAGGCATTATGGATGTTTGCTTCTGCTTTTGTCAATATATCCAGTGTTGATCTGTTTTTCTGAAAACCATATTGGCTCGGACTAAGGAGATTGTGCGAGTCAAGAAACCACATTAACCGATCATTCACCATTCTTTCTAAAGTTTTACTAAGACAGCTAGTGAGGGAAATAGGGTGATAATTATTTGGATTTGAATGGTCCTTCCCTGGTTTTGGAAAGGCCAGCACAAACGAATGCTGCCAAGAGTCTGTATATGTGTGCTCAAGGTATATCCTATTATAAAGCAGTAGGAGCATGAATAAGGAATTTTCAGTGAGGTGCTTAATCATTTGATAGTGGATTCCATCCAGACCTGCTCTACTTTGTTTTGATTTGGCTAAAGCTTTATGTAGCTCATTTATAGCGAAGGGTTGATTGTATGGAATCTCATGAGTTGTATGGAAGTTAATTTTGTATTTTTCAACTTGAGTTTTATATTTTTGAAAGACTGGTCTATATGATGAAGTAGCTGACAATTCTTCAAAGGTTTCTCCTAATAGGTTTGCAATTTTTACTGGATCAGTTATGTCATGGTCTTTCCAGCTGTTAAAAATTTACATGAAATTTGTTTAATTTTATTCCAGATAATTCTGGTGTCGGTATTTCTATTAATTTTGCTAGCAAAAGATATCCAGGACTCTTTTTTTTGAGATTTCCGACGTATATGACGTGCTTTTGCTCTGGCTTTCTTATATTTTATGAGATTAGTGGTAGTGGGGAACTTTTTGAATTAATTTGAACTTTATTTTTTATTTTCTTTGATTTCAGGCATTCTTCATTCCACCACTGCTTGTAGTGTTTATGGTAATGATTAGTGGTCTTTGGTATTGAAATATTTGCTGCAGAGATGATTTGGTTTGTAACATAAGTAACAGCACTATTGATATCACAATGCCTTATAGTTTTCTCATCTAAAGAAGGAGCACATTGAAATTTTTCCCAGTTTGCTTTGCAAAATTTCCACTTTTTACCTCTTATTAATTGTGGTACGTCATTTGTTAATAGGTGACAAACTGGGTAATGATCACTGTTATAGGGATCATTTGAGAAGACCAGTCAAGAATAGGAAAGAGAGCCGGGAACAGATGGTGAGATCGATTGCAGAAGCACCCCTTGTTGGTAAATGGACATGGATGTGAGTACTTGTGTCTAAGAGTGCTAAATTCCTGTTATCTAGAAGTTTTTCAATCATCTGTCCTCTTTTGTCTGTATGAAGTGAACCCCAAATGATATGATGCCCATTAAGATCGCCCATCGGACAAAAAGGAGATGGTAATTTAATTGGTCAATTAAGTCCTCGAAGTCTTGCAGTGTATACGTATGGTTAGGTGGAAGTATAGTGAAACTATAGTAAGGGTAATTCCTGTCACAATGCATACCGCAACTGCTTCAAGAGGCATTCGCAGCTGAATATGCCTGGAGGGAATATTAGAGTCTATCAGAATGGTGACCCCTCCGTGAGCGGTTGTTGTAGTTTCACGATCTTGCCTATTTGAAAAGTGCTTGATTGAAATGCTTACGTGCGGAGTTAGGTTGGTTTCTTGTAAACAAACACTTACAGAATTATAGATGGAAATCAGGTCTTTGACATTGTGAAGGTTACTTCAAAGCTCACGACAATTCCACTGAAGAAGTGTACACATTATTTGGACTTAGTTATTGATTCCAATGATTTACGTTGGGCTGCCTGTTTGCACTGATCTGTTTTGATTTTTTCTTTTCTATGGAAAGTTGGACGACCCTCCATATCATCGTAGAGTTCCAGGACTTGTTCATCTTGCTCCTTTTCGTCAATTTCCATAGTATTGGTATTTTTCTGTTTTTTGTCTACAGATTTGGTGGGATTTTCACTGCCGGTTGGTGTTGGATCTTTAGCATCTGGTGGGATTAGAATTGGAGTATTTATTGCCTGATGAACTTTTGTTTTTGTCTGTAAGAGGAGAGTACGTGCCCAGTCCGCTACTGAGATGTCAGTTTCTGATGCAATTACTTTTGATTTCTGGACTATCGTTGCTGCTGCATATAATCTCACTGCTGGGAGTAATGGTATCTGCTTTTTAGCTTCTTGGTATGTAACTTTATACTCAGTTTTATATTTCTGTACTTTCTACTCTCTTTTCCATATACTGCAGTCTCTGGAGTAAGCAGGGTGGTCTCCTTTGCAGTTTGGGCAGCAAGGAGACTGTGCATTGCATTCTTTATCATTGTGATCTTTTGAGCCACAGGTGGCTCAAATAGCTAGACCTCTGCATACTGTTTGCGAATGGCCATACTTTTGACACTCGAAGCATCTTATTGGATTGGGGATGTATGGCTTTATCTGGCAATTCAGGTATCTCACTTTCACTGATGTTGGTAGGGTAGGGTAGGTGTGTTGAAAATAAGTATGATAGTGGGGGTTGGTATCAGGTTTCCAACCTTTTTGATAAGAATTCTTTTCGCATGAATGACATTCTGATTTTGTAACTCTTGTACAATTTCTTCTTCAGAGCTGTTTAGGAGGTCCCATTCCATGGTAACCCCTTTTGATGTATTTAAAGTGGCATGTGGAGTGACTTTGATGGGAATCCTCCCAAAAGTTGTTGTTTTAAGAAATAGCTCAGTTTAGTCCCAAAAGGATTATTTTTTCCTTTCAGGTTTCCGGCCCTGCCACGGGGAGGCAGGAGCAGTGCCACCTAGTGACCAAGCGCCTGGAGAGGTTAGTTTGTTAGTTAAAAAATTAATTAATACACTAAGAAAAGAAAGGTGATTTTTCTTCCTGCGTTCTTACTCAAAATCTGTTAAGTACAGAACCACTTCAAAAGAACTGAGAATAAGGAAGGCACTGGAAAGAAAACAGAATGAAATCACTCAGAAAATCAACGTTATTTATCGCTCAAGAAAATCACTTGGGCACTATCGCTTGGCACTCGGAGCCTCCCAGTACTAACACACTCCTTCAGGATCATAGATTAGACCAACACAGAGCTGAAGATTATGAGTTCAACCAGGATAATGATGATCAAGAGACGGCAACACCACCCAAAGTCAGTCATTGAGAGACTGATCATAGCCCATAAGGAAGGAGGTAGGGGATTGACTGACCTCATTGAAACAATAGAAGAAGGTGATTAAGAACCTGCATGATTACTTCCAGGTAAACACACCAATCTATCAAGCCACAAGAAAGAGAGACAAATGACACTCAACCTCAACAAGGGGATCTTGTTGAGGTTGAGTGTCATTTGTCTTTATTATTAATTCTATGCTGAAACTTTACACTTTTTTGTTATACATTATTTATTCAACTGTAATCATGATTACTGCCAATACAATAATAAAATCTTAATTCTAATAAGAGATTAAACATGTAAAATGTCATGTAAAAAAAGGCAAAAAATGATCAAGTTTATTGAAACATGCTGGAAAGAAAACTATTGGAATGCTTTCTATAAAGAAAATTCTTTACAGAAAGCATTCCTGTTACCCAACCATTTAGAGGCCTGTTTTTTTTTATCATTTTCAAGTCTTAGAATTAATTAATTCCCACATATGTCTTTCTTCCAAGAAATTAATAAAATCTTGTTACTAAACAAACAAAAATTGCATAAAACATAAATATATATGCTGGTTAAAGCACTATAGACACTAGGTGAATGGTACAAAATACAATATTTCAAAATAAGTCCAAGCACTTTTCTCTAATTTTCTTAAATCTTAAAGTATAAACATTATTTAAAACTAAGAATGTGGATTCACATGTTGCTGTTGTTCAGCTAAATGTTCTTAGGGTTGTCTGTAAATTATAGTGTTTAGACCCATTGAAAAGTCTATAAATGTTTATAAACAGAATTCAGAATGGTGGACAACTAGACTACTCTAGAAGAAAGTTTAAAAAAAAAACTGTTTACCACAAATTGCTGGAGGCATATTATAGCAAAATCTTTTGAACGACAGAGCAACTTATAAGATCATTCATAGGAATCCACTGGCAAGCTTGGAGCGCCAGGTTAATATGATTTTGCAGGTTTGGTTAAAGGCTAATAGGATTACTAAGGAACAGTTTTGGTCTTTACATGCAACTGGATATCAACCGCCCAGGTTTTATGGCCTTCCTAAGATACATAAAGTGGAGGTGCCACTTAGGCCTATCGTTTCATTTGTAGGCAGTCCCACACTAATAAGTCCCACATGCATTGTCCGGGTTCCTGGCTAGACTTTTGTCGCCTATAGTGGGGCTTTCTGAGTTCAGTATTAGGGACAGTAGAGATTTTGTACATTTTGTAAGGGAACAGTCCATAGAAGAAGATGAGATCATGATATCGTTTGATGTGACATCCTTATTTACATGCATCCCTATCGATCATGGAGTGCAGTGTGCACACATGGCTCTACAGAAGGATATCACCTTAAATAGTAGGACCCAGTTAAGTGAGAAGAACATTTGCAGTGGTGTGGAGCTATGCCTGTCAAACACCACTATGATGTTTCATAACACTATGTATAAGCAGGTTCACGGCGCAGCAATGGGCTCCCCCATTAGTGCGATTATAGCGAATTTAGCTATGGAAGAGCTCGAGGTTAGAATATTTGATGAAAGAGTGCTCCCTATGCGTCTGTGGAAAAGATATGTAGATGATACATTTATAATTATTTGGAAGGGGAGGGAAGATGAAGTTCTTAATTTTTTTAACAGCTTCTCCCCGTTTATTAAGTTCACCTCGGAGGTGGAAGTAGAGGGTACCCTGCCGTTTTTGGATGTGTTGGTCTATAGGGCAGGATCAAGGGGGTTTAGGAAACCTATGTGCCGAGGCCAGTATTCGCATTACAACACGGCTCAGACCAGCCATCACAAGAGTAGTGTGATTAGGGCATTAATAGACAGGGCTAAGTCCCATTGCAGCACCTCTGAGGATAGAAAGGAGGAGTTTAAACGCATCACAGCAGATCTCCTGAAATGTGGCTACCCCCAGAGGATCATAAATAAATATATTCAAGGAGAGCAGAGACGAGGTGAACCATTTACACCTGTTGCCACGGCATACATTCCCTATTATCCGGGTCTAACTGAGTGCACAGCGTGTGTTACGGAATTACCAGACATGCTGTGTGCAGCTTCCAGGGCATAGGTTGCACACAGTTGTGTCTCAGGTAAAAGACCCCATACCAAGAGAATCTATAAGTGGGGTCGTTTATAGTATCAAATGCCCGGATTGTGGGGAATGTTAAGTCGGTGAGACAAAACGTCGTTTTAAGGATCATCTGGGGGAGCATATGAGTGCGATAAAGAATGCACACTATGGAAAATCTGCTGTGGCAGAGCATTTTTGGGAGGAGCATCATAAAATCTCCCCAGATGAAGTGGTTATCATTGATCGGGCGCATAGGTTTTGGGACCGCAAGTGGCTCGACAGCTTGCGGATTTGTTTGTCAAAAAAGAGGTAGACCAAGAACAGTACTATCAATAGGGACAGGGGAATACATATTCATCCCCTCTTTGAGGCAGTGATCCTTGGACAGGATGAATGATTCAACCTGGCACGCTCTTGAGCCATTTCCGGTTCCATAGCACATGAGGAGAACATTACATGTGTTTCTGAACCATGTGAGGAGTGCCGTGAGCCTGAGGGTATTTAAGGGTGTACTGCAAGGTAAAGTGTGCTGTTGAAAAAGGAGGCGGATGCCTTCGAAAGCTCCGGTTTTAACACTTTTATCTCTGTATATTTTATTGTATTTTATTGGTTTTAACGGTTTTATTACTGTATAATTCATTATAAGTTATTGTAATTAGTATTTTTACATCATTTTATCCGAGTAATGTTAAATTATTTAATTGGTTTTTGTGTTTATTTATTTTAATTCAACATGCTTTAACACGGTTGGTGTCAACTGCTTAATTCACAATATGAATACTCCCAACCCCGTAGGCCTATTTGAAGAAATAATATAATTGAATTTCTCTCTTTTAATGCAATCTCTTATTCGGTAAACTTCATAATTTAATGCACACTGCTCTTGTAAATTACAGTATGTACTTGGTCATACAGCACTTGTGTGAGCTAGTCACTAGTTTGATGTCCATTTAAAATAGTTGAGAGCAAAGAGAGATAGAAAATACCCAGTGTGAATATAGATGGAAAAATGTATGCGTGATTAAATCTATGATTAATCCATTACATTAACATTGACTTACTGATGTAAATTAATAAATTTAATTCCACACAACTACGTTTTGTTTCCTACCATTATAACTAGTCACTCACATCTTGATTACTTGAGTGATTACTCATAGTCACTTGGCTTCCCACTCCATACTAACATTATGGAAGAGAAGGCCTAGTGTGACTTTGAGCTGTCTATTGCTTTACTCTCTGTTATAGTTATAATGGTGGCTAAAAAACAACAAAAGCATTAATTGGTGTTAGTACTTAATATTCAATGAAATGTGCTTCTCTAAAACTGCTCAGGTTTGACTCTTTAAAATCTAGAAAATTTTAAAGTGAATGGTACCTCTTGATTCATAAGGGTCTCAGATTTTAATGAGTTTACTATGTATTGATATTATTAAAATATGTATTCAAATATATTTTAATCTTGGAAGCTACTATGCTTTTCATACCAACTAAGAAATACTGTTCAAGGTTTAAATGAATGACAGATGAATTAATGCGGCTCGTGACAGAGAAGAAAAATGCATGGTATGCATATAAATTATCAAGGGACACAGAAGCTTACAGCAGATATAAGCTAGTCTGTAATCAATTCACAAAGGAGGCTAGAGAGGCGAAGGCAGATTACGAGAAATGCTTGGCAAAGGATGCAGAGAAAAACAGAAAAGAGTTCTTTATGTATGCAAACTCTAGAAGAAAGGGAATGAATCAGATTGGTCCACTTAACCTAGATGGTTCAACCATTAATGATCCTGCTCAAGTAGCTGAGAATATGAATGAGTATTTTGCATCTACATTCACACATGAGGAGTTATTCAAGGAAGGAAATGACAGAAGTTTATCAAACTCTAATAGGGAGAAAGTGATCTTGTAATAACTGAGAGCAAAGTGGAGGAGAAACTGTTGAAGTTAAACATAAAAAAGGCACCTGGGGCAGATGGCATCTATCCAGGTATATTAAAGGAGGCAGCGAGGGAAGCAAGCAAACCCTTAGCCATAATTATGAGACCATCCTTAAAGTCAAAGGAGGTTCCCATGGACTGGAGATGTGCAAATGTATCCCCAATTCACAAAGGTGGTTCAAAGGGTGACACAAATAATTATATACCTGTTAGTTTAACTTCTGTTCTGGGGAAAATAATGGAGTCACTGTTAAAGAAGTGAAACAGGATCACCTCGACAAGACTGCAGTAATAGTTCAGACACAGCATGTGGGTTTGTTAAGAGAAAGTCACGTATGACCAATTTGATTGGATACTACAATGTGGTCACAATGCGACTGGATGCAAAAAAAATTTTGATATCATATACTTGGATTTCAAGAAAGCCTTTGGTGCTGTTGCACATGGAAGACTACTGTAAAAACTGGAACATTATGGCATTAAGGGCAAGTTGCTGCAATGGATAAAGGGATGGTTGAGGGAAAGACAGCAGAGAGTGGCAATAAATGGACACTGCTCTACATGGACTAATAGTATTAGTGGAGTCCCCCAGCGTTCGGTGCTGGGCACATTGTTGTTTTGTGTATTTATCAATGATATTGATGAAGGTATATCAGGCTTAATGTACAAGTTTGCAGATGATACAAAGATTGGCAGGGTTTTTAATGACAATAAAAACAGTATGCTTCTGCAGCAAGATCTAGAAAGGTTAGGCAAATGTGCTGAGAAGTGGCAACTGAAGTTTAACATTGACAAATGCAAAGCACTACATGTGGGTAGCAGTAATCCAAGAGAAACATACCAACTGTGTGGTACTACACTCAGGGAGGTGGAGACCTGGGGATATTGTGCAATGAGATATGATGTTCTCTGAGCAGTGCAGATGGGCTGCCAGTGCAGGTCATGAAGTTTTGTCAATGATATATAGGAATTTTTCTAACAGAGACAAAGAGTTGATTATCCCTTTGTATAAGGCAATCATCAGACCAAACTTTGTGTACTGCGTACAGGTCTGGAGCCTTATTTTAGGTAGGATGTAGAGTTGCTAGAACGAGTACAGAGAAGGAAACAAGTTTGTTGAAAGGAACAAAGGGGTGCATTACAAAGAAAGGCTTACATCCTGCAAGTTGCAACATCTGGAGACTAGGCACCTGTGAGGTGATCTGATCAAGGAGTGTAAGGCCTTGAATGGTTAGACCTGTTAGTCTAACTTCTGTTCTAGGGGAGTCACTGGTTAAGGAAACGATGCAGGATCATCTAGGCAAGACTGCATTTATAGTACAGCACAGCATGGGTTTGTTAAGGGGATGATTGTCTGACCAATTTGATTTGATAATATAACAAGGTCACAAAGGAACTGGATGCAAAAAATAATTTTGATATCATATACTTGGATTTTAGGAAAGCTTTTGATAATTTGGCACATGAAAGACTACTATACAAATTGGAGCATTATAGCATTAAGGGCAATTTGCTACAATGGATAAAAGAATGATTGTGTGGAAGAAGACAGAGAATGGCTATCAATCGACACTGCTCTTCGTGGACTAATGTTTTTAGCAGAGTCCGTTATGTTTTGGTTTTGGGCCCACTGTTATTTCCGGTATTTATCAATGATAATGATGAAGATAAATCAGGGTAATGTCTACGTTTGCAGATGATATGAAGGTTTTCAGAGTTGTTAATGACAGCAACGATAGTAATATTCTGCAATATGATCTGGAAAAGTTGAGCAGATAGGCTGAGAGGTGGCAACTGAAGTTTTACACTGACAAATATAAAGCAGAACCTGGGGGTAATTGTGTAGTCAGATATGGAGTTTTCTGAGCAGTGCAAAAAGGCTGCGAGAGTAGCTCATGGCGTCTTGTCAATGATATACAGGAATTTTGCTAGCAGGGGTTAGGAGGTGATTGTCCCCTTGTATAAGGCAATGGTCAGGCCACACCTTGATTACTGTAAACAGGTCTGGAGGTCTTATTTTAGGGAAGATGTAGAGATGCTGAAATGAGACTGTTGAGTGGAACATGGGGTTGCTGTTACCAAGAAAGGCTTAAGTTCTGCAAACTGCAGCTTCTGGACACTAGGTACCTAGTGTCCAGAATTTTTTTTTAGGTACCTGCAAAGTGATCTAATTGAGGTGTATAAGGCTTTGAATGAGTTGAGCAAGCTCATGCTAATGGGATCCTTCCTCTTGCTCAGATTACTCACCTTAGGGGATATAAATTCAAATTGAGAAAAGACAATTGTAAAATAGATATGCAGAAATTTGTCTTTAGTCAGCAGGTGGTTGACAGTTGGAACAAACTTCCATCTGTTGTAGTGGAGGTCAACAATGTAAATAAGATTGAGGTATATAAGGACTTGAATGGTTTGAGCAAGCTCAACGTTGATGGGATTCTTATTCTTGCTGATTAATTGCCTGAGGGGACATAAATTCAAATTGAGGAAAGACGGTTGTAGAATAGAAGTGCAGAAATATGCCTTTAGCCAATGGGTGGTTGATTACTGGAACAAATTATCATCTGTCATTGTAGAAGTTGACAGCTTAAATAAATTCAAGGCAGAACTAGACAAACATTTGGAGTGAATGGATGGATGAAATGGGAAAGGGTTTTTTTTTTTTGGCAGATGCTGTATAAGCTTGCTTTCTTGCATCATATGCCTCTACTAATGCTAATGCTAATAAGCAAACTTAACTAATTCAAGTTTGGTTCTATTCAGCACCTGGAGTTTTAAGTGTATGCAATATTTTTTTTAAATCCCAGCAAAAAAGAGATTTATCCTGGGAACTATGTATAGAGAAAGCTCTAGGGGGAATACTTTCTCTGATATTTATTTTTAAAAAAATTAAGTGATCACTATGTTTCCCTTCCCCCATAGTACATTATCATCAAATTTAATATCATAATTGAAATTCAGTTTATTAGTGTGCCCTTTTACTTTGTAATTTAAAAATTATTATTTGCTATTTTTTAATTGCTACTTCCTTATTTTACAAACCCATTGAGTAAAGACAGTTTTACCACTAGATGCAAAAAACATGTACCGAAGGCCTCCAATTCAGGAGGAACCACAAACTCTAAATTGTGAGATGTTCTTTTATGTATGTATTATGAACTTTTAATGTCAGATACATGTTTTTTGTTTAACATATAATTAATCATAATATTAAAGTAATGACTATTTACAAATATTGATGTCAACAGTTTATTTAGATTAACATTGTGAGAATTATTAAAATGGTTATGACAATAATAATGATAACAAAAAGATAAAAACTTGAGGTTGTGCTTAGTACCCCAGAATGGCAAATTTTGCTACTGCACACATTTGGTACCAACCTGTCAATGGGCTCTAATATTTTACAAAAGAAATAGTCAAAATTTTTAATCATTTTTATTTTACTGATGTTAACTTTAATAAACTTGAGCAATTGGTTTATTAATTACTGACATATTATTATCATTTACAGATTTCATTTTTAATGATATTAGTTATTTCCTTTTATATTAGCTAATTATTGTTTTATAATAACCTTAACAGTTCCTGATATGAAGTAGAACAATATAATCATATTTTTGATTACTGTTTCTGAATTTTCTTTAGAGTTCTACAATGGAGTTTTGTGCCTACCAACAGATTCAAATTATATTACAGCTTGCTATCATGCTCACCTTTTAATCATTAATAGTTCCTTGTTTAATTTTAGTTAATTATTACATTATGTTACTACTTTTGACCCATTGTTACTGTTATCACTCACAAACTAATATGACATGCCAATTGTATTTTATTCTATAGTCTTCATTTTCTAATTTCCTACATTGTAATTTTGTTTTATTCATTTAATTCTGACATCCTTTTTTTTTTTTTTCACTTCATTTTTTATTTACTTATTTTTTTTGATTACGTAGGACTTTTCTTAATTTCCCAATAATTGAGAAAATAACAGTATTTAGTGCTGTAGTACTAGTATTGGCAAAATGCCAGCATAAGCAAAAAAAAAAACATCCACTTCAATAACACTATTGCACAATATGTCTTTTTCACTTTCAATTACCTGGACTTTGGTGCTACCAAAATGTTACTGCTACCCAAGTATGGTACCTTGTCTTTATTAACGTTAAACCTAAAGTGGCATTTTTAAGTCCAATTTTTCTGCTGAGTTTTTCTAATCAACTTGGAACAGCATATTCTAATTATTGTCATTAACCACCCTGCCCACCACTGTAACCTCAGAAGACTTAGATATTAAATACCTATATTAAT
This sequence comes from Mastigoproctus giganteus, assembly GCF_048544385.1. NCBI lineage: Eukaryota > Metazoa > Arthropoda > Arachnida > Uropygi > Thelyphonidae > Mastigoproctus > Mastigoproctus giganteus. The sequence continues at coordinate 54,691,436 of NC_143578.1, read as the reverse complement.
AAATATTAAAAACAGTAAAAGGCCTAATACCAAAACCCTGTGGATGGTATCCCACTTATAACATCAGTTTATGAAGAGCAGCAGCCATTTATAATTACTCTTGTCCCCTACAACTTAACCATCCCTTTTCCATAGTAGTAATTTGTATTTAATGCCATATTGCTTCGATTTATATAAACCTTGTTCATGTGGAACAATATCAAAAACTTTTGTGAAATCTAACTATATGATATAAAAATTATTTCCATGTAGTTCTTTTATGACAACTTTACAGTAGCTAATCAGATTGGTAAAACATGATCTTCCCTTAACATTCTGTAATTGCCATATATCTCTATTCCTGTTGAGATGATTTCGCATCACTTCTGTAACTGCTGATTTCATTATTTTCCCTAGCATAGATAGAACTTACAGGTGAGAATAGGAGAGGCATTTGCACATCTTCAATCTGTAGGAATTTCTCCCTGAATCCAAGGATGTGCTCATTATTATAACTAAAGGTTTGATTATCACTTTTCAGAGCCATGGCTAGAACAAGGCTAGTGGGATACATGCCCAGGGAGCATCAAACCAGTGGTATAAGAATGTATGATTTAAAAATAATATAATATATACTGTTTCTTTTTTAAATATTTATATTGTTACTTTTTTAACTTTGAAATACTACATGCACGTGTGTAGTATTTAATTATTTCTTTATTGTTAATTTTTAATGTTTATAAGATAGTTTGCATATTTAAGGGGAAAACATAAGCATAGTTTGCATATTTTTATGGGGCTGGGGAAAACAAAATTTCTGTTTTTATCCTGGTGCAGGGTATATTCCATCACCCCGAGGTGGTGGAAACCAACCATTTAACTGCCTTTAATTTCACTGAGAGTAAGCCACCTCTGTGAAATTTTTTAACTTCTGATATTTTCATTTTTCCTTGATTTCACAGTTGAAGTTTGGTATTAGCCTGGTTAGCAAATAGTTTTCATCCTTTTCTCCATATCAATAAAATTTTGAGGGTATTGCAGAGATGATGTTTATTCTCCTGAAGTCACAGTTTTATTATTATTGATAACAGAAAATACATTGTCTTTATATTGCAGAAATCTATTAATTTGTTAGCAACTATCAGCTGCACTGTTTAAAACAGAAAGAGCTATCAAAACAAGATTATATAATACCTTATATCTTGCTAGTTCAAATATTTCCTATATTTACATATTCAGAGCTGGTCCTAGTTGTTTGTTTGTTATTTGGTTTTTAGGAACATTAGAAACTAAGGCCATGTTGCTCCAAGTATATGCGGTGGTCATTCCCTGACCTTTCTGCATCCTCCATATTTGGTGGTCACGGGCTCGAACTCCGGTCTAATCAAGAAGTGTGTGCTATGCGCTGCTGCTCCTGCCCACCTGGCTACGGAGGCGCCCGTCCTAGAGTTCAAGAGACCAACATGCAAGCATTAATGTTTAGCTTTCCAGTCCCTCTTGTGGGGGACCGAAGAGCTTCCTTTGTTTTTATTTGGGATCCTTTTCAATCAGAGGCCTAGGGTGCCCTCTTCCCAAGGACTGGCCCTGATTTTATTATGCAGACACTACTGTATATAAATAAAGTGATTTGAGTTATTATGGCAATTTAATAAATTAATAATACAAGGTGTGAGTGAAATGTTTCCAGACTGGTTTAATAACAAAGGGTAGGCTTACTTCAGTCAGAGGGCAGTGTTGTCCCCTTCAAAGTTAATATATCCAGTCCAGTATTTTTCTCAGTTCTGAAAGCATCACTATAAAACTTGTTTTGAGATCATGTTGCCATACTATCTGCAATTCTCTCTAGATCTCATAAACATCAAATCTCCATCTGCTTTCAAATGAATGTCAGATTGCTAATAATTATAAGTTTAATAATAATCTGTTTGTGACCTAAGGGCCAATGGGATTTCAAGATCTCTACTGCTAAAATATTTTGTGTATTTAAAATGTAAATAATAAATAAGCATATATATACATACGAAAAAAGTATATTGGGTTAAAAAGTGGCAATGGAGAGATAAAAATAACAATAAAGATGATATAACAAATGCACCTGAGTGTGTAAAGCAGCAGCAAAGGATACAAAAGTTTATATATGCAAGGTGGAATTAATAAGTCTTAAAAAATCCGAAGATAGAAGTGTAAATTACACAAAATGCCATAACTAATAGGAGAAGGATAGCAGAAAAAGGAAGTATTGTGGCATGAAAAAGAGAAAGAATGTGAAAATCCTATTTTTTATAATGAATTAAGCAAAATTATAGGCCGAACTGAAAAGCAAATTAGAGAGAAGATAAACTGTAAAGCAAAAAATTGTTAAATTAAAATAAGGAGTGATAGCCAGCATCAGATATGGGTGGGTAATTTTGGTTATAGGTCCAAAAAAGAGGTGGAGCAAATATAAAATTCAAATCTGATGTCAGCTAAAAGTAAAAATTGATACATGATCAGGGGACTACACCCGATCATGTATCAAGGACTGTGTTTCTATACTTGTCCATACCTGTGAAGGATAAGAAAATTTAAGAATAAAAATGAGTGAGGTCAAAAGAAGGATTTGAATTTTATATTTGCTCTACCCCTTTTTTTGGACCTATAACCAAAATTACCCACCCATATCTGATGCTGGCTATCACTCCTTATTTTAATTTAACCATTTTTTGCTTTACAGTTAATATCTCTCTAATTAGCTTTTCAATCCAGCCTATAATTTTGCTTAATTCATTATAATAAATAGGATTTTCACATTCTTTCTCTTTTTCACACCTACAATGTTTCCTTTTTCTGCTATCCTTCTATTAGTTATGGCATTTTGTGTAATTTACGTTTCTATATTCACATTTTTTAACAGACCTATTAATTCCACCTTGCACACACGCACGGACACACACACACACACACACACACACACACACACACAGTGTGTTTCAAAATTATGTATACACACTTTAAAAATTTATATTTAATGAACAATATATACATATGTAATTTTTTTTTGATACTTTGAAAACAAAAAACATTAATTTTTTTTACAACAATAAAACTGTAATTGTTCAAAATGCCCTCCATTACATTGATGCATGAGCCACATCTATCTTCAACAGATCTACATAGTGAAATGCACAAATCAGGTGAAATGCTTTCTGCTTCTTGAATTTTCATCCACAATTCCTCCAATGTTTGCAGTTTGTGACTGCAACCCAATTTTTCAAGTATCCCCAAGCAAAAAAATCTAAAGGGGCAACCTTGGAGGATATTCAAAAGCACTCCCTCGATGACCTATCCACTGATCGTGAGATTCATTGCCATGATAATCACGCACAACTGTGCGTGATTATTAATTCCTTCATCATTCTAAAAACACTTGTATGGTTTAAACCTAGCTCTTGCAAACACTGTCTTGTTGATTTTCTTGGAGTGCACAAGATTGCATGCATTTCTTATAGCTTCAACATTTTCATTTCTTCTTGATGTCCTCTTCTTGCCACATGCCAAGTTATTGATATTCTGACTGGCCCCATGCTCCTCAGATTTATCCCACAAACAAGTAATTGTTAAACATGTGGGTGCTTTTATTCCATATTGTGATTTCCAAGCAAGGTGAACGTCATTGACATTTTCATATTTCCAATACTATTTTATAATTGCCTTTCTTTCTTCAAAACTTAATTGGGTACTCTCCATTGTTTTAGAGGTATCCATAAAATAAAACAAAAATTAAATTATTGTAAAAAAATGTGTATTTTTAAGCTACAAAATGAATTTAAGAAAATTAAATCGGTGCATATCTTTCTATACATTAAAATAATTTTCCTCCTATTCAGCCAATGGGAGAAGAGGGATGTGGGTTACATGGTAATACGTAACAAATACTAAAATATGTAACAGAAGCTTGTTTTACTGTGGTAAAACAAGCTTCTGTTTTAGCATGATCATGCTAGATAAACCTCGTGCATGTGCTTTGTTTGTCTAGCATGACCACGCGGTACCATTCTCGATGTTCATATGTAACATATTTATGAATTCATAGCTGAGGAACAGACACATACAGTGCCAAAAGCTTCTGTAAGTATTTTATTTTATTTTATCAAAAGAAGCGAGCACAGCGAGCAGGGGCAAAGCCCCCTAGTTGTTCATTAAATATAAATTTTTAAAGTATGTATATATAATTTTGAAACACCCTGTATCTACATATATATATATATATATATATATATATATATATTATTATTATTCCACTTCAGATTAATGCATTATTGCAATACAGTCATGGAAAATTACGAAAAAATGTATCACTTTTTAATTATACTCTAGTGATCTATTAATTTAATTCATAAAAAATACTTCAACTTAGGGTGGAGCTCCAAAATATTGGGAGGCCTTAGGTATACATCTATGTGCCACTCTGTAATATAACATTTTACAATGATAAAACTTAGTAAGGTAAGTTTAATACAAAATAAGTGTTCTTCTTAAGCAAATTTATTATATATTATATATTTGAACCATTTTCTTTAGACCTTCCTGACAATAAAGTATAAATGAAATAAAATAAAAATCCCAATCTGTAAATTATTTATCAATAAACACATATGTTTGTTTGAAACACATTTATTCATGATATATATAATTTACTTAACCTTAATTTCAGGTTATATACTATTTAGAATTTAACATTACAATATTAATAAAGTTATATAGCATAGCAATATTAATATAGTGGTATTAAATTCTAAATATTATTAATAAATAAATATAAGTAACACTAATAATATTATATAATACAGTATTGTGTGTATTTGGGAGTGTGTTGGAGGGGGTGGACCTGCACAAGATATTTGTTAAATTTTTGGGAATTATCTCAGCTATGTGTTAAAAAATTAGTTTGATAAAATTTAAGAGACTATTTTAAATTTTCAGCTAAAGGACCAGGGATGTCCTTCAGCTGAAATTCTTCTCGTGCAAGCTCCTTGTTAACAAACCGGCAGCATATCCTTGTAAAAAATTAATTTTTTTGACATAATATTATTCTTCATATATATGACAGGTGGTTAGTTAGTAAGTCAGTTGGGTTAGGATAGAAAGGGCCTTCTTAAAAATGGTTACACTGAGGCTCACAGGCCTTTGCTCTGACTTACCAAGCCATTCTGTTTAGTTCGTTTATTTTGGGAAAACCCAGGTGAACTATAAAGTATGTAGAACAAGCATGATATTCTTTTATGTTATGTGTATTTTACTTAGAAGTTTATAAAATGCTCAAGTTCTCTGATCTGTAAAGTACAATTAAACATCACAGCTTGTTTTACAAACAGTTCATTAAAACAACTGATTTGAAGAGTAAGTCTGTACTGTCAGGATCTTACATACAGTGCTGGTTTTAGCAAATGCAGGGCACCTTGAAAAATTCAATGTTAAACCCTCAATATTTTGAAAAAATGAAACACCTAAACTATTAATAATTGTTTATTATTTTTATATTCTAACAATTTGTTAACAATTGACAAGACATGTTGATAATACAAACAAAACTAACCAGAAGGAAATTTTTTTCGCCCATTTATTGGCAAAATCTTTGAAGACTTTCTCAAAATTTAAATTCCTTGCTTCACCTCTTTCAATGGATATGATAGCAAGGCTGGTGAGTCTCTCTTTTGAAGTGTTGTTGACCTTAGATATGTTTTAATCAAATAATTTATTAAATAATTTGTATAATTTATAATTAATTTAATAAATATTTAAATTATGTTTTAGTTAACTTTATTTGGGAAAAGCTTTCTCCAGATGCGGAAGTCACTGGAATCATTATAAATATTCTTAGCGACATCAATAAATTCGGAAATCCAGTGGCTCTTTCGAGAGAGTTGCGAGAAATTTTAAAATATTTAAAGAATTTTTGAAGCACAATTCTGGAAGAATTGGTTTCAGTGCTTCCATATGGGCATCAATATCTGCCACCTTCACACACTTGACCAATTAGTTGCCCCCGATGATTTTAGCATCTGAAAATGTGAATTCTAAATCTGCAGCGTGTTTTCTTAACTCGTCCTTTGGAATTCTTAGAAATTTACCCAAGAAATCAAAAAGATTATTATGTTTTATGAACTGCTAGAAACATGGCTCTAGAGACTGTAAAGCCTTATCTACAATTTTATTAAAGCAGTTTACCTTGTAACCTTCCTTAGGATTTGTTAATAAGTTCATCAGGAGGCTGGTAATTGAAGTGCTTCTTTCTTTTTTGTAATCTTGTGCGAAATTCTGGAGATACTTCCAATTCTGTCGCAAGTTCTGTGGTACCAACTAGTCTGTGTAGGTAGCACAGTGGTATCATCTCCGTCCTCCCACACCGGGCAGAAAAGGCCTGGGTTCGAATTCTGTTGATAATGCGAGGGACTTTAATATGCTTTTTTCACTCCTTGGCTGAGTTAGTCAGTCTCAGGCGTAGATAGCAAGGTTTTTTTTTCCCCAGTAACTGGGGCTTTTTCATCCAGCAAAACAGGCAAATCGACCAGAGAACACACACAATTTACAGACACAAATACAGGTTTATACAATAAATTACGGGGAATAATAATAATAATAATAATTTTTTTTGTGGCACCAACTAAGATCTGTTTAAAGCCAGTCTCTCTATGGGAGAAATCCCAGGTGCCGTCCGACACGAACATACCTTATACTTTGACATCCAATGCAGAAGGTTTGAAGAAGAAGAAGAAAGAGCTGTATCAAGATCTGTAGAATCACTTTGCAGTTGTTTATTTACGTGAAACAAAAAATCATACAAAAATACTAATGAAACAAGAACCTTGTATTCCTTGATCTGGTTAGCTAGTGATTCAGCTTCACTTCTTGCTTGGGCATCTTCTGATGCTATTTCCAAAAGTGCATCATCGAAACCACCAACTTGATACCTTACACTGCATTCAACACTCTTACCTTGTTTCACAGAGAGAGGCTTTGCAGAAAGTCAGTTCATACATACCGACTGGCGTATTGGGAAACATTCTGTTGGAGACGTATGTAATTGTCAAGGACCTTTTTTTCCTGATCAGTGCCGGATTAAGGGATGAGATAGAAGGGCAGTCACCCGGGGCATCAAAAAAAAATATACAGGGGCTCCCGAAAAAAAAAAAAAAATTTTATTAGGGTCTCTTGTAATTGATTACATCTACCCATGTGTTTTTTTGTCTGTAAATTACATGTGTTCTCTGGTCGATTTGCCTGTTGTTGTTGCTGGAAGGAAAACCCCAGTTTCTGGGGGAAAAAACCTTCTATCTATGTTTGAGACTGACTAACTCAGCCACAGAGTGAAAAAAAGCCCATTAAAGTTCCTCGTTCCATTTATGGGATTTGAACTCGGGCGTTTTCCACCCGGTGTTGGGAAAAGATGGTGGCAATACCATTGTGTTACCTGCTCAGACAAAGAATAGTATTAAAAATAAATAAATAAAATAAAATAAATCTATAGCAATGAGTAACATATATTATTATTACAAACTGTACGTTTGACGATCGCTGATGTCATAGACCATTCATAATTTGTGAATGTCCATAACGTAAACTCATGAAAACTGGAATAATAAATTCACTTACATTTAATAATAAAATCACTTATTACAGAATCACTACAAAGTTGGCATTGCATTGTGCACAAAGTAAATCAATGCATACGTCTCTATTCAGAGGATGGTATGCATACTTACCATATGTATAGCACACTATGGCCATATTGCTGATGTGCCTAATAAATTCAGAAACAAACAAACAATTTATTCAGAGGTGCGCATTCATTGTTCACTAAGCCCAAGAAAAATAACTTTTTGAAATTCATATTATATTTTTCTCTGATCTGTAAATGGTCCTTCAACAAATTTAAAAAAAAAAAAAAAAATTTACTGACACTAGAGTAATAAAATTATAAATCGTTAATTCTGTCAAATTGCAACAGAATGTAAAGAATAGTAAAATAAATAAATCTACAGCAATGAGTAACATACATTAGTATCAAAACTGGACAATGTTGTGGATCATTCATAATTTGTGAATGGCCCACATTCACAAATTATGAATCCACAAGTTGTGAATGAAATCTGGAAACTGATGTTAACTGGAATAATAAATTTACTTACATCTGCTGCCTTTCTAACACAAGTTGGAAAAAAAAAAAAAAAAAAAAATGGTGGTAATGAGCAAATTTTTTCATGTTCTGAGAAACTTATAAATGTAGAATCACTGCACTTGAAAATGTAAAATCACAGAATGGTACATAATGCTTAATAAGAGCTGCAGAACTTTCTTTTTCTGCCAATATAGCAAATGAACATCTATGATTGGCTGAATTTTTTTGTTTCATTTTCCACTCTCTTTTCTCAAGTTATTCGTTCAATTAACTTTGCAACAAATTTTCCCACCATAAACGAAAACAGAACAGATACAGTACACATAAAACGATTATAAAATGTATTATTCATGACTAGCGACAAAGTCCAGGCCTGTTGGCTGTAGAGAAACAGAGCAATAGACGAGGGTAGAATGTTCTTGTGAAAATAAAAAATAAACCTGAAAACCATAAATTTAATGAAACTTTAATGCTTTGTAGTGACTGAAGTAGACACTTTACTCTGCCTAGTCTTTGTTTATTCCCTCTCTAAACAACACGGCATAAATGCTAATTATTGGAAGGGTTCCTCCCAATACACTGGTCAGGTTCAGAATGCTATATGCGAGGATCAAAGGATGGGGGATTCAGATGTGCCTCTTGTTAGCATAGTAATAGCTCATTCCTAGTCCTTGCAGTTTTTCATTTCAGACAAGAAAAAAAGAAAGCCAAATCCAGCGCAATACGCGTTAAAAATGACAACACTGTCCATAGCCAGACTGTTATGCAACAAATTTGTGTATTATAAAATAAAACATATTTTTACCCTACGACATGTTTTTACCCTACCCAACAAACTTTTACCATATTTCTACCATACCTTATGACAACAATCAGAGTAAGCATACACACAAAAAATATAAAATGAAATCAGACTGTGATATATACTTATATTTGACACTAGTGTTGCTGAACATTTCATGACTATCTTTTATTTACTAATATTTCTATAAGCTTGGAATCAGCCTAAACAATACTCGGATGGTTGCCAGTCACTAGGTTGATAAGAATGTGTTATATTTAATTTAAAAAACTTGCTCGTTTATGAATGAAAATCGTGAATTGTCTTGAGAAATGAATCTGTCTTCCAAATTCCATGGGGCCCCTTTCAAGCTTGGCTCCAATGCAGCTGCATTAGCATAGTTATGCCACTAGATTTGTGTCACATTCCAACTCCAACTCAATAAATAAAATGAAGAGTAATATAAATTTTACTTACTTACATAAGGAGCACAATTATTCAAATAAAAACACTCCAACAATTACAATACAATTTTATAGCGATGCGTACTGCGTTTGGTGGGGCGAGATGGGGTTGCTCAGCCATACAGCGGGAGCCAGACGAAAGTAATTATTTTTCCTACATGTATAACCCAACTTATGTCTGGCCCATACCTAAAGTGGGATACACATGTGTGAAAATTAATTACTTTTGATATTTCAAGGGATGTGTAAAAACTGACATTGAGATAGTAATTATCTCAATGTCAGTTGAGATAAATTATACAGACTTTGCTTTTCACATATTATGAATTAAAAAATAATAATAAATAAATAAATAATAATAATAAAACATTATTTTTGTCTGCATCCTTTGTACTCATTAATAAAATGCTAATCATATTTTCTAAACCTATGTAAAAAATGTCATTTTTTGGGTTTCACAGGAGTCCTTTAACTTAAAAAAAAAAAAAAACTTGTTCCTTCTCTTTTTTTTCTTTTTATTTATCTCTCTGTTTTTTTTTGTTTTTTTTTCCCCCCTTTTTTCGTTTCATTTTAATTTTTCTGTCAAGTGCGGGGCCCGATTGGGCCCAATCGGCCTAAGGCCAGCCCTGCTAACATACTAAAGTTTAGTTGCTTTTATTTTGTGAAGATTCAAGTGAACTTTCTTAAAATTGTCACGTATGTAGGATAAGCATGATATTCACATATTAGGTGTGGCAATAAAGTTCCCAGACTAGTGCTATTGAAGTCATGTTCAATGAGTTTGAAAATAAACGGAAGTAATATGTTGTAGTTCAAACTTCCTCAACAGATGGTGGTACAGAGATTGTCCAGAAGGCTGAGAGATTGCAAGAAACAACCAGTTTTATTAGTAACATTCCATGTCACAATTTTGCAGTGGAGCAACGAACGAAAATCAATTTTTGCTTTAAACTGGGAAAATCTGCAACAGAAACATATGAAATGTTAAAAAGTGTTTATAGTGATGAAAAGTTGAGTTATACCAGTGTGCTTGAATGGTATAAGTCAATCAAAGATGGATGTGAGGATGTCTGCGATAATCCAAGGAGTGGGCATCCATCAACCTCCTGAAATGAGGACAGAGTTACAAAAGTTCAGGAAATTGTGACAAGAGATTATTGTTTGACCCTCAGAATGATGGCTGATGAGTTTGAATAAGGAGCCAAGGAGCCAATTCGTCAAATTCTGCATGAAGATTTAAGGAAAAGGAAGATCTATGCAAAATTTGTGCTGCACAGCCTCACAGATGAGCAGAAGCAATGAAGAGTGTCATCATACAAACACTTCATCCAGACTTGTAATTACAATCCTAATTTCTTCTACTGTATTGTTACTGGAGATGAGTGTTGGGTGGTTTTAGTACAACCCAGAGACGAAGCATCAGAGTATGCAGTGGACTTCAAAACCATCGCCAAGGCCCAAAAAGTTTCATTTACAGAAGTTCAGAATCAAGACAATGCTGATCATGATTTTTGACAAAAGAGTGTGATTCGCAAGGAATTTGTACCTGAAGGGGAGAGAGAATCAATGCTGCATTCTATGTACAGGTGTTACAAAGACTATTGAAATGCATTTTCCAGGTAAGGTGGCAGTTTCGAGAAAAAGGCAGCTGGTTTTTGCTGCCTAATATTGCCTCTGCCCATTCTGCACTTGGTGTGAAGACATTTCTGATTAAACATGGTACTGTACAGATCAACCATCCATCCTGTGCTCCCAATCTATCACCAGTGGACTTTTTCCAAGTTGAAAATTGGCCTCAAAGTAAATAGACTGAGATGTTGAGGACATAACAAACTGCTGAGCTGAACTTCATCTTTTTGGATGCTTTTGGTAACTCTTTTCAGAAACTTTTATAACGGGTTAATAAGTGCATTCAATCAGGCTGTGATTACTTTGAATAAAAATAAAACCATTTTTGAGCTCCTTCAGTTTGTGTTCTTTTTATTGCACCAGTCCGGGAACTTTATTGCCATACCTCATATGTTATGCTCTCTGAAATTTATGTTTAAGTTCTCTGACCTGTAAAGTACAATTACACAGCACAGCTTATTTTACATACAAAATTTATTGAGAGAGTTGATTTAATGAGTAATTCATTAATGATTTGTGAAGTGGGAAGAAAAAAAAAAACAAAATCTGACTCAGAGTGAAATAAAACTTTATTGATCATGTAAATATATAATTTTTATATTAAGTCATCAAAGTATATATATTCAAAGAAATATAAGACATTAATAAGTACCCAAAAGGAATTTTTATTTTCTTTTGTACACAAAAAAGGAGAAATGGTATGCAAACAACATATTTACATAGATACCATATACCACATTACAGATATAAGATTTTAAGTTGGATCTACAATACAGGAAGTGATACATGGTGAGCAGAATTATATTTAAGAAGAAAAATGTTGGTTATATTAGAAAAAACTTACATGCAGATTTTCCTGTGCACACCATTCAAAGAAAAGATCTAAAATATTCACTTTTATTTATTTTCAAAATTTAATACACATTTCTTTTATACCAACAAGAGAAGAAATAATGAATTAGAAAACTGGTCCCAAACAAGAATAAGTGCAGAATTCAAATGATACCAATCACATAAACAAGGTGTCTTCTTAAATGCTAGGAAACAATAATAACAATTAGTAACATAATTCTACACTTTCTTTTGATTTGTAGTATTAAAACGAAAAGTACAACAGTAAAAATTGTATTAAATATGAATGTAAAGGGTGATATATGCTGAATTACACATATTACCCTTTTCATATACACATAAATGGGAATAATTATGTCTATTGTATACTAACATGGCATTGGGTTTGAAAGAAATATTTTGGGAGGAATATGTGTATATGAAGGAACACAAAGCTTGCTGAGACGTTCTTATCTTCACTGCAGTTAGTGTTTTCATAGTTTGCGAAATATATAATAATAATAATATGCTTTGTTTATATTCTGTCATGACTCTAAAGCCAGACGAGCTTGCAACTAATTACTGGGAAAATGAATCCTGAGCTGGATATCATCATTTTTCTCTTTCTTGGTGATTCCCTTCTACTTCTAATTCTCTCTCTCAGGGTAGGTGCCTCTGTAGACAGGTGGGTAAAAGCAGCAGCGTGTAGCACACGCTTCTTGATCAGACAGGAGTTCGAGTCAGTGACCACCAAATATGGAGGATGCAGAAAGGTCAGAAAATGACCACCGCATATCCCCGGAGCAAAATGGCCTTAGTTGCTAATGCTCCTGAAAACCAAATAACAACAACTCCTCCTCTCAGGGTAACTCAGAATTTCTTTTTTTTTTTTTTTTTTTTTTGGTTAGTGCAGCAAAAGCCTCAGGCTTCCTTGCCCCATATGGCTAATAATAATAACTCAAATGCATGTGCTACAACACTCCTGCATTAATTACTCAGCTATGTCAGTCCAAATTAAATAAATTTTCTATTTATATTCATGGATTGGTCAGAGTGGGCTACAAGATAGAGAATACAAGAACATTACCATTTAGTAGGAATGTGGGCTCAAACCACAGTCAACTGAAATGTGTATACTATTGCATCTACATATTAACCACATAGCTACGTCAGATATGTATATAGTGTTTCATAACATGTGGGTAGTACATTCTCATTTTCAGGAATTGAAAATGATGAAAAAAGTTTATATAAACATATATTAATTTTCTTTTTTTAACATAATTCTAGAAATTATGTTCCACAGTTTATGATGAAGAAATGATCTGGTAATGCCCGTTGGTCTCTGGATAAACAAACCACATTACAGCAATTATGTGATTTGCAAACCCAGCTAAGTAACTTTTATACTTATCTACCCATATAGGAATCTAGGTAAGTATAAAAGTTGATTACTATCCCAGTGTTCATTATCAATTTATTCTGAAACATTATTTTCTATTCGTAATCATAACTTTTTACAATAAAAACAGGTCTAATGTGCAGCTCAGTGAGAGGAGTTGGGGGAGAGAGTTAAAAAAAAAAGAAGTTTTTGCACTATTAAGTGATATTGGGAACTTGAAATGAGATGGAGGCTTATTCAACCAAAAAATGACAGCCTTGCATCTTGTGTATGGACTTGCTGAGGGTAACACAGCCATAACAAGACATCATACAGTTAAAGGTTTCAAAATAATTTTCTGCCATATAAGCCTTCTTAAAAAAATAAAAAAATTTCGAAGATATCAGTGTTAGTATTTGTTGTGGCAAATTATGTGAGAAAGCAAGCTTATACAGCACTAACCAAGTAAAAAAAGGAAAGGAAAAGAAAAGAAAAACACACTTCCATTCATCTAGCTCAAATGAATTTATTCAAACTGCTTGATTCCACAACACCAGATGTAAATTTGTCCCAACAATCAACTACCCACTGGCTGAAAGCAAATTTCCACACATCTATCTATCGTGCATTATAGCCTAGGTTGCTGATGCACCAACAAATTTAACAACAACAACATCCATCTATCCAGCAACCAACCTTCCTCAATTTAAATTTATGCCCCCTTGTATCTCTGAGCAAGAGATACAAAGCTATCATTTAGCATATTCAATTCATTTAAAGTCTTAAACACCTCATGAGGTGTTTAAGACTTTAAATGCTGTAATTTACAGAACTGAAGTACCCATTTGTCCCCTAAGTAATCTTGCTACCCTTCTCTGCACCCATTTCAGTAGATCTACATCTTTCCTAAAATGTGGCTTCCAGACCTATACAAAGTACCCAAGTTGTGGCCTAATTACTGCATTATGCAATGAGTTAATCACCTACTTATCCCTGAATACAAAATGATAGACAGACAGGCATCTCAAGTATATCATTAACTAGCCTCTTAAGTATATCATTAATGAAACCCCATGACCTACCCTAGCAACCTGCCTTCACTGTTCAGAGAACTTCATGTCTGACTGCACAATAACTCTGGGTCTTTTTCATTCTTCACTACCCTCAGTGTAGTAGTACACGGCTGGTAAGTCATTCTGGATTCATCATCATCATCAGCCATTTTCAATCCACTGCAGGATGAAGGCCTCCCCAGCAACTTTCCAGTTCCTTCTGTTTTGTGCAATGGCCATCCATTTACTGTCCACAAACTCATGAATTTCATCTGTCCATCTCCATTGTTGTCTTCCAGGTTTTCTCTTGGCTCCTCTTGGGTACCATTCTGTTATTTTCTTAGTCCATCTGTCATCATGTCTTCGAGCTATGTGTCCTGCCCAAGACCATTTTAGTTCTTTAGTTTTGATAAGAATGTCCTTTACTTGAGTTTGCTGCCTAATCCATGTGTTTCTCTTCTTATCTAACAGTCTGTTTGTTATTTGTTATTTGGTTTTTAGGAGCATTAGCAACTAAGGCCATATTGCTCCGGGATATGCGGTGGTCATTCCCTGACCTTTCTGCATCCTCCGTATTTGGTGGTGACGGGCTCGAACCCCGGTCTAATCAAGAAGCATGTGCTACGCACTGCTGCTCCTGCTCCTTCCCACCTGGCTATGGAGGCACCTCTCTAACAGTCTGATTCCCAATATAATTCGTTCCATTCTTCGCTGTGTAGTTCTCAGATTCTCCTCTTCCATTCTTTTGTTGAGTGCCCAAGTTTCACTTCCATAAGTCATGGTAGGGAATATACATTGGTTCATTATTTTATGTTTCAGACAAATTGGGATATCGCTCCTCAGTATGTGACATATTTCCTGAATGTTATCCATACAAAATTTATTCCTCTCTTGACTTCCAGCCATTTGTCATTATTACAGCTAATGACTTGTCCCAGATAAGTATATGACTGCACCTTTTCAATTACTGCTGCTTCAGTCGTTATATCCCTTTCTGTGGCATACTTGTTCATCATTATTTTTGTTTTAGCCATATTCATCTTTAGTCCAAAATCCTTACTAACTCTGCATAACTGATTCAGATTTTCCCCTAATTCTTTGGGATCGTGGCTTATGACTACAATGTCATCTGCAAATCATAAATGGTTTAGGTACTCTCCATTCACACTGACTCCTTTCTGCTACCAGTCTAATCTTCTGAAAGCTTCCTCAAGGGGAGCAGTAAACAACTTCGGAGATATTGTGTCTCCTTGTTGAACTCCTTTCTCTATTTTAAATTTACTACTGTCTTTGTCTAGTCTAATAAAGGAGGTCGCAGTCTCATATATTTTCTTCAAAATCATAATATATGGGGTATCTATGCCTTGTCTTTCCAGTGCCCGAAACATTCCCTTATGCTGTATGGAGTCAGATGCCTTTTCATAATCCACAAATGCCAGGCATAATGGTGTTTTATATTCATATGCTTTCTCCATTAGCTGTGAAATTACATGAAGGTGATCCATAGTTGAGAATCCTATCGTAAAGCCAGCTTGCTCTTTTGGTTGATTCTCATAGAGTATTTTTTCAAATCTGTTAGTAATGACCCTTGTGAACAACTTGCAGTTGTGGGATAACAAGCTAATTGGTCTATAATTTCCAATTTCTGATTTATCTCCTTTCTTATGCAGCAAAACTATGATTGCATTATTCCACTCCTTAGGCATCACACACCTTTTCTAATGCATTTCGTGAAGAGCCTTGCCAGTTTTTGTGTCATGTCTCTTCCTCCGGGGCTTTCTGATTCTTCATTTTTTTTCAACTCATGTTCTACCTCATCAGGAAGGATATCAGGTATCGCTGTATGTGTTACTAATTTGCAATCCATCTTCCTCACTGCTGGCATCATTCCCTTGCACCTTGTATAACTCTTTATAGTAGTCTTCTGTTATTTATAAGTACACCATCGCTATTCTTCAGTTTCAGTATCATTTGTCTTTCTGTATTACTGCTCATGGCTGCCGATTTAAATCCTCTGTTTTCCCTTAATGTTTATTATTATTATTATTATTATTATTAGCCATATGGTACAAGGAAGCCTGAGGCTTATGCTGCACCAGCCAAAAAAAAAAAAAAAAAAAAAAATTCCCGAGTTCCCTTCCCCCCCGTGTGTGTGTGTGTGTGTTCTGTTCTGTTATTTGGTTTTTAGGAGCATTAGCAACTAAGGCCATATTGCTCCGGAGATATGCGGTGGTCATTCCACTGACCTTTCCGCATCCTCCGTATTTGGTGGTTACGGGCTCGAACCCCGGTCTAATCAAGAAGCGTGCTGCTCCTGCCCACCTGGCTACGGAGGCGCCGTGTGTGTGTGTGTGTGTGTGTGTGTGTGTGTGTGTGTGTGTGTGTGTGTGTGTGTGTGTGTGTGTGTGAGAGAGAGAGAGAGAGAGAGAGAGAGAGAGAGAGAGAGAGAGAGAGAGAGAGAGAGAGAAAGAAGTAGAAAGGCATCACCAAGAAAGAGAAGAATGATGATATCCAGCTCAGGACCCTGGGTTTGCCAAACCCATGCTCACCAGATGTGAGCCCCCGGGGGTGTTTTTTGTTCTACTTTTCTTGTGTTAAATTTTCTTATATCCTCTCTGAGTCTCTTTCTAATGGCTTTGCATAACTCAGTATACTCAATTTTCTCCCTGTCAGTGTTTTTCTTGCTCTTCATTTGTTGTCTTCAGTTCATCATGACAAGTGTTTCTTGACTAATTTTTTCTTCATTGGATTTCTTTTTCCCTATAGGTTTCTTGGGCTTTATCACTTTCAGAAAGTTGTAATATTCCTCGTCGATATCTTGGTCCTGAGCAGTTTGCAGAAGCTCAAACTTGTTCTTAAGTTCCAGTACAAACTGATTTTTCTCCTCTTCTGTTATCTCAAAGATCTTTGTATTATTTACTCAAGTCAGTTTTTTCCTTTCTTTTCTTACATCTATATCAAGTGTGCATCTTACCAGTCTGTGATCACTTCAAACATTTAACTTGTTCAGGACAGTAACATCATTCACGATATATCTTCTGTTAGTGAGGATGAAGTCAATTTCATTAGTTGTTAATACATTTGGGCTCTTCTATGTCCACTTTCTGTTCACCCTTTTCTTGAAAAAAGTGTTCACAAGTCTTTCACCTCTTTCATTTCTTTCACCAATTCCAAAATTTCCTATAGTTCCCCTTTCTGCACCGTTTTGTCTCTTTCCAACCTTAGCAACGAAGTCCCCCATAATGATATTGTAGTGAGTTTTCTGTTCATCTAGAAGACTCGATTTCGGTGTATATTTCTTCAACCTCTTCATCATCATGGCTTGATGTTGGTGCATAAATCATTATAACTTTCAGCTTATACCTCTTAGAAATCCTGAGTAGAAATCCTTCTACCTATATGCAGTACTAGCATTTTTGAATGTTAAACTTCAATTACCACCTCTCAGCTCATCTGCCTAATATTATAAAATGAATATAATGAATAATATTGCATCGACTTGCAAACTGTTAAAATAAAGTTTAATTGGAAATTCTAAATACATAAAAAAAATATACAACATAAAAGTGAAAATATATAAAAATTTTATTTAAAGACTAAATGCACAAGACATAATTCCATCTGGGTTTAAATTAACTATATAATATTGATGTAGATACACCATACTTAACCCATAAAATTAAACTACGTACGTAGTGTAATGGCATGTTTTAATTATATCTCATATTGTGGCTACCTTCAATTTTATTTTATGCAGTTTCATTTTATGGTTAACTATGGTGTATCTACACCAATATTATACAGTTAATTTAAACTCAGATAGAATTATGCCTTGTGCATTCAGTCTTTAATACGGTATCATTCTGTTCACCATTTGGCATCTCTCAAATTGTGGAATTAACTGTGCAACTGTGATGGCATGTTTGCATTATCAGGGTACCTGCCTGCCCACCGATAATAGACCAACAAACCTTGAAACGGTGCCATCTGGGTGGTGATTCCCACTAGGAATAAGTAACAGTAGTCTTCTCTACTAGAGAAGTGTTACTTATTTGAAGTAGTGGAATACCTGGTATCTCGTTGTGAAGGTTGCCTCAATATGAGATAAAATTAAAATGATGCTTTTACACTACATATGTAGTTTAATTTTATGGGTTAACTATGGTGTATCTGCACTGATATTATATTAAAATAATATATATATTATTTTTGACAGATTAATATTGTTTGCCTAATCTTGTTGGAATAGCATAACCTGCTTACTGTCATTAACCATTAATAAATATTGCAAACAGTAAGGGACCCAAAGCTGAACCCTGTGAGACTACATTAATTTGATTTGATTTTGTTTGGGTTTTATTGGCGCATCAGCAACAGAGGCTATAATGCGCAAAAGACTACATTAATAACATTATTCCAAGAAGAGTGCTGTCTATTATAACCATTCATTTTCTCCAACTCAACCATCCCTTTATCCATATCAGCCACTTTCCCTTAATGCCATACCACTCCAAATGTGTAAAAAAATCTTTCATGTGGAACAGTACAAAAACGTTTTTGAAATCTAAGTAGCAGTAGCATTGGTTGAGGCATATAATGCATGAAAGCAATGGGAAAAAATTCCCATTTCACCCATCTGGTCACTCCAAATATTTGTCTAGTTCAGCTTTAAATTTATTTAAGCTATCAATCTGAGCAAGCAGAAGTATCCCATCAGCACTGAGCCTGCTCAAACCATTCAAGGCCATATATACCTCAATCAGATCACCTCGCAGGTGCCTAGTTTCCAGATGCTGTAACTTTCAGTAATTATGCCTCACTTGGTAAGAGCACCCCTTTGCTCCTTTCAACAATCTTGTTGCCCTTCTCTGTACTCATTCTAGCAACTCTACATCCTTCCTAAAATGAGGCCTCCAGACCTGTATGCAGAACTCAAGTTGTGGCCTGACCACTGCCTTATACAAAGGGATAATCATCTCCTTGTCTCTGCCAGCAAAATTCCTATATATCATTGACAAAACTCCATGACCTGCTTTGGCAGCCAGTCTGCACTGCTCAGAGAACTTTATATCTGACTGCACAATTACCCCTAAGTCTTTTTCATTCTCCACCACCCTGAGTGTAGTACCACACAGTTGGTACGTTTCTCTTGGGTTACTGCTACCCATATGCAGTACTTTACATTTGTCAATGTTAAACTTCAGCTGCCACTTCTCAGCCAATCTACCTAACTTTTCTAGATCTTGTTGCAGTAGCATACTGTCATTAACAACCCTGCCAACCTTTGTATCATCTGCAAACTTGGACATTAAGCCTGATATAACTTCATTGATATCATTGATAAATACACAAAACAACAATTGGCCCAGCACTGAAACCTGGGAGACTCCACTAATAACATTAGTACGCGTAGAGCAGTGTCCATTTATTACCACTCTCTGCTGTCTTCTACTCAACCATCTCTTTATCCATTGCAGAAAATTCCCTTAATGCCATACCACTCCAATTTGTACAGCAGTCTTCCATATGCAACAGTATCAAAAGCTTATCTGAAGTCCAAGTATATGATATCAAAATTCTTTTTTGCATCCAGTTCCTTTGTGACCACATTGTAGTATCCAATGAAAGTGGTCAGACAAGACTTCTCCTTGACAAACCCATGCTGTGTCTAAACTATTACTGCAATCTTGTTGAGGTGATCCTGCATCACTTCTTTAACCAGTGGCTTCATTATTTTCCCCGGAACACAAGTTAAACTAACAGGTCTATAATTATTTGTGTCACCTTTTGAATTCCCTTTGTGAATTGGGGATACATTTCCACATCTCAAGTCCATGGGGATCTCCCCTGACTATAATGATGCTCTCATAAGTATGGTTAAGGTTTTTCTTACTTTCCTTGCTGCCTCGTTCACTATAACTGGATAGATTCAATCTGCTTATTTATGTTTATCTTCAACAATTTCTCCTCCACTTTGCTCTCCATTATTACAAATCATTTAGCTCCCTGTTAGAGTTTAGTATACTTCTGTCATCCCCTTCCTTACAGAATTCCTCCTGTGTGAATGTATATGTAAAATACTCATTCGAGTTGTCAGCTTTCTGAGCAGGATCATCAACAGTCAAACAACCAACTTCAAGTGGACCAATCTGATTCATCCACTCATTCTACAGTGTACATAAGTAAAGAAGTCTTTGTTGTTTTTCTTTGCATCCTTTGCCAAGGATTTCTCATAATCAGCCTTCACTTGCCTAACCTCCTTTATGACTTTATTACAGACTACTCATATCTGCCATAGGCTTCTGTGTCACCTGTTAATTTATAGGTATCCCACACATTTTTCTTCTCTGCTACAAGCCTGATTAGTTCATCTGACATCCATTTAGGTCTAAATCTTGAACAGTATTTCTTAGTTGAAATACTGTTCAAGATTTAGAAAAGCCTAGTAGTTTTCAAAGCCCAGTTTTTTTATGAAAAGCTTAGTAGTTTTCAAGATCAATTCCTTGAATGCTTCCCATTTAGAATTCGCTGTTTTTACCATCAGATCAGTTGATCCCGCTGTGTATAATTTAAAAACTGTCTGAGACCACTGTAGTCACCTTTATGAAAAAAAAACCTTTCCCTTTATCCTTGATGGTAGTTACATCTTTAAGTAAATCCCACATCAGTACACTGTGACAGTGATCAAAGTGTACTGACGTGGGATTATTTAATTAAGAATTTGCAAATAAAGGAACCTTGTGGTTCCTTTATCTGTAAATTCTTAATGCATGAATATCTGTAAATTTTTCCAAATAGGCTTACGAGGTTGGAAAAATTCATATTGAAATATTTATGTTTCACACCAACCAATTTAAATGAAATAAAATGTAAGTTTATTTACAATTAAAATATATATACTATGACAGAAATGGAAGTTAAAATAAAAGCGTTAAAAGTTTTAAAATATATGAACAAAGTAAAACTAATGAAAACAGAGATATTTACAATAAATATAAAATGAATGTGACTGAAGTTAAAGTAATAAAATAGCAATAAAAGCGCTAAAAACAGTAGCTTTCGGAAACAATAGACTCCTTTCTCAACAGTGTGCTTCTGTTGTACGACAACATCCTTAAATAGCAGGCTCACGGCACTCATCACACGGTTCCACTGGAATATGGTTGGAATTTCCCACCTGCCTGCTGGAACCGGAAATGGCTCGGGAGCGCGCCAATAAAAACCGATCATCTCATTCAAGAATTTATCATAGATTTTTTATTACACTATTGGGAGAAGCAGCACCAGATCTCCCCTCAAGCTGCGGTCATCACTGACTGAGCTCATGGGTTCTGGGACCGTAAATGGCTTGAGAGCCTGTGCATTGGGCGACTAGCGGTAACACTATTAACAGGGATAGGGGTGTTCGCATACATCCCCTCCTTGAAGCCATCATTCTTGAACAAGATGATCGGTTTTTATTGGCACGCTCCCGAGCCATTTCCAGTTCCAGCATGCAGGTGAGAAATTCCAACCATATTCCTGTGGAACCATGTGACGAGTGCCCTGAGCCTGCTATTTAAGGACGTTGTCCTACAACAGAAGCACACTGTTGAGAAAGGAGTCTGTCATTTCTGAAAGCTACAGTTTTTAGTGCTTTTATTACTATTTTAACTTCAGTCACAGTCATCTTATATTTATTGTAAATACAGTCAGTCCTCGTATAACACGTGTTTACACTACACGAATTCGATCATACACAATTTATAAATAGGGGAACGATATCTTATATAACACAAACCGAATTCGCTTATGCACGATTCGCCTTTGTGTTTACAAGAAATGGCAGTTGAACGCGGAATCACCCCAACTGAACGCAACACGATAGGAATGAAGAAAAGATTCTGAAAATGTATTTATGTGTTTTATATCAGTGAAGGGGAAACACATTTCACCATAATAACGCAAAAACCAATACAATTCCAGCTATCGGTATAATTGCAAATGCAATTAGATCGAGTTTACTACTAGTTTATAACAGATTCCATTAGCAGAACCGCAACTGGAAATTGTTTTTATTGTTTTATGATAGTAACCCCTAGAAATGTGCTTTAGTAAAATGTGGAGTGTCAATAGTGTATTTCTGCCTTTACGGTGTTGTTTATTCAGTTGCTACATGCAGCTTTGTTTATGTGTATCAAGCGTGCCTCCTCATTTTGTAATTGTGCTTATTCCCTAAAAATGAGTAAAAATTCTTACCCGGGAAAATTTGTAGTGGCCTCATACTAAAATTATGGGCAAAGTCACATCGGCCTCTGGCCCACCGGGGTTTCCCTGGTAAGGCTTATGGCCAGTCCTCCTCTGTCGATAAAGAAAAAATATCAAATTGTGAAACGCTTTGAGCGAAATGAAAGACCATGTGATATTGCACGTGCTACAGACCTAAATTAGGCAACGCCGAGAATTACAAAGAATGCAGAGAAAATAAAAACAACTTTAACGACTCAAAGTGTAATTAAAATCCATTAGATTAAGTCACAAAGAATTGGAAGAGATGGAACGGCTGTCATCTGTTTGGATAGCAAATCAAACAAAAAACAAGTTTGCTTACGATAGAAGCAAAAGCATTAGCAATATTTTATTATGATTATTTATTGTGTTTGGTAATGTTTTGGTTTTGGTTTGTGTGTTCAATCTTGGGTGGCCGGCAACTAACCCTATTTTTCCCATAGGGCTGGTTGTTTATATTGCACGAGGGTTTCTAGGAACACAACTATCGTGCTATACGAGGACTGACTGTACATCTATTTTTATTAGTTTTACTTTGTTCATATAGTTTAACGCTTTTATTTTAACTTCCATTTCTTTCATAGTATATATATTTTAATTGTAAATAAACTTACATTTTATTTCATTTAAATTGGTTGGTGTGAAGCATAAATATTTCAATATCTGTAAATTCTTAATGCATGAATAAATACTGCTGATATTCAGATCAAGAGTATTATTCATTCTGGTTGCCCCTCAAACATGTTGCTGTAGAAAACAATCTTCCAATAAATCCACAAAGTCTTGCTAGCTTGTGAGTGACCAACCCACAAGTTCCAGTCAATATCTGGAAAGTTAAAATCCCCCATTACAAGTCATTTTGATTTACTGGTCCACTCTGTTTCTCTGCACAATTGTTCATTGTGCTCATCAGAGTCATTAGTCCTATGTCACACTCCTACTCTCATTTTCCCTGTCCCAGTGTTTACGTCACACCTAACAGATTCAACATTGCACTGTCTACACATGATGTCAACTGGATGCACTTTCTTAGACTTTAGGTGTTTCTTAATTAACAGCATAACACCTCCTTCCTTTCTATCCTGTCTATCCTTTCTGTACACATTGTACTCCCCAAATTCCAATTCTGCACTGCTTATAGGTGTGTGACACCATGTGTCTGATAACCCAGCGACCTTTGATGTCTTGATCAGCACTTCAAATTCATCAAATTTATTTACTATACTTCTAGCATTGATGTATATGCAAGTATACATGGACCTGTTCTTTTTCTTAGTTACCTCTATCACAGCTCTTCAAATCTCCAGCAACTTGCTCTCTAGGCTGCTGCTCATTACAATAGAAGCAGAGGAAGAATCACTTTCGCCTCTGCCTGCAGCTACTGTTAATCTTTTAGTCTGTGAATCCCTCCAAGGTAGTAGTTTTCCAACACACCTAACACTGCCTTGATAGCATCAGCAAATATTCTTGCACACTTTCTATTTAAGTGTATCCCATCCCTGTACAAGTGGTCTCTCCTGTTAGCAAGTGCAGACCATGCTGAAAAAAATTCTACCCCATGAGCCTAACACAACCAGGGCTAAATTGATTGACAAGGCTCTCTTCACATAATCTCTCCTATCATGTCTGGCCAGCATTCCAGACACTTTCAAATTTAACCCTAACTCACAACTTCTTTTCAACATTGACCTATACTTGTTAAGTAAATCTGCAGATCTCTTACACTTAACGTCATTAGTTCCAACATGTACAACAATATCACCTTTTGTGTCCTTAAAAGATGATATCTGCTCTACAAAGTCATCAACTTTTTCCCCCTGGCAGACATACCCTGATCCTGTTCCACCTATCTTTTTGCATAATATATTCCCCATCCCCCTGACAATAACTAGCTGCTGTGGGACAGGCACATTCTGTCTGAGAGATTGCCACTGTGTTGCCTGTTGCACAGGAGTGAGCTCTGTTGTTGAGTTGGGCAGCTGAGAGCTTAATGGGCCCCATCATATTAATTTCTTTGAGGGCATCTACCCTACATCTCAAACTCTCATAGATGCATATCAGAACACTGAATTGGCACTTAATTTCTTCACAGTCTCTGCACCTAGCATACACACAAAGACATCCTCCCTGGCTAGATCATGTCCTATTAGCAAAGGCACGTGAGGCAAGAAAACAAGCTTTTATATAGTATTAGCCAAAAGAAAAAAAAAAAAAAAAAACCCTTATTTCACCCATCCACTCACTCCAAATGTTTATCAAGTTCTGCCTTGAATCTATTTAAGCTATCAACTTCTACGACAGATGGAAGTTTGTTCCAGCAATCAACAACCCACTGGCTAAAGGCAAACTTCCACATCTATCCTACAACCGTCTTTCATCAATTTGAATTTATATCCTCTCAGGTGATTATTCTCAGCAAGAGGAAGAATCCCATCCGCATTCAGCATGCTCAAACCATTCAAGGCTTTATACACATCAATCAGATCACCTCGCAGGTGCCTAGTCTCCAGATACTGTAATTTGAAAAATTAAGCCTTTTTTCGTAAGAGCAACCCTTTGTTCCATTCACTAATCTTGTTGCCCTTCTCTGTACTCGTTCCAACAGCTCTAAAATGAGGCCTCCAGACCTGTATACAGTATCAAGGTGTGGCCTGACCATTGCCTTATGCAAGGGGATAATCACCTCCTTATCCCTGCTAGAAAAATTGCGGTATATCATTGACAAGACCATGAGCTACTCTTGCAGACCGTCTGCATTGCTCAGAAAACTTTATATATGCCTGCACAATTACCCCCCAAGGTCCTTTTAATTCTCTACCACTGTCAGTGTGGTACCACAGAGTTGATACATTACTCTGGGATTACTGCTTCCCATATGTAGTACTTTACAACTATCAAAGTTATAAACTTCATTTGCCACCTCTCAGCCCATCTGCTCAACATTTCTAGATCCTGTTGCAGCAGTGTACTGTCAATAGTGTCATTAACAACCCTGCCAACCTTTGTATTGTCTGAAAACCTGGACATTAGGCCTGATATACCATCATCAATATCATTTATAAATACAAAAAACAACAATGGACCCAACACTGAACCCTGAGGGACTCCACTAATAACATTAATCCATGAAGAGCAGTGTCCATTGATTACCATTCTCTGTCTTCTCCCACTCAACCATCCCTTTATCCATACAGCAATTTGCCTCCAATGCCACACTGGTCCAATTTGTGCAGCAGTCTTCCGTGTGCAACAGTATCAAAGGCTTTTCTAAGATCCAAATATATGATATCAAAGTTATTCTTTGCATCCAGTTCCTTTGTGACTACATCACAGTATCCAATCAAATTAGTAAGACAAGACTTCCCATTAACAAACCAATGCTGTGTTCGAGCTATAACTGAAGTCTTGTCTAAATGATCCTGCAATGCTTCTTTAACCAGTGCCTCCATTAATTTCCCTGGAACACAAGTTAAACTAACAGGTCTGTAATTACCTGTGCCTCCCTTTGATCCCCCTTTGTGAATTTGTGATACATTTGCACACCTCCAGTCCATGGGGACCTCCTCTGAGTCCAAGGAAGCTCTCATAATTAAGGCTAAGGGTTTGCTTACTTCCTTTGCAGCCTCCTTTAATATAACTGGATAGATCCCGTCCACCCCAGTTGCCTTCGTTATGTTTAACTTTAATAATTTTTCCTCCACTTTGCTCTCAGTTATTACAAAATCACTTAGCTCCCTTTTAGTGTTTGTAAACCTCTGGTACTCCACTCATTGAATAACTCTTCATGTGTGAATGTAGATGCAAAATACTCATTCAGTTTATCAGCTACCTGAGCATGATCATCAATAGTCAACCCATTTATGGACGCCTCCATAGCCATGTGGGAAGGAGCAGCAGTGCGTAGCACACACTTCTCGATTAGACCGGGGTTCGAGCCCGTCACCACCGAATACGGAAAGGTCAGGGAATGACCACCACATATCCCGGAGCAATATGGACTTAGTTGCTAATGATCCTAAAAACCAAATAACAAACAAACTGCATATAATCAAGAATGGGACATGATATTGCCAAGGGGAATGTCTTTGTGTGTGCGCAATGTAAGGAGTGCGAGGAAATCAGGCTGCAACTTGACATTGTTATGGACTTATATGAGAGCTTGAAGGACAGGGTGGATAACTTCGAAGGATATAAATTGAGGGGCCCATCAAGCTCTCAGCTGCCCACATCAATGCCAGAGCTTTCACTTGAACATCACACAACACAGAGGCAACCCCCAAGGCAGAATGCGCTGGTCCCAAATGAACTAGTTGTTGTAGGTGACTACTGTCAGGGAAACGGGGAACATATTGTGCAAAAGGGATAGATGGAACAGGATCGGGTATATCTGCCAGGGTTGTATGAGACATACAGTTGTATGAGACAGTATGAGACAGGGACAAAGGTTGATGATGTTGTAGGGCAGATATCATCCTTTAAGGGCACAAAGGGTGATATTATTGTGAATGTTGGCACTAATGATATTAAGAGTAGGAGACTGGCAGAATTACTTCACAAGTAAAAGACAATGCTGAAAAAAAAAGCTGTGAGTTAGGGTTGAATTTGAAAGTGTCTGCAATTCTGCCCAAAAATGATAGGAGGGAGTATATGATGAGAGCTTTGTCGATCAATTCGGCCCTGGAGAGATTGTGCAAGGCTCAAGGTGTCTGATATCCCAGCAACCTTTGATGTCTTGATCAGCACTTCAAATTCATAGAATTTATTTACTATACTTCTAGCATCTGCTTCTACAGGGATGGAATACACTTAAATAGAAAGGGTGGAAGAATATTTGCTGATGCTATCGAGGCAGAGTTAGGTGTGTCAGAAAACTGCAAGCTTGGGGGAGGGGGGGATACACGGACTAATAGATTAACAATAGCTGCTGGCAGAGGTAAAATTGATTCTTGCACTACTTCTATTGAAATGCAATTGAGCAGCAGCCTGGAAAGCAAGGTAATCGGAATTTCCAGGACTTCTGGGAGTCATAGTGGAATAAGTATTTACATGGGCTGTGTTAGGGTAACTAAGAGTAGAAACATGTGCATGTATACTTGCATGTACACCAATGCTAGGAGTATAGTTAATAAATTCGATGAGCTTGAAGTGCTAGTCAAGGCATCAAAGGCAGATATTGTTGGGATATCAGAGACATGAAAATGAGAGTAGGTGTGTGTTATAGGCCTAAAGAATCTGATGAGTATAATGAGCAATTGTGCAGAGAAATAGAGAGGCCAATACATTAGAGTGTCTTATAATGGGGGATTTTAATTTTCCAGATTTTGACTGGAATTTGCGGATTGGTCACTCACACACTAGTAAGGTTTTTGTGGATTTATTGGATGATTGTTTTCTACAGCAGCATGTTTGGGAGGCAACTAGAGAGAGAATACTCTTGATCTGATTATCTGTAGTGATTTTTCATGCATCAAGAATCTGCAGATAAAGGAACCACCAGGTGGCAGCGATCGCAGATGCTGAAGTGGGATTTACTTAAAGAGATAACTACCATCAAGGGTAAAGGGAAGAGTTTTTGCTTTCGTAAGGGTGACTACGGTTGTATGAGACAGTATTTAAATTCTATACGTTAGGACCAACTGATGATGTTACCAACAGCAAATTCAAAATGGGAAGCATTCAAAGAATTAATCTTGGAAGCTACTAGGCTTTTCATACCAACAAAGAAATATTGTTCAAGATTTAGGCCTAAATGGATGTCAGATGAACTAATTAGACATGTGACAGAGAAGAAAAATGCATGGGATACATATAAATTAACATGTGACACAGAAGCCTATGATAGATAGAAGCTGGTCTGTAACCAAGTTACAAAGGAGGTTAGGGAGGCGAAGGCACATTACGAGAAATCTTTGGCAAAGGATGCAAAGAAAAACAGCAAAGGGTTCTTTTCTTATGTAAAATGTAGAAGGAAGGGGATGAATTAGATTGGTCCACTTGATATCGATGGTTCAACTGTTGATGATCCTGCTCAAGTAGCTAACAAACTAAATGAATATTTTGCATCGACATTCACACATGAGGAGTTATTCAGGGAGGGGAATGCCAGAGCTGTATTCAACTCTGGCAGTAAGCTAGATAATCTTGTACAGTTTGTAATAACTGAGAGTAAAGTTTAGGAGAAATTATTATTATTATTATTATTATTATTATTATTAATGGCCATATGGTACAAGGAAGCCTGAGGCTTATGCTGCACCAGCCAAAAAAAAAAAAAAAAAAAAATTCCCATGTTACCCCCTGAGAGAGAGAGAGAGAGAAGTAGAAAGGAATCACCAAGAAAGAGAAGAATGATGATATCCAGCTCAGGACCCTGGGTTTGCCAAGCCCATACTCACTAGATGTGAGCCCCCGGGGTTAAATTTGTTGAAGATAAACACAAGAAAGGCACCTGGGGTGAATGGAATCTATACGGTTATATTAAAGGAAGTGCCAAAGGAAGTAAACAAACCCTTAGCCATAATTATGAGAGCTTCCCTGGACTCAGGGGATTTACCCATGGACTGGAGATGTGCAAATGTGACCCCAATCCACAAAGGAGGATCAAAGGGAGACACAGATAATTACAGACCTGTTAGTTTAACTTCTGTTCCAGGGAAATTAATGGAGGCACTGGTTAAAGAAGCATTGCAAGATCATCTAGTCAAGGCTTCCATTATAGCTTCCATTAAATAATAGTTTTTTTGTTTGTTTTTTTATGCTGATGCTATATAAGCTTGCTTTCTTGAATCATGTGCCTATGCCAATGCTAATAGCATTAGTGTACATACAAAAAAAAGGGGAAAAAAGTAAATTGCAGCCATTCAATCCACTGCAGGATGGAAGCCTCGTCAATGATTCATCTTGAGGGAAATGGACCATAATCTGCCTTGCTGGTCCTGTGTGGTGGCTTGAACCCTGGTCTACTCAAAAACCATGTGCTACTGCACTCCCACTCCTGACCACTCAGCTATGGAGGCTACAGCTGCATATATACAAGTATACAGCTGCAGCATAGCCCATGCTTATTCCGTGAGAACCTCCAGCAAGCCTTGATATTCCTGACACCTTGTTTTCCAGGCTGCTTCATGTTCTAATAGAAGCAGTGCAAGAATCATTTTCAGCTTTGCCTGCAGCTACTCTTAACCCTTTGTAGTCAAGCATTATTTCTGCTGAATTCCCTTTCCAGTCGAGCTCAAAAACAAAAAATAAATAAATAAATGCCAAATATGAGCTCTTCAAAAATTATTTATTTTCAAGTTTAAATAAGTTATTATATAAAACTGACTGATAAAATATAAAAATATTTCAGAAATTTAAATATTTATTATTTATATGACTTTATTGTGTGGTATTTCTTGAAACATTCACCAGGATGCAATTCTGGGTTTTTTTCAGAGCATGTCTGATAATACCAAACTGTTTCTTTCCTTCTACCATTTTGACTTTCTTCCTTTATAGAAGTGTTTTCATTTAGTCCCATGTTAATATCACAACAACAACAACAACAAAAAAAAAGCTTTTAGTTCATTTATTGAAACCAAAACACAGTCAGACCATAAGGAACAATCAGGAAGTAGCTTATTTGAAAGAGTTTTGTTCGGCATAGTTATTTATTTCAATCAAAATTTCTTCAAAGAATCAGTAAAAAACAGCTGAAAATATTCAAGTTCGGTTTTTTTTGAATTCATGAATTACTTGAAAGAAATCCACAGTTCAAAACAGTAAAGGGAAAACTTTTGAAAGAAACCGTGCTTTTCTCCAATTTTCGACACCAGCACTGGTTCACAGACTGTCATCAATTTCTCATCACTGCTACAAGATATATCATTGAGATCAAAAATAACATCACCATCACTATGGGACAAAAGTAAACAAAATTCTGAATCGGAAAGCTGTAAAAATTTCTGGATTTTTTTCATTAGAAAGGCCTTTATGAGATGCTGATGCCAGGACTAAACACTTTGTTTCTCGTAGATAGCAAATAAATTAAGACAATCTGTGAAGTTTCACATAAATAGTTAAAAATACAGTGGACCCCCGCTTTACGACTGATTCTCTGTACTATCAAATCATGTTACAATGGTCTCACCATAGTAAAGTACCATTCACTATATGATATGCAGTAAGCACCGGTCATTGTGATCACGTTTGTGAATTGAATTTTAATTCTAATAAACAGCAAT
The DNA here is from genome assembly GCF_048544385.1 of Mastigoproctus giganteus. NCBI lineage: Eukaryota > Metazoa > Arthropoda > Arachnida > Uropygi > Thelyphonidae > Mastigoproctus > Mastigoproctus giganteus. The sequence goes on along the minus strand of NC_143578.1, from coordinate 54,660,671 downwards.
TCTAATAAGCAAAAATAGGAGGAATATTATCTACAGGCTATAAAAGTAAAGATATATTATGAACAAATTTACACTTTATTACCTTACTAATTAAAAATTAAATGATACATGAAAATCGGAAGAATATTTTCCACAGGTTAGCAAAATAAAAATAAATTTAGGCTTACATGCAAAGCTTTAATACATACTGTGATGTGTACATACTACTAGTTGATATTTCTGTTCACTGACAATTTGAGGGGAGTTTAAAATTTAAAAGTTAAAAACATAAGCAATCAGTAACAAAGAACACAGCACACACAAATAGCAACTAACACGATATGCGCAAGTGAGAACAGCTTAACAAGTTATGAAGCTTAAAAAATAGGAATGAAAAGAAGATTCAGAAAATTTGCATTTTATGACTGAAGATTCCATGGAATGAGAAACACATTACCTCAGGGGCTCACATCTGGTGAGTATGGGCTTGGCACACCCAGGGTCCTCAGCTGGATATCATCATTCTTCTCTTTCTTTGTGATTCCCTTCTCTCTCTCTCTCTCTTAGGGTAACTTGGGAATTTTTTTTTGGCCGGTGCAGCATAAGCCTCAGGCTTCCTTGCACCATATAGTTAATAATAATAATAACATTTCACCATAATAACATAAAAACCCACAGAATTCCAGCTGTCAGCAATATTGCAAATTCAATAAGATAGAGTTTATTATCCGTTTATAATATCACTAATTGCACTAACAGAAAAGCCCAATAAACCAGAAATTGATAATTGTTTTATGGTTTTGACCTCTAGAAATGCACACGGTATGGTTGGAGACAGTCATAGGATAATCTCGAGTGCTGTGATCTCCTGCCCCAATTAAATGTCACGTTGTCTCAATTAAGCAAAGAAAACCCTGGCTATTTTCTTGATTAGGATCTGTTCTTTATGATTTGTCCCAAATAAACGGCTGCCCCGATTAACTAGTGGCCCAAATAACATGAATACGCTGTATATTTAATTTGTATTATGAATTGTAATTTTTTATAGTTATATTGGTCTCAAGGAAGCCAATAACTGAGAGCAAAATGGAGGAGAAATTGTTGAAGTTAAACATAAGAAAGGCACCTGGGGTGGATGGGATCTGTTATTGTTATTTGTTATTTGTTATTTGGTTTTTAGGAGCATTAGCAACTAAGGCCATATTGCTCGGGGATATGCAGTGGTCATTCCCTGACCTTTCCGCATCCTCCATCTTTGGTGGTGACGGGCTCGAACCCCGGTCTAATCAAGAAGCGTGTGCTACGCACTGCTGCTCCTTCCCACTTGGCTACAGAGGCGCCTAGGATGGGATCTATCCAGTTATATTAAAGGAGGCGGCAAAGCAACTAAGCAAACTCTTAGCCATAATTATGAGAGCCTAAAAGGAAGGGGATGAATCTGGTTGGTCCACTTGATATCGATGGTTCCACTGTTGATGATCCTGCTCAGATAGCAAACAAACTGAATGTGTATTTTGCATCTACATTCACACATGAGGAGTTATTAAGGTTTGAAAATGGCAGAAGGTTATCAAATTGTAGCAGGGTGCTTAATGATTTTATAATAACTGAGAGCAAAGTGGAGGAGAAATTGTTTAAGTTAAACATAAGAAAGGGTTGGATGGGATCTATCCAGTTATATTAAAGGAGGCAGAAAAGCAACTAAGCAAACCCTTAGCCACAATTATGAGAGCATCCTTGGACTCAGGGGAGGTCCCTACGGATTGGAGATGTGCAAATGTATCCCCAAATCACAAAGGGGGGATCGAAGGGTGACAACTAATTACAGACCAGTTAGTTTAACTTCTGTTCTGGGTAAAATAATGGAGTCACTGGTTAAAGATGCATTGCAGGATCATCTAGACAAGACTGCAGCAATAATTCAGACGCAGCATGGGTTTGTTAAGGGAAAGTCTTGTCTGAAAAATTTGATAGGAGATTATGATGTGGTTACAAAGGAACTGGATGCAAAAAATAATTTTGATATCATATATTTGGATTTCAGGAAAGCTTTTGACTCTGTTGTGCATGGAGGACTATTGTACAAATTGGAGCAGAATGGTATTAAGGGTAAGTTGCTACAATGGATAAAAGGATGGTTGAGTGGGAGAAGACAGAGGGTGGTAATTAATGGGTGCTGCTCTTCGTGGATTAATGTTATTAGTGGATTCCCACAGGGTTCGTTGTTGGGTCCTCTATTGTTTTGTATATTTATCAATGATATTGATAAAGGTATATCAGGCTTAGTGTTGAAGTTTGCATGATACAAAGGTTGGCAGGGTTGTTAATGACAGTAATGGCAGTGTACTACTGCAACAGGATCTAGATAATTTGGACAGATGAGCTAAGAAGTGGCAACTGATGTTTAACCTTGACAAATGCAAAGTACTGCATATGGGTAGAAGTAACCCCAGAGAAATGTACCAAATGTGTGGTATATGGGAGTAATTGTACAGTCAGATATGAAGTTTTCTGAGCAATGCAGACAGGCTGCCAGGACAGGTCATGGGGTTTTGTCAATGATATATAGGAATTTTGCTAGCAGGGAAAAGGAGGTGATTGTCCCTCTGTATAAGTCAATGGTCAGGCCATGCCTTGAGTACTGCGTACAGGTCTAGAGGCCTCATTTTAGGAAGGATGTAGATTTGCTTGAGCATGTACAGAGAAGGGCAACAAGATTGGTGAGGGGAATGAAGGGATCCTCTTACCAAGAGAGGCTTAAGGTCTGCAAATTGCTGTGGCTGGAGACTAGGCACCTGCGTGGTGATATGATTGAGGTGTATAAGGCCTTGAATGGGTTGAGCACGCTGAATTCCGATGAGATCCTTCCACTTGTTCAGATCACGAACCTAAGGGGGCATAAATTCAAATTAAGAAAAGACAGCTGTAAAATAGATGTGCGAAAATTTGCCTTTAGCCAGCAGGTGGTTAATTGCTGGAACAAACTTCCATCTGTCGTTGTGGAAGTTGATAGGGTACATAAATTTAAGGAGGAACTGGACAATCATTTGTAGGGAATGGTGTGATTTTTTTTTTTTTTTTTTTTTTTGGCTGATGTTTGCATAAGCTCATATACTTGCTTTCTTGCATCACATGCCACCACTACTACTACTGTATTATTGTAATAACTCTCATATAATATATATTTTTAATATTATATAATATATATTATATGAGAGTTATTACAATAATACAGTAGCTAGTAGTGGTGGCATGTGATGCAAGAAAGCAAGTATATGAGCTTATGCAAACATCAGCCAAAAAAAAAAAAAAAAACGGTCGAAAACTGCTGAATTAGTTCAACAATTTTTTTATTTGAAGTATAAATAGGTTTCGGCAATAAATAAACCAGAAGAGTGGGAAAACAAGCTAAATAATTTAAAAAACAGAAAGGCACATCTGATGCAACAATGACTAAGATTGATTGACTGATTGATTGATTTAGAAATTCTTGGCACAAAAGCTACTGTGGCTAAAATGTGCCTGGAAGATTTTATATAGCAATTTTGCTCATATTCACTTGCTGAGAATAGTTTCCAAGAGTCATGGAGTGACTATAGCTTGCTGCAGAGACAATATTTGGTTTCATATTTGATTATAGAAATTTATTTCCTTGAGGAACTGAAAAACATCTGCTATATTTTTCCTATCTTCCAATATGGTGGGCGCCTCCGTAGCCAGGTGGGCAGGAGCAGCAGTGCGTAGCACACGCTTCTTGATTAGACCGGGGTTCGAGCCCGTGCCCACCAAATACGGAGGGCTGCGGAAAGGTCAAGAAATGACCACCGCATATCCCCGGAGCAATATGGCCTTAGTTGTTAATGCTCCTAAAAACCAAATAACAAACAATAACAAATCCAATATGGTTTGGAGAGTGAGGAAGTGATGTTTGGTTATCAACTCTTTGAATCAGTTTCGCCATTTAACTACAAAAGCTGGACAATTTAAAAAAAAACAAAAAAAAAAAACCAGAAATCATAAAATTCAAGTAATAGCTAGAATAGGTATAAACAGATGTTTTGCAAGTTGTAAATAAGCGGCAAGAAGCGGCATTATAAGTCACCATTGGGAGATTAGTGTGCCTATTATCTTGCAATCTCCGCAGATGTCTTCACATCTGCCGCTCAAAAAAAAAAAAAAAAAAAAAAAGAGAGAGACCAAATGTTTAGTTTGTTTTAGTGAGTCGATTCGATTGTTGTGTTCATTCGTCATCACAACAAAAGGCAAATTTTATTTCTTTATTTATGTCAGGGATACTGGAATTTTTATTATTATTATTTATTCTTTTTGTTCAGGAATCACGAAAATGATGGGAAAATGCAAGAGTTGTTCTTTCAATTAAACAGAAACTTGAAATTATTCAAAAGTTTGAAATGTGTAATGAACCATTATAATGTTGGTGACCAAACCATATGCGACACTAAAAAATTAAGGGAAGCCCTTAGATTTAAATTCGACATCATAAGAAATAAAGGGAAGCATCGTATTGGACATGCTTTTATCTCTCACCATCAGTTTTACGTAGGTTGCTGAACATTTTTTGATACAGTAAGTCCCGACTTACATAGCTTCAGACTTATGTTACGTTATTTATATTTTTTTTTTATATGACTGAACATTTCAGTGAAGGGAACACACATTTCACTATAATACTGTAACTTAAAAACACACAGAATTCCAGCTATCAGTATTATTGCAAATACAATAAAATCGAGTTTACTACTCATTTATAATGAATTGCAGTAACAGAAAAGCCCAGTAACCCAGAAAGTACAAATTGTTTTTATTGTTTTATGGTAGTGACCTCCAGAAATGTGCTTTAGTAAAATGTGAGCTTGCGTGGGGTGATAATATTGAGTTTTTGCCCTGTGAAGCTCTTTTCAGAAAATTTAATTTTGACCGTTATCATGGTGCCGACAGAGCTGGTGAAAGGGGAATGCAGGGTGTGCATCGCACACGACCCCACGGGTAGTCTGGCCCTGTGCTGGCAATGTTTTTTTATAATAAATCAAAATATTAGCCTACATTTTATTACTTACATTGAACCCCGATTCAAAAAAATTGTATTTTACAATAAGTCACGAATTTAACATAGAACTGAAATCTTTAATTAATCTAGTCAGTGATAAATGTAATTCTTTGATGGGTATTCTTAAGTATCATTAGCATTAGTAGAGGCATATGATGCAAGAAAGCAAGCTTATGCAGCATCAGCCAAAAAAAAAAAAAAAAACTTCCACTTCACCCCTCCGTTCATTCGAAATACCTGTCCAGCTGAGCCTTAAATTTATTTAGGCTATCAACTTCCACAACAAGGGATGGAAGTCTGTTCCACCAACCAACTACCCGCTAGCTAAAGGCAAATTTCCGCACATCTATCCTACATCTGTCTTTCCTCAATTTGAATTTATGCCCTCTCAGGTGATTATTCTGAGCAAGAGGAAGAATCCCATCAGCATTAAGCATGCTCAAACCATTCAAGGCTTTATACGCCTCTATCAGATCACCTCGCCAGTGCCTAGTCTCCAGACACTGTAATTTGCAAAACTTAAGCCTTTCTTCATAAGAGCAACCCTTTGTTCCATTCACTAATCATGTTGCCCTTCTCTGTACTCGTTCCAGCAGCTCTACATCCTTCTTGAAATGAGGCCTCCAGACCTGTAACAGTACTCAAGGTGTGGCCTGACCATTTCCCCATATAAGGGAATAATCACCTCCTTATCCCTGCTAGAAAAATTCCTGTATATCATTGATAAGACACCATGAGCTACTCTTGCAGCCCATCTGCACCGCTCAGAGAACATCATATCTGCCTGCACAATTACCCCCAGGTCCTTTTCATTCTCTACCACTGTCAGTGTAGTACCATAGAGTTGATATGTTGCTCTGGGGTTGCTGTTTCCCATATGTAGTACTTTACATTTGTCAATGTTAAACTTCTTTTGCCACCTCTCAGCCCATCTGCTCTGGTTAATAATGAGCTAAATTTTGTTTATCCAAATACATACATTGCTCTAAGAATTCTACTTACCCTTCAAGTAACTGTTGCTTCCGCAGAGCGTAGATTTTCTAAATTAAAACTCATAAAAAATTATTTATGCTCGAGTATCGTTGTTGTTGTTGTTATTTGGTTTTTAGGAGCATTAGCAACTATGGCCATATTGCTCCGGGATATGCGGTGGTCATTCTCTGACCTTTTCGCATCCTCTGTATTTGGTGGTGATGGGCTCGAACTCTGGTCTAATCAAGAAGCGTGTGCTACGCACTGCTGCTCCTTCCCACCTGGCTACAGAGGCGCCACCCGAGTATCGCAGCAGAGACTAGTTGGGTTATCGCTAGTTGCAATTGAAAGAAACATTTGCAATGGGATAGATTTTTCACAAATTATAGATGACTTTGCAGTAAAAAAAGCATGTAGAATTACTTTGTAATAAAATATATTGTTTTTGTTTATTGTATAATATTGTATTTGTTTAGAGGTATAGAAATGAAATTGTTTTTGTTAACTTTTGCTATAAAACTTTCTGTGATTTTATTTTAATAATTATTTTTAGATTTTAAAAAACATGTATCTTTAAGAGTAAATAAAAGTTAATTTTTTTTCGGCCCTGCATTTATTTTCACACACAGCCCCGCAAACCCGCTCTGGGTGGTGACTAAGAGAATAAGTGACAGTGGTACTATAAATCTATCAAGAAAAGGAAGCAATCAAGTTGGATCAGAAAATTAAAATGATAAGGATGTATGAAAATGGCCAAACATTAACAAGTATTGCACGGAATACAGATTTGTTAGTGGCAACAGTGGACATGATAATAAAGGAGAAAGACAATATGAGAAGCAGTGAGTGGATCGGTACTAATGAAGTCAACTATAACAACCAAAGCTATGAAACACATATCAGTTTTTATAGTACTAATGTGCATTTTTTCTTCATTTTATGTTTTCTTATGTGCCACTCTGGCTATTTCACCGCCATCCCCAGATAAAGTTTTTAATTGAACTAATTAAAAATATATAACTATTTTTTTTCATTCTTCTTAGGATATTGTGTGATTTTTGTAATTTTGGTATATCGGGATATAACAGCAATATTTTATTAGTCATTCCCGAGTTATGTAAGAAGTCCTGGAAAGTATCTCTTACGTATGTCAGGGACTTGCTGTATTTTTGGATTAACCAGGAAATTGATTATCCAGGAATTTTTTTTACCATCTATCCCGGAAAATCGAGAGTTTACTGTAATTAGTATCTACATAATATCGGTGTTTTGATACACCATAGACACTCTTAAAAAAACTACAAAGTAGTTGTTGTGGGCATCATTTGCTCTTTCAATATTGTGCTCTGCCTTCACGACAAGTTGCCATGATACTGCACTACCTCAAATAAGTAACGCTTCACTAATAGAGAAGGCTATTGTTACTTATTCTCAGTGAGTACCACCACCCAGACATGTTTCAAGGCTATTGGCCTATCATCAGTGGGTGGGCAGGTACCCTAGTATTGCAGACATGACGACCCAGTTGTGAAGTTAATCGCACAATATGAGAGATGCCAAAAGGTGTATAAGATAATATTTAAAATAATTAAATGCACAAGGCATAATACTTTAAGAGTTTAGTATCTATATAACATCGGTGTTTTGATACACCATAGACACTCTTAAAAAAACTACAAAGTAGTTGTTGTGGGCATCATTTGCTCTTTCTCATATTGTGCTTAAAGTATTATGCCTTGTGCATTTAATTATTTTAAAAAAAAAACTGTAATTAGTATATATTCTACTATTTGTTGTGTGCAACAGGTAGGACATAGAGACGAGATCCTCTCCACGCAAAAGATGAGAGTGGCTGAAATGAGTGTGTCCTATTCTTAACCTTGCAATATCACTTCATCATATCTGTTTTGTTGTATGCTGGATTTCCATGGTTAGAGTAAACTTTTAATTTTATGCAGTTTGTTACTGGTTAGGACTTCCATTGCTATTACCATTGATATATCCCACTGTGATGAATAACTTATTTGTAGTCTGAGAAAGGAATGTATTCTGGTGCAGAAATGTTGCTGTTGGCTTCTTTAGCAGCTGTCTGCTTGTTTGTTACCATATATTCCGACATGACTTGGGATCCAGCAAAACCTAATGTTAGGTCTTGCTGGATCCAGCAAAACCTTGTTCAAGGAGTTTTGAACAAGGTTTTTCTCGGTATTGAATTTTCTGTTTCTGGAGAGAAGGCAGGTAGAAAGATCAATGACAGAAAATGTATGGTTAGGCATGTGGAAGAAGGTGTTTGTTCTGACATTTAGAAGGGAGAGATAATTGTCAGTCAGCGTATGCACTGTGACTTGTCCCCTTCTACTGACGTTATAACTACCCCACAGGATGGTATGTCCATTTACAATCTCAAAGAAGTGATAAATGGGGAGGCAACTGCATTACAAGATCATCAAGGGCTCGCTGGGGTATGTCAGTTCTGGGTGGCAAATAGCAAACAGCACACTATTAATAAAAATCCCACTGTAAGGTGAATTTCTACTGCTTCCTAAGCTGATTGTAAGTAGCAAAGATTGAAATGGGGTCTGACTGTCTACAAAGATAGCAAATCCTGTATGAGCAGGGTCATCCATAATTCTATCCTTACAAATGATAGTAAACTTATGATGGTGGGAATATTCATTTACCTTTAGATAAGCCTCCTATCAGCAAAAGTAGACTGGTCATGCTTTTGCAGGAGTGGCTTGACATTTTCAGTATTTTGCTGGAATTCATAATAATTCCACTGTAGGAATTTAGCCATGATTTGGGCTTGGTGGTACTGAAATTGGCTTCTGAAGTGCTGAGGACTTATTTCTCATAGTCTTTGGTTTTTCTTTTTTTGTGGAAGCGTGGATGCTGTCCTGTGTTCATTTATTCCTCTGAAAAAAAAGAGTCCCAAGACTGATTTGTCAGGTACCTCCTTAGTTTCAACACAAAATTACTGCTGTTGGCACTTGCACTTGAGTTTTATGTATTTTTTTTTTTTTTATTTTTTTTTATGAAAACCCCAAACACGAAAGGTATCAAAACCTATAGTACTTAGTAGCATGCATGGGTTGAAGGAGAAGTATGGGGGTGGGTGGGGGGTGGTGCCAGAAACTGTTACTTTACCACTTGATTTCTGTAATGCTGAACAACTAGGCGGTACTGATATTGGAATGGCAGTTGACAGAATTTTCAGTGCAAGTTTTTCAGTAAATAGCAGGGGATAAGCATAAACAACACTTTCAGAAGTATAATCATTTCCATTTGAGACTCAATGGAAAATTTCTTGGCAACCTTTTAAACATATGTTGCCCTAGTACTGTTTACTCATTTATCTGCTTTTTTTATCTCCTAATATGAAATGTTCAGCTCTGCCTTAAGTCTTGTATTTCTTTTTCTTCTTTCCACTTCTGGCATACTCATCAGTATGCAGGGTGATCTTCTTGGCAGCTAATGCAGATTAACTTTGTAAGGTTTTGTAACTGAACATGATGTAAATTTATGATCCTTTGCACCATTGAGCACATGCAAGGGCACCATGGCAAGCCATTTGTGAATGTCCATATTTCTGGCACTTGAAAAACCTTAAGAGGTTAAAAAATATGGATGCATTGTGCAGTTCATATAGCCAGATTTGATCGAACTAGGAGATATTGGCGAACTGAAATTAAGGATGAGGTTTCAGGTTGGAACTATGTAAAATTATTCCCTATGTAAAATTATTTGCTTTGCAGCTGTCACTCCTTGTGATTTTATCTCTAAACAGATCTCCTCTTAAGACACTTCTGCAATGATGCTCTGCAGTGAATTCAGTGTCTTGTTGGGTGTTACTGTAATTGGCATTCCTCCAATGAAAGTGGCTCAGGGGAGCTATTCTGAGTGTTTATCAAACTTGGTTTCACAGAGAATATCCCCAGAATGCAGCCATTTTACAGATTTTGAATAAAGAAGGGTGACATTTTCTCTGTAGGTTTCTCTCCAGTGGAATGGATTATAAGGTATATCTGGATCTAAACCCTTCTTCTGGACCTGATATATTTTCATTTCTCAGCCTTTTTACTGAAGTGATAAGGTCTGTGTCATTGTCATTATTTTCTTGTAGGGATCATGTTGGGCTCTTGGAAGAAGAATTTAGATTATCAAGATTCAGTGTTTTTTGATTTTGGTTTGGTGCCCAGGCTCCTCACCCACCACAGAGCCCAAATGGGATGCCTATCACCTGGCAAGCAATAAATGTGCTCAAAAGCAGGATGCCAGGACCACCCTGATACCATACCTGCACCACTGCCAGCTTGAATCCGGTCCCACAGATCATGAGGGTAGGAGCATGGCATTGGTTGTTTATTTGGTTTTTAGGAGCATTAGCAACTAAGGCCATATTGCTCCGGGATATGCGGTGGTCATACCCTGACCTTTTCGCATCCTCCGTATTTGGTGGTAACAGGCCCGAACCCCGGTCTAATCAAGAAGCGTGTGCTACACACTGCTGCTCCTTCCCACCTGGCTATGGAGGCGCCGCATGGCATTGGCATGGTTGATCCCTGTAGGTGAACCCACTAACCAATTGATTCTGGATGAGCCATTCCAGGACCTCCCATCTTGTCAAAGCAGGGACTAAATTGGTGTGTTGAAGCTGGGCCATTCAACCACCAGGATCCCCCTTTCTGAGTTTCTATGGGTTGCAGCATATGGCAAACACACCAAATTCCTATGCTAATCTAGAGAACAGCAGCATCACTGGAATGTCCCCTCACCACATACTCGTGCCCATGTAGGGGGGGGGAGAAGAAAACAAAAGGTTTGTATGAGTGACTTTATTATAAAGTGATATAACGAAGCTGACTTGTTAAGGGTAGTATACAATTGTCCATTATTTAATAATTTGGCAAAGGTAAAGAAAGCCTGCACGAGAAGCATGCAAAAGTTCAATGAAATTTACCGGTAAAAGTACTTTGCCGTAACTGCATTTGTATTGTTGCTCGCTCGGTAAACAGACGGTGGGTGTTATCGGTCAGGAGTAGAAATTGAATCCCATGGGAGATTGAAAACCTGACCTTTTTTCTTTAGAATCACTGGTGGACTAGTGGATAAACTGTTTATTAAGAAAAAAAAAAAGGCAAAGGAAGCCCACACGAGAAGCACGGCAATTTTCAAAAAAGTTTACCGGTGAAACTACGTTATGAACATTTTTTACGACGCCAGAACTTCCAATATGACTCTGTTCATGATTCAATTAGTGATTCTATAGAGAAAAGGTCAGGTTATCCCCCTCCACTTCAGGAGGGTTTCAAGCTCCCATCGGATTCAACTTCTACTCCAGACTGATAACACCCACCATCTGTTCACTGAGTGAGCAACAATACAAATGCCATTATGGCAAAGTACTTTTACCGGTAAATTTCATCAAACTTTTGCATGCTTCTCGTGCAGGCTTAAAATGATAATTCATTTTATGTCCAGGTATAAAATGTGAATTACCTTAGCCAATAATTTTACTAGAATCATCAATAGGGCAGAGTGACTGCCCCAAGGATTGACATTCTCATATACAATATACTCGTGCAAACTGAAGAGACCCTGCACACCCCTATGGATGGCTCTGCAATTGATTTTGAGTCCTTACTGAATATTTCTGGAATAGGCAACTCATTCCACAGTTAGATGTACATCTTAATTAATTACTCAAAATATACACCAACATTCAGGATTGTTTCAGAGAACTGCAATACTTTGATTTGGGTATCTAAATTATAAGCCCAGTAATAATTTTAGAAAATAATACTGATAAACTAATTCATACAAATTAGTTAAATGACAAGTTATTAAACAGAAATAAATTGTGAAAGACTTTAGTATTGTCCATAAAGTTTCGAGAAGATTCCTACTTGGAGAGGCAACACACATATGCAACTCTATACCATTTACCATTTCCTACAAAAGTGGCATATGATTTTGCTTGCTATTCCCAGCAAGTAGTGACATACAACACATAGCACAAAAAAGTGGCATAATCTCAATTCCCCTTAACTTCATTAATTTGATGGTTATCCATTTTGGCTTAATCCTAAAATAATAATGCTGTACAGACATTAAAAATGCAGGAATCTAAATTATCAGAACTTACCTCTCAAACTGCTTTTGATTTAATGAGTAAATTAAAAAGAGGTGTGGATATTAAATTGGTTAAAATTAAATGGCATGCAGAAAAGTGCACTTTGCTCAATGCTCATCATTATTATAAGGGATCACTGTCTACAAACATTAACAATTTAGGTTCCTACTCTTTTAATATCATTCAACCTTGGAATTTAAGGTCAGCTGTAATATTAATATTATGTAATAATATTATTTATTATCATTAATTTAATTTATTATTAATAATAATAAATTAATACTATTATGTAATATTAATACAAAATAGGTATAAAATGATGAGTAGCTTCTAAAATTACTTCTTTGAATATTTTCCATTTAGCATTAATACACATTTGATTTACCAGCTGTTTTCATTGAATAAAATATAAGTAATGTCTAAGGCCATTATAATTTTCCTTTTGATAATTAACACCATCCCTTTACCCATTACCAACAAGTCATCTCTTTAGGTAAACCCCATATTAATACTCAATATCAGTCAAGACATCAACAAGCTCAGAGTGATTTGTGGAGTTTGGAGGGAGCAACAGAGAATGCAAATGAAATTGACAAAATTAGTTAAAGGACTTCTCATTCTATAGAGATCAAAAAAGAGGACAGGCTAGATTAGGAAGTCTCTGAAAAGGTATATAAAATCATAAATATACACAAGTTCATTTGGGATGGAAGGAATCATGGTGTAAATTGAGGAGAGACAGAGGCAGGATAGATGTGTGGAAATTTGACTTCAGCCAGTGGGTAGTTGGTTGGTGGAACAGACTTCCATTCCTTGTTGTGGAAGTTGATAGCCTAAATAAATTTAAGGACCAGCTGGAGACAGGTATTTTTAACAAACGGAGGGGTGAAGTGGAATGTTTTTTTTTTTTTTGGCTGATGCTGCATAAGCTTGCTTTCTTGCATCATATGCCTCTACTAATGCTAATGTAAGTAACTAATATAAATGAGTGGATGTTGAATAAACTATTAGTTGGAATTTTGATAGAAAAAGAAAATGGGGTTAACATTAGCAAAGGCACATGATGCAAGAAAGCAAGCTTATATAGCATCAAACACAAAAAAAAAAAAAAAAAACACCTTATTTCACCCATCCACTCGCGCCAAATGTTTGTCAAGTTCTCCCTTGAATCTATTTAAGATATCTACTTTTACAATGACAGATGGAAATTTGTTCCAGCAATCAACCACCCTCTGCCTAAAGGCAAACTTACACACATCTATCCTACAACCGTCTATCCTCAATTTGAATTTATGCCCTCTCAGGCGATTATTCTGAGCAAGAGGAAGATTCCCATCAGCATTGAGCATGCTCAAACCATTCAAGGATTTATACACCTCAATCAGATCACCTTGCAGTTTCCTAGTCTCCAAATGCTGTAGTTTGCAAAACATACGCCTTTCTTCGTAAGAGCGACCCTTTGTTACATTCACTAATCTTGTTGTCCTTCTCTGTACTCATTCCAACAGCTCTACATCCTTCTTAAAATGAGGCCTCCAGATCTGTATACAGTACTCAAGGTATGGCCTGATAATTGCCTTATACAAGGGGATAATCACCTCCTTATCACTGTTAGAAAAATTCCTGTATATCACTGACAAGACACCATACCTTGATTTGCTACCTATCAACTCAACTTTTCTAGATCCTTTTGCAGCAGCGTACTGCCATTTGTGTCACTAACAACCCTGACAACCTTCGTATCATCTGAAAACGTGGACATTAAGCCTGATATACCATCATCAATATCATTTATAAATACAGAAAACAAAAACGGACCCAACACCGAACCCTGAGGGACTCCACTAATAACAGTAGTCCACGAAGAGCAGTGTCCATTGATTACCACTTTGTCTTCTGCCACTCAACCATTCCTTTATCCATAGCAGCAATTTGCTTCCAATGCCACACTGCTCCAATTTGTGCAGGAGGGGAGGAGGGGTTATGCTATTAATTAAGAAACACATAAAGTCAAAGGAAGTGAAGCCAGTTGACATCGATGGACAGGGCAGTGTCGAGTCAGTTTGGTGTGACATAAGCATAGGGAAATCAAAATTGAGAGTAGGAGTGTGCTATAGGCCTAATGACTCTGATGAGTATAATAATATATTGTACAGGGAAATAGAGTGGGCCAGTAAATCAGAGAGTCTTATAATGGGGGATTTTAATTTCCCAGATATTGACTGGAATTTGTGGGTTGGTCACTCGCACACTAGCAAGGCTTTTGTGGATTTATTGGATGATTGTTTTCTACATCAGCATGTTCGTGAGGCAACAAGAGGGAGCAATACTCTTGATCTGATTATCAGTAGTGATTCTTCATGCATTAAGAATCTGCAGATAAATGAACCACTAGGTGGCAGTGATCACAGTGTGTTGAAGTGGGATTTACTCAAGGAGGTAACTACCATCAGAGGTAAAGGGAAGGGTTTTTGTTTTAGTAAAGGCGACTATGATGGTCTGAGACAGTATTTAAATTCTATACAGTGGGACCAACTGATGATGTTACCAACAGCAAACTCAAAATGGGAAGCATTCAAGGAACTAATCTTGGTGGCTACCAGGCTTTACATACCAACTAAGAAATATTGTTCAAGGTTTAGGCCTAAATGGTTGTCAGATGGACTAATGAGACATGTGGCAGAGAAGAAAAATGCATGGGATACATACAAATTAATGGGTGACATGGAAGCCTATGATAGATATAAGTTGGTCTGTAACCAAGTCACAAAGGAGATTAGGCAGGCAAAGGCAGACTACGAAAAATCCTTGGCAAAGGATGCAAAGAAAAACAGAAAGGAGTTCTTTACATACTTGAACTCGAGAAGGAAAGGGATGAATCAGATTGGTCCACTGGATATTGATGGTTCAACAGTTGAGGATCCTGCTCAGGTGGCTAACAATCTAAACGAGTATTTTGCATCTACATTCACGCATGAGGAGTTATTCAGGAAGGAGAATGATGTAGGTAAAGTAAACATTGGCAGTGAGCTGGATGATTTTGTAATAACTGAGAGGAAAGTGGAGGAGAGATTGTTGAGGATAAACATAAAAAAGGCACCTGGGGTGGATGGGATCTATCCAGTTATATTAAAGGAGGCAGCAAAGGAAGTATGCAAACCCCTAGCCATAATTATGAGAGCTTCTTTGGACTCAGGGGAGGTACCCATAGACTGGAGATGTGCAAATGTAACCCCAATTCACAAAGGAGGATCAAAGGCTGACACAAGTAATTATAGACCTGTTAGTTTAACTTCTGTTCCAGGTAAATTAATGGAGGCACTGGTTAAAGAAGCACTGCAGGATCATCTAGACAAGAATTCAGTTATAGCTCAGACGCAGCATGGTTTTGTTATGGGCAGGTCTTGCCTGACCAATTTGATTGGATACTATGATGTAGTCAATAAAGAACTGGATGCAGGGAAAAGCTTTGATATTATATATTTGGATCTTAGAAAGGCTTTTGATACTGTTGCACATGGAAGACTGCTGCACAAATTGGAGCAGTGTGGCATTGGAGGCAAATTGCTGCTATGGATAAGGGGATGGTTGAGTGGCAGAAGACAGAGAGTGGTAATCAATGGACACTGCTCAACGAGGACTAATGTTATTAGTGGAGTTCCACAAGGTTCAGTGTTGGGTCCATTGTTGTTTTCGGTGTTTATGAATGATATTGATGATGGGATATCAAGTTTAATGTCTAAGTTTGCAGATGATACAAAGGTTGGCAGGGTCGTTAAGGACACTACTGACGCTATGCTGCTGCAACAGGATCTGGAAAGGTTGAACAGATGGACTGAGAGGTGGCAAATGAAGTTTAACATTGACAAATGTAAAGTACTACATATGGGTAACAGTAACCCCAGAGCAATGTATCAACTCTGCGGTACTACACTGACAGTGGTGGAGAATGAAAAGGACCTGGGGGTAATTGTGCAGGCAGATATGAAGTTCTCTGAGCAGTGCAGACGAGCTGCAAGAGTAGCTCATGGTGTCTTGTCAATGATATACAGGAATTTTTCTAGCAGGGATAAGGAGGTGATTATTCCCTTGTATAAGGCAATGGTTAGGCCACATCTTGAGTACTGTATACAGGTCTGGAGGCCTCATTTCGAGAAGGATGTAGAGCTGCTGGAACGGGTACAGAGAAGGGCAACAAGATTAGTAAATGGAACAAAGGGTTGCTCTTACGAAGAAAGGCTTAAGTTTTGCAAATTACAGAGTCTGGAGACTAGGCACCGGCGAGGTGATCTGATAGAGGTGTATAAGGCTTTGAATGGTTTGAGCATGCTCATGCCAATGGGATTCTTCATCTTTCTCAGAATAATCACCTCAGAGGGCATAAATTCAAATTGAGGAAGGACGGATGTCTGATAGATGTGCGGAAATTTGCCTTTGGCCAGCGGGTGGTTGGTTGGTGGAACCGACTTCCATCACTTGTTGTTGAAGTTGATAGCCTAAACAAATTTAAAGCTCAACTGGACAGGTATTTCGAACGAACGGAGGGGTGAAATGGGAGAGGGTTTTTTTTTTTTTTTTTTTGGCTGATGCTGAATAAGCTTGCTTTCTTGCATCATATGCCTCTACTAATGCTAATGCTAATGCGCAACAGTATCAAAGAACTTTCTAAGATCCAAATATATGATATCAAAGTTATTCTTTGCATCCAGTTCCTTTGTGACTACATCATAGTATCCAATCAAATTGGTCAGACAAGACTGTATGTCTGACTGTGTCCAAGCTATAAATGAAATCTTGTCTAGATGATCCTGCAACGCTTAATTAACCAGTGCCTCCATTAATTTTCCTGAAAAGAAGTTAAACTAACAGGTCTGTAATTATCTGTGTCTCCCATTGATCCTCCTTTGTGGATTATGGTCACATTTGCACATCTCCAGTCCATGGGTACCTCCCTTGAGTCCAGGGAAGCTCCCATAATTATGGCTAAGGTTTGCTTACTTCCTTTGCCGCCTCCTTCAATATAACTGGATAGATTCCATCCACTCTCGGTGCCTTTCTTATGTTTATCTTCAACAATTTCCCCTCCACTTTACTCTCAGTTATTACAAGATTATCTATCTTACTGCCAGAGTTTAATACACCTCTGGCATTCCCCTCCCTGAATAACTAATCATGTGTTAATGTAGATGCAAAATATTCATTTAGTTTGTTAGCTACCTGAGCAGGATCACAACAGTCGAACCATCGATATGGATCAATCTGATTCATCCCCTTCTTTCTAGAGTTTACATAAGTAAAAAACTCTTTGCTGTTTTCCTTTACATTCTTTGCCAAAGATTTCTCGTAATGTGCCTTCGCCTGCCTAACCTCCTTTGTGTCTTGGTTACAGACTAGCTTATATCTATCATAGGCTTCTGTGTCACCTGTTATTTTATATGTATTCCATGTATTTTTAATCTCTGTCACATATCTAATTAGTTCATTTGACATCCATTTAGGCCTAAATCTTAAACAATATTTCTTAGTTGGTCAGACATGAAGTTCTCTGAGCATTGTAGACAGGTTGCAAGGAAGGCCCATGGTGTCCTATCGATGATCTATCGAACTTTTGCAAGTAGAGATAGGGACGTGATAATCCCATTATATAAGGCTTATGTTAGACCACACTTGGAATACTGTGTTCAAGTATGGAGACCGCACCTGAAGAAAGACATCGAACTTCTTGAAAGGGTGCAAAGAAGGGTAACTCGCCTGGTGAGATCGGCAAAAGGGCGTACTTATGAAGAAAGACTTCGAATATGTGGGTTGCAGAGTTTGGAAACTAGACACCTTAGAGGAGATTTGATTGAGGTGTTTAAGGCTCTGAGAGGCATCAGTAAAATGAATGAGGACAAAATTTTCAAGATTATAAATGATGCTAGAACTAGGGGACATAAATTCAAGTTACGGGGGAAAATGTTTAGATTGGACTGCAGGAAGTTTTATTTTAGCCAGCGAGTTATAAATTACTGGAATAAGTTGCCTTCATGGGTGGTAGAGGCCAACAGTTTGGGGAAATTCAAAGGACATCTGGATAGTACTTTCGGGTAAGGGAAGCGCATAGGATGATAGGTTTAATTTCCTTTTTATTATTTTTTTATTTATTAATTATTATTATTTAGTTATTTATTTATTTTTTGTTTTTATCATTGTTTTGTTCGGATTTTTTTTTTTTCTTTGGCTGGTGCAGCATAAGCCATAGGCTTTCTTGCACCATGCGGCCGTTACTAATACTAATACTAAAAAAAAGCCTAACAGCTTCCACGATTAATTCTTTGAATACTTCCCATTTTGAATTTGCTGTTGGTAACATCTTCAGTTGGTCCCACCATACAGAATTTAAATACTGTCTCAGACCACCATAGTCACCTTTATGAAAGCAAAAACCCTTCTCTTTACCCTTGATGGTAGTTACCACTTTGAGTAAATCTCATATCAGCACACTGTGATCACTGCCACCTAGTGGTTCCTTTATCTGCAAATTCTTAATGCATGAAGAATCACTACTGATAATCAGATAAAGAGTATTACTCCCTCTAGTTGCCTCCCTAACATGCTGCTGTAGAAAACAATCATCCAATAAATCCACAACAGCCTTGCTAGTGTGTGAGTGACCAATCCACAAATTCCAGTCAATCTCTAGGAAATTAAATCCCCCATTTAAGACACTCTGATTTACTGGACCACTATTTCTCTACATAATTGCTCATTATGCTCATCATATTTATTAGGCCTATAACACATACCTACTCTCATTTTTCCTTTCCCAGTGCTTATGTCACACCAAACAGACTCAACTTTCCATTGTCCACCAACATCAATTGGATGCACTTCCTTAGATTTTGTGTTTTTTAACTAACAGCATAATCCCTCCTCCCTTCCTACTTTGCCGTAACAGCATTTATTAGCTGTCCTGTCTATCCTTTCTGTAAACATTGTACTCCCCAAATTCCAATTCTGTTCTGTTTGTTATTTGTTTGTTATTTGGTTTTTATGAGCATTAGCAACTAAGGCCATATTGCTCCGGGATATGCGGTGGTCATTCCTTGACCTTTCCGCATACTCCGTATTTGGTGGTGACGGGCTCGAACCCCGGTCTAATCAAGAAGCATGTGCTACGCACTGCTGCTCCTTCCCACCTGGCTACGGAGGCGCCCCAATTCTGTTCTGATTATGTCTGTGTGACACCACGTCTCTGATATCCCAACAATATCTGCCTTTGATATCTTGACTAGTACTTCAAGCTCATTGAATTTATTAACTATACTCCTAGCATTGATGTACATGCAAGTATACCTGCACGTGTTTCTACTCTTAGTTACCCTAACACAGCCCATGTATTTACTTTTTTCACTATTACTCCCAGCTGTCCTGGAAATCCCCATTGCTTTGCTTTCCAGGCTGCTGCTCGATTGCATTTCAATAGAAGCAGTGCAAGAATCACCTTTGCCAGCGGCTGCTGTTAATCTATTAGTCTGTGTATCCTCCAAGCTAGCAGTTTTCCACCCCATCTAACTCTGCCTTGATAGCCTCAGCACCCTTTATAAATATTCTTGCATCCTTTCTATTTAAGTGTATCTCATCCCTGTAGAAGCAGTCTCCCTTGTTAACAAGCACAGACCAGGTTGAGAAAAATTCTACCCCTTGAGCCTTGCACAATCTTTCCAGGGCCGAACTGATCGACAAGGCTCTCATCATATACTCCCTCCTATCATGTCTGGGCAGAATTGCAGACACTTTCAAATTCAATCCTAACTCACGGCTTTTTTTCAGCATTGACTTATACTTGTTAGAAGATCATAGATGGAACTGGTCTTTTCTAATCAGAATTGAAAACTTTATACATTTTTAGAAGTGAAAATGTAAGCTTTAAGGAAGCTTGGCTCTGCAGATTATCATATTCGATTAGTTTACTGCCTATTTATGGTTCATTATGATAATTCATGGTTCATAAAAATATATCCCTTCCTCTGCCTCATCTTTATTTTGGTAAAAATGGAATAGCAGTGACATACCTCGTCACAGCTAGTAGATTAGAGGCATTTGGATTATTATGTGGATGCATTTTAAAGCATTACCAATAATACTGGGTCTAATGTACTAACTAGTAACTGACCTACTCAAAGTGTATTAGTTCTCACCATGGTGTCAGTTATAACCTCAAAAGATATTATTTGTAATATAATATAATGGTAGAAAAGCTGAAGAGCGATTGGAACTTTGTCTTAGATTTCAAATACGATTTTTAGCAATTTAGGCCAGCAGCAGGAAAGGTGGCAGTATTGCACCAGGTTATGTGAATTATTTACCTCTGAGTATTTACTAATTTGTGCTATGGAGGGATGGCAACTTCTCTGTAGGGTCGGATGCCTCATCTTGACTGCTGTTTATATTGGTTCACATTCAGACATCATTTCCAATGTATTAAACATTTACACATGGCTTATTAATGATCCCAGAAGCATGAAAGTAAAAGCAGGTTTTGGTTGCCCCACAAGAATGGACTCAGTGGAAATTCATCCTACTCAACTCAAATTCAGACTGAGAATCAACTCAATCAGTGTTTGTGCCGTCCAAGTAGCATTATTGGCTATTGTCACTCCTCAGTGCCTACGGCATCTCAAAGTTATAGTAATAAATTTGTCATCCTCTTAAAAGTAACATTGACAATTTTGGATAAGTCTTAATTTTAGATAAAATTAACTTTTTCATTTGCTTTGGTCTGGACTGCTTTCATACTCTGAGATGAAGGCAACAGCTAGCCATCTCAGAGAATCATATAAATGGTACAACCTTCACATTTTAAAAACATCTGTGTTAAATGTAAGAATTTTACTCATTATGGAGTTACTCTTAAAATTTGACTTCATGCTTACCTTTTGAACACCAGCATATAATAAAAATTGAGAGAAACGTACCTTGTAATCATGACATTTGCATATAAAAAAACCTTGATATGCGGTACTTCATAGGCAATATAAATTACCTGTAGAGCATTATAAATGTACCTGTAAAAACAAAGAAAATTAATTATATTCTGCATAAAATTTAACCTAAATAGTTGAATGTCATATGTTGTTATTAAATTAAAATCAATTTCTGTTTTAATTTAAAAATTAAATGCAGTCTAATCAGTACTAATATAATTAGTACTGATTTGCTTCTAATGATTTGCTTCTGTTTTTAAAAATTTATAATGAAAATTCTAAATTTTTAAAAAAAAATTCCAAACAACTTGTCCTCAACAAATTTCATTGATAACACCAGCTTTACGAATCACAGCGTTTATAAAAATAAGAAATATGTAGTAGAACACATTTTTTTCACCAGTTGTTTGATGGCAAAATGACTATCAAAATACATTCAGACTAATGATCTGGCAACTCCCAAAATTGACTATATTCTGATTCATACTTAGCCCACATTTATCATTGTACAATGTATATGTCAACCTGTCGGCAGTCACTGTAAAATTCTAAAATTCCTCTGGGTGTACGAAAATTTGAAATCAGCAAAACATAATTCAAAATTATTAATTTTTTTAATGCCACCTACATTTTCAATCTTTTCTGAACACAACTGTAAAAAATTAATGTTTTATATTAAATATATATGTAATTAATTGATGAAAAATAAAACTCCTTTTACACCTGTCGGCAAGCAAATGCAAATTTAAAAACTTGCATTCACTCGCCGTCAACATGTGCATATAATTAGATTTAACTTAATAATGAATTTTTCTTAATTGTACAATAAATTACTGACATTTCTGGAATTTTCTGTGGAGAAATCAGTCATTTCCGACAAAAGGTATTAGGAGACTTGGCTGTGTGGGTAGGGTAGATGAAGCACAATTTCAAAAATATTGTTGCAGTTGAATCAGCCCTGCTCAACTAACATGGCTGAAAATATTTGTAGATCTTATCAAAATTTATTTTAACTATTTTTATTATTTAATATTAGTATTATAGTATTAGTAGTGGAAAATGATATAAGATAGCAATATAAATTACCTGAAAGCAACCTTATATAGCACCAGTCAAAAAAATTGCATCTGATGCACAATTGGCTCCCAGATCCTTTTCAGTCTCCACTATCCTGAGTGTGGTACCACACAATTGGTGGCGCCTCCGTAGCCAAGTGGGCAGGAGCAGCAGGGCGTAGCACCCACTTCTTGATTAGACCGTGGTTCGAGCCCGTAACCACCAAATACAGAGGATGCGGAAAGGTCAGGACATGACCACTGCATATCCCCGAAGCAATATGGTCTTAGTTGCTAATGCTCCTAAAAACCAAATAACAACAACACAATTGGTACATTACCCTGGGATTACTGCTATCCATATGCAGTACTTTGCATTTTTCAATGCTAAACTTCAACTGCCATTTCTCAGCCCATTGACTCAGTTTTCCTAGATCTTGTTGTAGTAGCATATCTTGATTACTGTCATCAATTACCCTGCTAACCTTTGTATCATCTGAAAACTTAGACATTAGGCTTGATATGTGTT
The DNA here is from genome assembly GCF_048544385.1 of Mastigoproctus giganteus. Lineage (NCBI taxonomy): Eukaryota > Metazoa > Arthropoda > Arachnida > Uropygi > Thelyphonidae > Mastigoproctus > Mastigoproctus giganteus. Next base: position 54,637,969 of record NC_143578.1, on the reverse strand, counting down.
TATCAATATCATTAATAAACATTGAAAACAACATATAAATTAACATGTGACACAGAAGCCTATGATAGATATAAGCTGGTTTGTAACCAAGTCACAAAGGAGGTTAGGCAGGCAAAGGCAGATTATGAGAAATCTTTGGCAAGGGAAGCAAAGAAAAACAGCAAAGAGTTCTTTACTTATGTAAACTCTAGAAGGAAGGGAATGAATCAGATTGGTCCACTTGATATCGATGGGTCAACTGTTGATAATCCTGCTCAGGTAGCTAACAAACTAAATGAATATTTTGCATCGACATTCACACATGAGGAGTTATTCAGCAAGGGGAATGCCAGAGGTGTATTCAACTCTGTCAGTAAGCTAGAGAATCTTGTAATAACTGAGAGTAAAGTGAAGGAGAAATTGTTGAAGATAAACACAAAAAAGGCACCTGGGGTGGATGGGATCTATCCAGTTATATTAAAGGAGGCAGCAAAGGAAGTAAGCAAACCCTTAGCCATAATTATGAGAGCTTCCTTGGACTCAGAGGAGGTACCCATTGACTGGAGATGTTCAAATATGACTCCAATTCACAAAAGGAGGATCAAAGGCTGATACAAGTAATTATAGACCTGTGAGTTTAACTTCTGTTCCAGGAAAGTTAATGGAGGCACTGGTTAAAGAAGCACTGCAGGATCATCTAGACAAGACTTCAATTATAGCTCGGACACAGCATGGTTTTGTTAAGGGGAAGTCTTGCCTGACCAATTTGATTGGATACTATGATGCAATCACAAAACAGCTGGATGCAGGAATAACTTTGATATTATATACTTGGATCTTAGAAAGGCTTTTGATACTGTTGCACATGGAAGACTGCTGCACAAATTAGAGCAGTGTGGCATTGGAGGCAAATTGCTGCTATGGATAAAGGGGTGGTTGAGGGGGAGAAGATAGAGAGTGTAATCAATGGACACTACTCATTGTGGAATAATGTTATTAATGGAGTCATCAGGGTTCAGTGTTGGTTCCATTATTGTTTTCTGTATTTATAATTAATATTGATGATGGTATATCAAGCTTAATAGTAGTAGTAGTATTAGGAGCTTATGCAGCATCCGCCAAAAAAAAAAAAAAAAAAAAAAATCACACCATTCCCTCCAAATGCCTGTCCAGTTCCTCCTTAAATTGATTTAACCTATCAACTTCCACAACGACAGATGGAAGTTTGTTCCAGCAATTAACCACCCGCTGGCTAAAGGCAAATTTCCACACATCTATTCTACATCTGTCCTTTCTTAATTTGAACTTATGTCCCCGTAGGTTCGTAATTTGAACAAGTGGAAGAATCCCATCAGAATTCAGCGTGCTCAACCCATTCAAGGCCTTATAGACCTCAATCAGATCAACGCGCAGGTGCCTAGTCTCCAGCTACTGCAATTTGCAGAACTTAAGCCTCTCTTGGTAAGAGGATCCCTTCATTCCCCTCACCAATCATGTAGCTCTTCTCTGTACACACTCAAGCAAATCTACATCCTTCCTAAAATGAGCCCTCCAGACCTATACGCAGTACTCAAGGTGTGGCCTGACCATTGCCTTATACAGAGGGACAATCACCTCTTTTTCCCTGCTAGCAAAATTGATATATATCGTTGACAAAACCCCATGACCTGCCCTAGCAGCCTGTCTGCATTGCTCAGAAAACTTCATATCTGACTGCACAATTACTCCCAGGTATTTTTCATTTTCTACCACCTTAAGTGTAGTACCACACAGTTGGTACGTTTCTCTGGGGTTACTTCTACCCATATGCAGTACTTTGCATTTGTCAAGGTTAAACTTCAGTTGCCACTTCTTAGCCCATCTGCCCAAATTATCTAGATCCTGTTGCAGTAGCACACTGCCATGACTGTCATTAACAACCCTGCCAACCTTTGTGTCATCTGCAAACTTCGACATTCAGCCTGATATACCTTCATCAATATCATTGATAAATACACAAAACAACAGTGGACCCAACATCGAACCTTGTGGGACTCCACTAATAATATTAGTCCACGAAGAGCAGCACCCATTGATTACCACCCTCTGTCTTCTCCCACTTAACCATCCTTTTATCCATTGTAGCAACTTACCCTTAATACTATTCTGCTCCAATTTGTACAGTAGTCTTCCATGCGCAACAGTGTCAAAAGCTTTCCTGAAATCCAAGTATATGATATCAAAATTATTTTTTGCATGCAGTTCCTTTGTGACCACATCATAATAACCAATCAAATTTTTCAGACAAGACTTTCCCTTAACAAACCCATGCTGCGTCTGAATTATTGCTGCAGTCTTGTCTAGATGATCCTGCAATGCATCATTAACCAGTGACTCCATTATTTTACCCGGAACAGAAGTTAAACTAACTGGTCTGTAATTACTCGTGTCACCCTTTGATCCACCTTTGTGAATTGGGGATACATTTGCACATCTCCAGTCCGTGGGAACCTCCCGAGTCCAAGGATGCTCTCATAATTATGGCTAAGGGTTTGCTTAGTTGCTTTGCCATCTCCTTTAAAATAACTGGATAGATCCCATCCACCCCAGGTGCCTTTCTTATGTTTAACTTCAATAATTTCTCCTCCACTTCGCTCTCAGTTATTACAAAATCATTAAGCACACTGCTACAATTTGATAACCTTCTTCCATTTTCAAACTGTAATAATTCCTCACGTGTGAATGTAGATGCAAAATACTCATTCAGTTTGTTTGCTATCTGAGCAGGATCATCAACAGTCGAACCATCGATGTCAAGTGGACCAATCATATTCAGCCCCTTCCTTTTAGAGTTTATATAAGTAAAGAAATCCTTGCTGTTTTTCTTAGCATCTTTTGCCAAAGATTTCTCGTAATCCGCCTTCGCCTGCCGAACCTCCTTTGTGACCTGATTACAGACTAGCTTATATCTGCCACAGGCTTCTGCGTCGCCTGATAATTTATATGCATCCCATGCATTTTTCTTCTTTATCATGAGTCTCAATAGTTCATTTGATAACCATTTAGGCCTAAACCTTCAACAATATTTCTTAATCGGTATGAAAAGTCTAGTAGCTTCCACGATTAATTCCCTGAATGCTTCCCACTTAGAATTTACTGTTTGTAACATCGTCAGTTGATCCCAATGTACAGAATTTAAAAACTGTCTGAGACCACTGTACTCCCCTTTAAGGAAGCAAAAACCATTTCCTTTACCCCTGAAGGTAGTTACCTCTTTGAGTAAATCCCACTTCAGCACACTGTGAACACTGCCACCTAGTGGTTCCTTTATCTGCAAATTCTTAATACACGAATGATCACTGCTGATAACCAGATCAAGAGTGTTACTTTCTCTGGTTGCCTCTCGAACATGCTGCTGCAGAAAACAATCATCCAATAAATCCACAAAAGTCTGACTAGTGTGTGAGTGACCAACCCCCAAGTTCCAGTCAATATCTGGGAAGTTAAAATCCCCCATTATAAGACATTTTGATTTACTGGCCCACTCTATTTCTCTGTACAATTGTTCATTGTACTCATTCAAGTCATTAGGCCTATAACACACTACTCTTATTTTTCCTTTCGCAGTGCTTATCTCACACCAAACTGACTCAACAGAGCACTGTTCATCTATATTAACTGGGTGCACTTCCTTTGATTTTATGTTTTTCTTAATTAACAGCATAACACCCCCCCCTCCCTTTCTGTCCTGTCTATCCTTTCTGTACACATTGTACTCCCCAAATTCAAGTTCTGCATTCCTTATATCTTTGTGACACCACGTCTCTGCTATCCCAGCAATATCCGCCTTTGATGTCTTGACCAACACTTCAAATTCATCAAATTTATTTACTATACTTCTAGCATTGGTATACATGCTCCTATGCCTATTCCTTGTTACCCTAACACATCCCATATACCCAACTATTCCATGATGACTGCCATCCGTCCCTGAAACCCCCAACACCCCTCGCTCCAGGTCGCTTCTTATTCTAATAGAAGTTGTGTAAGAATCACCTTCACCTCTGCCTGCGGTTACTGTTAAACTATTAGTCTTTGTATCCCCCCAAACTAGCAGTTTTCCGACCCACCTAATACTGCCTTCGTAGCATCAGCAAATATTCTTGCACCCTTTCTATTTAAGTGTATCCCATCCCTGTAGAAGCAATCTCTCCTGTTAACAAGTACAGTCCAGGCTGAAAAAAATTCTAATGTCCAAGTTTGCAGATGATACAAAGTTTGGCAGGGTTATTAAGGATACTACTGACGCTATGCTGCAACAGGATCTGGAAAGGTTGAGCAGATGGGCTGAGAGGTGGCAAATGAAGTTTAACATTGACAAATGTAAAGTACTAAATATGGGAAACAGCAACCCCAGAGCAATGTATCAACTCTATGGTATTACACTGACAGTGGTAGAGAATGAAAAGGACCTGGGGGTAATTGTGCAAGCAGATATATGAAGTTCTCTGAGCAGTGCAGGTGGGCTGCAAGAGTTGCTCATGGTGTCTTGTCAATTATATACAGGAATTTTTCTAGCAGGGATAAGGAGGTGATTATTCCGTTGTATAAGGCAATGGTTAGGCCACACCTAGAGTACTGTATACAGATCTGGAGGCCTCATTTCAAGAAGGATGTAGAGCTGCTGGAACGAGTACAGAGAAGGACAACAAGATTAGTGAATGGAACAAAGGGGTGCTCTTATGAAGAAAGGCTTAAGTTTTGCAAATTACAGTGTCTGGAGACTAGGCACCAGCGAGGTGATCTAATAGAGGTGTATAAAGCCTTGAATGGTTTGAGTATGCTCAATGCTGATGGGATTCTTCCTCTTGCTCAGAGTAATCACCTGAGAGGGCATAAATTTAAATTGAGGAAACACAGATGTAGCATAGATGTGCGGAAATTTGCCTTTAGCCAGCGGGTATTTGGTTGGTGGAACAGACTTCCATCCCTTGTTGTGGAAGTTGATAGCCTAAATAAATTTAAGGCTCAGCTGGACAGGTATTTCAAATGAACGGAGGGGTGAAGTGGAAGTTTTTTATTATTTATTTTATTTTTTTGGCTGATGCTGCATAAGCTTGCTTTCTTGCATAATATGCCTCTACTAATGCTAATGCTAACCACATCATAATATTCTATCAAATTTGTCAGACAAGACTTTTCCTTAACAAACCCATGCTGTGTCTGAATTATTGTTGCAGTCTTGTCTAGATGATCTTGCAATGCATCTTTAACCAGTGACTGCATTATTTTACCCTGAACAGAAGTTAAACTAACTGGCCTGTAACTACTCATATCACCCTTCCATCCCCCTTTGTAAATTGGGGATACATTTGCACATCTCCAGTCCGTGGGAACCTCCCCTGAGTCCAAGGATGCTCTCATAATTATGGCTACGGGTTTGCTTAGTTGCCTTGCCGCCTCCTTTAATATAACTGGATAGATCCCATCCACCCCAGGTGCTTTTCTTATGTTTAACTTCAACAATTTCTCCTCCACTTTGCTCTCAGTTATTACAAAATCATTAAGCACCCTGCTACAATTTGATAACCTTCTGCCATTTTCAAACCTTAATAACTCCTCACGTGTGAATGTAGATGCAAAATACTCATTCAGTTTCTTTGCTTTCTGAGCAGGATCATCAACAGTCGAACCATCGATATCAAGTGGACCAATCAGATTCATCTCCTTCCTTTTAGAATTTATATAATTAAAGAAATCTTTACTGTTTCTCTTAGCATCTTTTGCCAAAGTTTTCTCGTAATCTGTCTTCGCCTGCCTAACCTCCTTTGTGACCTGATTACAGACTAGCTTATATCTGCCATAGGCTTCTGAGTCGCTTGATAATTTATATAAGCATCCCATGCATTTATCTTCTCTGTCACAAGTCTCATTAGTTCATTTGATAACCATTTAGGCCTAAACCTTGAACAATATATTTCTTAATAGGTATGAAACTTTTAGTAGCATCCACGATTAATTCCTTGAATGCTTCCCACTTAGAATTTACTGTTGGTAACATCGTCAGTTGATCCCACTGTACAGAATTTAAAAACTGTCTGAGACCACTGAGACTGTGTCAGATGACTGTGATCTAAGCAGATCTGAGGAAGAACAACTTTCTTTCTTTGGAGACATTGCACAAATTGGACTGCCATATCTTGACTGTGGGCTTAATCTGATGTTTATTTGTGACCTGTCCATGTCAAGAATCTTGCCATTGAAAATATAATTTGGTGTGCATTGTTTACCTGTAGTCTGTATAGGGGAGCAACAGGCAATGGTTATAGAGGGGAATGGCTGATTTGGAAGCAGTATCAGCTAATAACTTAGCAGTATCAGCTAAGGGGCTTAGAGGGGAACAGGTATCCTGTGTGTTATCAGACACTCAGCCTAAAACACTGATGGATCCAATATCTCTCTATTACAGAAGATTTAGGAGAAGTCCGGTTGGCCTGCCTCCCTAAAATCCACTCATGCACACCTTCTCGATGGTAAGCCCTGTTACGTCACTTAGGTGGCAACGAATGTGTAGAGTGGTTCTCTTCAAGACGCCTGGTCAGCGTGAAGAGGAAAAGACCAAACCCTCCAGCAATGAGAGCACAACAATACAAATGGCCCTCAGTCCCCAGCAGCTTTCACTCTCCCTCTTACGGCAGCGAGAGGATCAGAGTGGAAGCAGAGGGTGCTAAGAATCTCTGGGTACGACCAGGCTGCCATGCACGGAAATTGAACTTGGCCTGTTATAACGTACGATCACTCATCGGTGAAGACAGGATATTAGAGCTGGAAAAGGAATTAGAAAATGTGAATTGGAATATCATCGGTTTGGCTGAAACAAGAAGAAGAAATGAATCACTTATAAGTTTATCAAGTGGAAATCTGCTGTACACCAATGGAAACAGTGAAAGGAGTGAAGGTGGAGTTGGGTTTCTGGTGAATAAAGATTTTAAAAACAACATTTTGGAATTCAAAAGTACATCACCAAGGGTGTCAAGACTAATACTCAAGATTTCTAAGAGGTACAAGCTAAAGATTATAATGATTTATGCACCAACATCGAGCCATGATGATGAAGAGGTTGAAGAAATGTACACTGAAATTGAGAGTCTTCTAGATGAGCAGAAAACCCACTACAATATTATTATGGGGGACTTCAATGCTAAGGTTGGAAAAAGGCAAAACAGTGCAGAAAGAGGAACTATAGGAAATTTTGGAATTGGTGAAAGAAATAAAAGAGGTGAAAGACTTGTGGAATTTGCAGAATCTCAAGGAATGTCAGTAATGAACACTTTTTTCAAGAAAAGGGTGAACAGAAAGTGGACATGGAAGAGTCCAAATGGATTAACAACTAATGAAATCGACTTCATTCTCACTAACAGAAGATATATTGTGAATGATGTTACCGTCCTGAATAAGGTAAATGTTGGAAGTGATCACAGAATGGTAAGATGTACACTTGATATAGATGTAGGAAAGGAAAGGAAAGGAAAAAACTGACTCGAGTAAATAATACAAAGGTCTTTGAAATAACAGAGGAGGAGAAAAGGCAGTATGTACTGGAACTTAAGAACAAGTTTGAGCTTCTGCAGACTGCTCAGGACCAAGATATCGACGAGGAATATTACAACTTTCTGAAAGCGATAAAGCCCAAGAAACCTATAGGGAAACAGAAATCCAAAGAAGAAAAAATTAGTCAAGAAACACTTGTCATGATGAACCAAAGATGACAAATGAAGAGCAAGAAAAACACTGACAGGGAGAAAATTGAGTATACTGAGTTATGCAAAGCCATTAGAAAGAGACTCAGAGAGGACATAAGAAGATTTAACACAAGAAAAGTAGAACAAGCATTAAGGGAAAACAAAGGATTTAAATCAGCAGCCATGAGCAGTAATATAGAAAGAAAAATGATACTGAAACTGAAGAATAGCGATGGTGTACTTATAAACAGCAGAGAAGGCATAATTCAAATAGCAGAAGACTACTATAGAGAATTATACAAGGAGCGAAGGAATGATACCAGCAGTGGGGAAGATGGATTGCAAAGTAGCAACACATACGACATACCCGATATTCTTCCTGATGAGGTAGAACATGCATTGAAGAAAATGAAAAATCGGAAAGCCCCGGGGGAAGATGAAGTTACTGTAGAGTTGTTAAAATTGGGAGGAAGAGACATAACACAAAAACTGGCAAGGCTCTTCACAAAGTGCATTAGAAAAGGTGTGATGCCTAAGCAGTGGAATAATGCAATCATAGTTTTGCTGCATAAGAAAGGAGATAAATCAGAAATTGGAAATTATAGACCAATTAGCTTGTTATCCCAAATCTACAAGTTGTTCACAAGGGTCATTACTAACAGATTAGAAAGAATACTTGATGAGAATCAACCGAAAGAGCAAGCTCGCTTTAGGACAGGATTCTCAACTATGGATCACCTTCACGTAATATCACAGCTAATGGAGAAAGCAAATGAATATAAAACACCATTATGCCTGGCATTTGTGGATTATGAAAAGGCATTTGACTCCATACAGCATAAGGCAATGTTTCGGGCACTAGAAAGACAAGGCATAGATACTCCATATATTATGATTTTGTAGAAAATATATGAGAGTGCTACATCCTTTATTAGACTAGACAAAGACAGTAGGAAATTTAAAATCGAGAAAGGAGTTCGACAAGGAGACACAATATCTCCTAAGCTGTTTACTGCTGCCCTTGAGGAAGCTTTCAGAAGATTAGACTGGTCGCAGAAAGGAGTCAATGTGAACGGAGAGTACCTAAACCATTTACGATTTGCAGATGACATTGTGGTCATAAGCCACGATCCCAAAGAATTAGAGGAAAATCTTAATCAGTTATGCACAGTTAGTAAGGATTTTGGACTAAAGATGAATATGGCTAAAACAAAAGTAATGATGAACAAGTATGCCACAGAAAGGGAAATAATGATTGAAGGAGCAGTAATTGAAAAGGTGGAGTCATATACTTCTCTGGGACAAGTTATTAGCTGTAATAATGATAAATGGCTGGAAGTCAAGAGAAGAATAAATTTTGGATGGATAGCATTCAGGAAATATAGTCACATACTGAAGAGCAATATCCCAGTTTGTCTGAAACGTAAAATAATGAATCAATGTATACTCCCCACCATGACTTATTGAAGTGAAACTTGGGCACTCACCAAAAGAATGGAAGAGAAGCTAAGAACTACACAGCGAAGAATGGAACGAATTATATTGGGAATCAGACTGTTAGATAAGAAGTGAAACACATGGATTAGGCAGCAAACTCAAGTAAAGGACATTCTTATCAAAACTAAAGAACTGAAATGGTCTTGGGCAGGACACATAGCTCGAAGACATGATGACAGATGGACTAAGAAAATAACAGAATGGTACCCAAGAGGAGCTAGAAGAAAACCTGGAAGACAAAGGCAGAGATGGATAGATGAAATTCATGAGTTTTTGAGTAGTAAATGGATGGCCAGTGCTCAAAACAGAAGGAACTGGAAAGTTGCTGGAGAGGCCTTCATCCTGCAGTGGATTGAAAATGGCTGATGATGATGATGATGATGATGATCAGCTAATTTCCCCATTTCACAATGTGAATTGAGATCCAGCAAAAGCAGGTGTCAAATTCTGATTTAACAAGAAAAAAAGCATCTGCTGAATCCGGGACAGAACTGGGTGAGGGTAATACCTTACCATTAATAAGCCTGCAACCCACTTGGTCAGTATATATGATATACCTTTGGTAATCGCTATCTTTAATATGATCCAGGACTATTTCTATTGCATGCAACTCTACAGTATATATGCTAGTTTCTTTGTGGAATCTTGTTGTATACTGATTTGGTTGGAGGACAACAGCTGATCCCACATCTGACTGACTTTGAGCCCTCTCTGTAGACTGGCAGGAAGTCAGAATACTGTGCTTGATGATTTGCAAGGAGTTGCTGGTAGACAGATGGTGGTATGACAGCCTTCTCCCACACCTTGAGTGAGAAGTCACAAGTTGGAAGATGAGCATACTAGAGTGGTAGGAATTGCCTTGGGCAGAGTTATTTACCATCATCTTTAGTTCATTTAATAGCCCTTGGATATTTGAATACCAAAAGGTCAATTGGCAGTCCGACAGGTGTTGTAGAGATTTTCCCTTCATAGCTCAAGAACTGACACCCCATGGGATTGTTGGGAGGGGATTTCAATTTAAAAGCATACTGTAAGGATAACTGCTTATGTCAAAGAGACAGAGATAGTTCATTTGCTTCATTGTAGAGGCATTTGACAGGAGATGTGTGAAATGCTCCAATGGCAGTCCGGATGGCCTTGGGTCGACTGGATCTAAACATCAAAGTGCACTGTCTCTAGCAGAAGCATATACCTGAGAATCATAATCAAGTTTAGAATGGACAAGAGACCAGTAGAGCTGAAGTAGTGTAGAGCAATATGAATCCTACAGAGTTAAAAAAAAAAAGGGTTGGTTGATTGGTTGGTTTGGGTTTTATTAGTGCATTAGCAACTATGCTGACGAATATGTTGTAGAAATGTCAGCTTCTTGCCAAAATTAATCCTAGGAATTTGGCTTCTGCTTCCACTGGGATGCTGTTTTGCCCAAATCTTAATTTTGAATCAGGTTGAAGATTCTGTGTGCAAGAAAAGTACACACAAACTATCTTCTGAGACAAAAATCTGAACTCATTAGTTAATATCCACAATGTAAGGTGATCAGTGCCTTTATGCAGTTGCCTTTCAATGACTCTTATTTGCATGAATGACAAAATATAGTAAAATCATCAAATCAGAAGCCATTGAGGGCATTAAAGGCATTGTTTACCTTTAGTGAAAGTAATAAAATCTATTTTTATTGCAAAATTTGTGACATTTAGAACAGACCCATGTGGGACTCCGTCCTCTTGATAAAACACTTGAGAGAGTGTGGATCCTAAATGAACTTGAAATCAGTAATTAAAAAGAAGTTTTTAATAAAAATAGAATGATTAACTTAAGACCAAATTTATGGAGGTCTTGCAATATAACAAAGAAAACTGCTACCAAACATTCAAGATTTTATAAAACCATCACAGATGTATATTTCAAATATGATTGAATGATAAAAAATGGACCTGTTTTTTGGAAATCACACTCTGTCCTGGAAAGCACACCATTGGTTTGTAAATACACAACACAGCGGCAACTCCAAAGGCAGAATGCAGTGGTCCCACAGGAAATAGTAGTTGTTGGTGACTCAATTGTCAGGGAAACAGGGAACGTATTGTACAAAAAGGATAGATGGAACAGGACCAAGGTAGGTCTGCCGGGGCAAAGGTTGATGACATTGTAGAGCAGATATCATCTTTTAAGAGCACAAAAGGTGATATTGTTGTACACGTTGGCACAAATGATATTAAGAGTGGAAGACTGGTGAAATTACTTAACAAGTACAAGTCACTGTTGAAAAAACCATGAATTAGAGTTGAATTTAAAAGTGTCAGCAATTCTGCCCAGACACGATAGGAGGGAATATATGACAAGAGCCTTGTTGATCAATTCGGCCCTGGAAAGATTGTGCAAGGCTCAAGAGGTAGGATTTTTTTCAGCCTGATCTGTACTCATTAATGGGAGAGACTGCTTCTACAGGGATGGGATACACTTAAATAGAAAGGGTGCAAGAATATTTGCTGTTGCTATTGTGGCAGTGTTACATGGGTCAGAAAACTGCTGGCTTGGGGGGATACAAGGACTAATAGATTAACAGTAACAACTGGCAGAGGTGAAAGTGATTCTTGCACTACTTCTATTGGAATGAGCAGCAGAATGGAAAACAAGAAGCAGGGTATTTCAGAGACTGATTGGAGTCATGCGGTACAAGTAAACACATAGGTTGTGTTAAAGTAGCTAAGAATAGGAACAGGTGCAGGTATACTTCCATGTACACTAATTCTACAAGTTTGGTAAATAAATTAGATGAATTTGAGGCTTTGCTCAAAACATCAAAGGCAGATATTATTGGGATATCAGAGACATGGTGTCACACAGAAAAAAGGAATGCAGCACTAGAATCTGAGGAGTACAATGTGTACACAAAGAATAGACAGGATAGAAAGGGAGGAGGGGTTATGCTATTAATTTTTTTTTTTTTTTTTTTGGTTTGGTAGTTGTTGGCGCATCGGCTTCTGTGGCCATAGTGCACCTCCCAAGGTTTTTGCAGTACTTTGATCCAAGCCCGAGGCGGGAATCGAACCCGCGACCTTTGGGTTGCCCGGCAGGCACTTTACCCACCTGGCTAGCCCGGTCGGCATGCTATTAATTAAGAAACACATAAAATCCAATTAAGTGAAGCCAGTCGACATTGCTGAACAGTGCAGTGTCGAGTCAATTTGCTGTTACATAAGCACTGGAAGATCAAACTTGAGAGTAGGAGTGTGTTATAGGCCTAATGACTCTGATAAGTATGATAAGAAACTGTACAGGGAAATGGGGTGGGCCAGTAAATCAGAGAGTCTTATAATGGGGATTATCATTTCCCAGATATTGACTGGAATTTGTGGATTGGTCACTGACACACTAGCAAGGATTTTGTGGATGTATTGGATGGTTGTTTTCTACAGCAGCATGTTCGGGAGGCAATTAGAGGGAGTAATACTCTTGATCTGATTATCAGTAGTGATTCTTCATGCATTAAGAATTTGCAGATAAAGGAACGACTGGGTGGCAGTGATCACAGTGAGCTGAAGTGGGATTTACTCAAAGAGGTAACTACTATCAGGTGTAAAGAGAATCGGGGGTTTTGCTTTCGTAAAGGCAACTATGGTGGTCTGAGACAGTATTTAAATTCTACACGGTGGGACTAACTGATGATGTTACCAACAGCAAATTCAAAATGGGAAGCATTCAAAGAATTTATCTTGGAAGCTACTATGCTTAACATACCAACTAAGAAATACTGCTCAATGTTTAGGCCTAAATGGAGGTCAGATGAACTAATGAGACATATGGCAGAGAAGAAAAATGCATGGGATACATATAAATTAATGGGTGACATGGAAACCTATGATAGATATAAGCTGGTCTGTAACCAAGTCACAAAGAAGATTAGGCAGGCAAAGGCAGATTATGAGAAAACTTTGGCAAAGGATGCAAAGAAAAACAGCAAAGAGTTCTTTACCTATTTAAACTTTAAATGGAAAGGGATGAATCACATTGGTCCACTGGATATTGATGGTTCACTGTTGATGATCCTGCTAAGGTGGCTAACAAAATAAATGAGTATTTTGCATCTACATTCATACATGAGGAGTTATTCAGGGAGAGAAATGCCAGAGGTGAAGTAAACTCTGCCAGTGAGCTAGATGATTTTGTAATAACTGAGAGTAAAGTGGAGGTGAAATTGTTGAAGATAAAAATAAGTAAGGCACCTGGAGTGGATGGAATCTATCCAGTTATATTAAAGGAGGCGGCAAAGGAAGTAAGCAAACTCTTAGCCATAATTATGAGAGCTTCCCCGGACTCAGGGGAGATACCCATGGATTGGAGATGTGCAAATGTATCCCAATTCACAAAGGAGGATCAAAGGGCGACACAGGTAATTATAGACCTGTTAGTTTAACTTCTGTTCTGGAAAATGAATGGAGGAACTGGTTAAAGAAGCATTATTATTATTATTATTATTATTAGCTATATGGTGCAAGGAAGCCTGAGGCTTGTGCTGCACCAGCCAAAAAAAAAAAAAAAAAAAAAATTCCCCAGTTACCCTAAGAGAGAGAGAGAGACAAAAGGCAATTACCAAGAAAGAGAAGAATGATGATATCCAACTCAGGACCCTGGGTGTGCCAAACCTATGCTCACCAGATGTGAGCCCCTGGGGTTATTCTGGAGTCAGGTAATGTGATCAGATATAACAAAAAAAAGAAAAATATATATTAAGTTATTCCAAAGAATTGCGTTCTTTAACCTCATAACTCGACATGGCGCCTAGTAGACTCCACTTTGTGAGTGTATATATATTCTTCATTTATCCTAATTTCTTTTAACTACCATCTTTACTTATTTAATGAAAATCTATAAAACTTCACCTACAATGTCAGCAAGTATTTTTACAACCTTCAACCCATACTAAGGTACTATAGAGTCCAGTAACCTTTTTTGTGTAGGTTTACTATTAAAAAAATAATAAAATTTTCCATTTTTTAAAATCTTTCTCGGTTAATTATTTTGGGGCATGTCGATTACTCTGGCAATAGTGCACCAGTTCTTGTGACATGCTAATGCATTGGGGAAAAACCTTTCAAAGGTTTCAAGCCTATCCAGTTTGAGGGAAGGTAAAGGTTATTTTTGACAAGTTCAGGAAGGTTTCTCCAGCCTATCACTTTCCAGACATTCATTTGATCTTGGGTGTGAGTACAGAGATTGATAAACTTGAAGATTTAAATTAGTATTCATAAGCTAGGTTATGCAAGGAAGGAGACTTTTTTTCTGCATCAGCAAAAAAAATTAAAGGAAACAGAATATTCATAGTTATACCATTCCCACAAGATAACCATCCAATTTCCTCTTTTAACTTTAGCCAGACCCACTGCCTCCACCACATTGGGAGACAACTTATTCCAGTGTCTGACAACCCATAGGTGAACTTCATGAGATCCAATTTTCTGTTATTCCATGAGATTTTATATTTGTGCCCTCTGGCTCTTGCCTCATCTGTGAGAGAGAGCAGACCTTCCTCATTAATTTGACTCACTTCTCCTCAGTGCCTTATACACCTCAATCATATCCCCTCTTTAAATGCCTAGTTGTCAAACTTTGCAGACCACATCTCCTAAGTCATCCTTCATATGTGTGTCAATTTGCACCCATCACTGATCTAATCTTCCCTTTTTGAATCCTCTCCAGGAGTTATAACAGGAGCTTACTGTATCTGGAAATCTGTGCCGATTTCAGATTGGCTGGGAGTTCTAATGAACACTGAGGTTAGTGATTCACTAATGGAACCGCTTTTTATTTTAAAGTCAGAGGAAGGGATCAAGGCCTTGTCTGGCATTGATTACACTTTTCTCAAAGGACGAGGTGTCAGTAAGAGTAAAGGCTGCAAACTACATGACTTCCCAGTGTACCCTTGCTTGTTAAGATGTTTGTTGAAAAAAGAGTAATGAAAGCTAGAATAAGAGATTGCCAGGGTTTGGCAAGACAACAAGAAGAAAAGTTTGAAACTTATGCTTCTATTTTAAAGAAAGATGTTCCTAAAAAAATAAAGGAAACGGACACACATGTAGTGTTTATAAAAGTAGATAGAGATGATATAAGAACTAGTGAAGAGGTGGGAAAGAAAATACATGAAGAGATTAAACCTAGTATGAAAAAATATAAGGTTAAGAGGTCAAGAAAGATTAGAGATAGAGGAATGTTGTTAGAACTTGGAAATTACAGGATCATCTAGACAAAACTTCAGTTATAGCTCGGACACAGCATAGTTTTGTTAAGGGGATGTCTTGCCTGACCAATTTGGATACTGTGATGTGGTCACAAAGGAACTGGATGCAGGGAAAACTTTGATATCATATATTTGGATCTTAGAAAGTCTTTTGATACTGTTGCACATGGAAGACTGCTGCACAAATTGGAGCAGTGTGGCACTGGAGGCAAATTGCTGCTATGGATAAAGGGATAGTTGAGGGTTGTTATTTTGGTTTTTAGGAGCATTAGCAACTAAGGCCATATTGCTTCGGGATATGCGGTGGTCATTCCCTGACCTTTCCACATTCTCCGTATTTGGTGGTGACGGGCTTGAACCCCGGTCTAATCAAGAAGCGTGTGCTATGCACTGCTGCTCCTTCCCACCTGGCTACGGAGGCGCCGGATAGTTGAGGGGAGAAGACAGAGAGTGGTAATCAATGGACATTGCTCATCATGGACTAATGTTATTAGTGGAGTCCCTCAGGGTTCAGTGTTGGGTCCATTGTTGTTTTCTGTATTTATAAATGATATTGATAATGGTATATCAAGCTTAATGTCCAAGTTTGCAGGCGATACGAAGGGTAGAAGGGTTGTTAATGACACTAATGACAGTATACTGCTGGAAAAGAATCTAGAAAAGTTGAGCAGATGGGCTGAGAGATGGCAAATTAAGTTTAACATTGACAAATGTAAAATACTACATACAGGAAGCAGTAACCCCAAAGTAACGTATCAACTCTGTCGTACTACATAGACAATGGTAGAGAACAAAAAGGACCTGAGGTTAATTGTGCAGTCAGATATGAAGTTTTCTGAGCAGTGCAGACAGTCTGCAAGAGTAGCTCATGATGTCTTGTCAATTATATACAGGAATTTTTCTAGCAGGGATAAGGAGGTGATTATCCCCTTGTATAAGGCAATGGTCAGGGCACACCTTGAGTACTGTATACAGGTCTGGAGGCCTCATTTTTGAGCTGTTGGAATGAGTAAAGAGAAGGGCAATAAGATTAGTGAATGGAACAAAGGGTTGCTCTTACGAAGAAAGGCTTAAGTTTTGCAAATTACAGAGTCTGGAGACTCGGCACCTGCGAGGTGATTTGATTAAGGTGTATAAAGCCTTGAATGGTTTGTGCATGCTCAATGCTGATGGGATTTTTCCTCTTGCCCAGAATAATCACCTGAGTGGGCATATATTCAAATTGAGGAAAGACAGATGTAGGAGAGATTTGCAGAAGTTTGCCGTTAGCCAGAGGGTGGTTGGTTGGTGGAACAACTTCCATCCTTTGTTGTGGAAGTTGATAGTCTAAATAAATTTAAGGCTGAACTGGATGAACGGAGGGGTGAAATGGGAGCGTTTTTTTTTTTTTTTTTGGCTGATGCTGCATAAGCTTGCTTTCTTGCATCATATGCCTCGGCTAATGCAAATACTACATAAGACAAGTATTGATCATTCTTTCCAGGATCTTTCACAGACAGCTTGTCAGAGCAAAGGAACGATAGTTGCATGGACATTTAGAATTCTGTCCTGGCTTTTGGAAGGCAAGGACAATTGCTTTTCACCTGGAATAAGAAAATTCTTTCTAAAGAAAAATTCTATTAAATAAAATTAAAAGATGATCCTTAGATTGTGGAGAGAGGTGTTTTATCATTATAATGGATGTCCCTGGCCTAACAACACCTGCTCATGAGAGAATGAGTGCTGCACTTAACTCTTCCTGTGTAAAGAGCATGTTGTATGGTTCAAGCCCTTTTGAAGAGAAGTTTAATCAAAGTTTCTAATTTTTTTATTTTAGGGTCAAGAACTCTGAGAGAAATGACATTATTGCAGAGATTATTGCAAATGTTTCCTCTACAGTATTTGCAACTGTAGATGGATCTGCAGTTAGACATCCATTCTGTTCTAGGATCACCAAAGGGCATGGTCGATATTTTTCCTTCATTTTCTGAATCTTATCCCAGACTACTTTTGAGCTAGCAGCCTGGATTACAGAGGAGGTAAAATAGATCTAGGGGTTCCCTTTGGCTCTGACATCAGATATAGCATGCTTTGGCACATGCATGTTTAAAGGATATTAAATTTTCTGTAGTGGGATATCAATGAAATATTCCCGATGCCTTGTTTTTGGCTTTTCTTGCTGCTGTGCATTCCAAATTCCACCAAGGTTTTGGAAATGATGGAAACTGTGTAGATGTTTTTAGAATTGTGACTGCTGCTGCTGCATAGATAGTACCTTCTAAAAGTACATAACTGCATCATTGATGGGCTCCCGGATGTCTCTTGTGATGTCAAACATTGCCAGATGCTTTAAAGTGTTCCAGTCAGCCTTATCAAACTTCCACTGAAACATCCTTGATGGTTGATACGGTCATATTTTGATAAAAAGAGATATCACATGGAAGTGATCACTCCTATAGTGATTTTCTTCAACTTCTCATGTAAACAAAGGGAGGAGAAAATGGGAGCAGATAGAGAAATCGATGGTAGTAAATGTACAGTTAGGCATGTGGAGAAAGGTGTTTGTTCTCACATTTAGGGTAGAGAGCTCATTATTTCTGAGCATGCATTCTATTTTATGGCACCTTATCTGCACTACCCCTCTGGGGAAGTGTCAGTGTTGAATCCAGGGGGTGACAGGAGGTGAGTTTCATCCCTGGATTTATTGAAAACACAAATTCAATAAATTTATGCCAAATAAACAACACGAAAAATCACATCAACTAATGTGGTACTTGTTAGGTGGTATACGGTGAAAATAAATCAATAAAATTCAAAAGATATGAAATTTTCAAAATAATTAAATGGGCAATATTTCTGGCTGCACAAATTGTAACTAAAAGCTACTATTTCAAGTGTGGACATTTTCGTTTTATGGTTTTCAGGTTCCCTTTATTTTCACGTGAACCATCTCTTGATAGCGTTTCACACAAATGGTCTACTTGTGACTAATTCTTTTTTTGTATATCACAAACAAGATTGCAGGCAGCGAATAGGTGTGCCTGAATTGGTTTCTGGCAGATACTATTGTAATTGTAATTATAAAGTGTCCCACGGCTTTCAGGGGAGTCTGCAGCCACTAATTCAATCATCAGAAGTTTCGCTTTATGGTTTTCACATTCCCTTTATTTGTTTTTTTCACAGCAAGGGTCTACCTGTGGCTAATTCTTCCTTTGTATACCACAGACAAGACGGTTTTAGTCTCAGCCTATAAACGATGAACTTCATATCCTTTTTATTATAATATGCATCTGTACCGTAATATTGAAAGATTGCATGAAGATAAGCTTAGAGGGCCCGAATGAGTTATCGTAAAAAATAATAAATGAAGTGATTGATACACATGCAAAGAAGAATAGGATTATTACAATACAGTACTTGCATGTTTTATTACAATTTGTATACTTTTCTTTTTTTTTTGTAAATTTTGATCAGTGATTGTCAGTCGTGTGGTTTTTGTGAACTGACCATTAGTATTTAGATGTTAAATAATAAATATTTCCTTTTGTTTCCTATTTTGTTTTCTCATATTCTGTTATTATAGCATTCATGAATATGCATAATCTGTATATTTATATTTATGCATATACAGGGTGATTCACTACCAGTGCGACAAACTTGCAGGAGGTGTAGGGGGCACAAAGACGAATCGGAATCACATAGCATTGCAGGGTCTGAAATGCCTTCGTCATACGGTAGAGGACGTTGAATGGGAGGTCGTGTGAACAGCGATCCCGCTGGAAGTCGGCATTTGCGACCCGTTTCTGTTGAAGAAACCAAGTAGCAAAAGTCCTCCGGAGTGGATAATCCGCAGGCTCCAATGTTGGACGCATAAGATTAGTGAATGGTATGAACTCATTTGGTTTGTTGACAGTATCCTCCATACAGTGGATTGGGAAATACCCAATTGTTGGCCTATCGCTCGAGTACTCCTACTCGGATTGCCTTCTGCAAGACATAGGACATTCTCTTCATTGTCTGGCATCCTCGTCGTTTGCTCTCGATTCATGGTACCTCTCGCGAAACAACCAGTCTCACATAACCTTCTGTGCACACGTGCAAAAATCGTATGATTAGGAGCACGCCTGTGCGGGAATCGTTCCTGGTACAAGCGCAGAGCGGCGCGCCCGTTACAGTCCGCAGCTCCATACGCGAGGCGCATGTCGGCCAGTTCAACGTTTAAATACTCGTCCATCCTACTGCCTCGGGAACCGGTCTGCAAATGCTGACTTCCAGCGGGATCGCTGTTCACGCAACCTCCCGTTCAACGTCCTCTACCATATATGAAGGCATTTCGGACCCTACAATGCTATGTGATTCCGATTCGTCTTTGTACCCCCTACACCTCCTGCAAGTTTGTCGCACTGGTAGTGAATCACCCTATATATATATATATGCATAAATATGTTTGTAACATATACATATTATTGTACATGGTACAAACATATTGTACGTTACATTGGAGGCTTGAAGTGATGGAACCCATGTTTAGTCTCTAGAGCCAAGTTCCGGTCAACACTTCCCCATCTCTTCCATCATGCAGTATGCTTGATGACTTTTGAGGTTATGATGAACATCGTGGCGAGATCCAATATTCCTTACATTTCGAGGGTACAGCTCTAAAATGGTGTTCACAGGCCGGCCGCTAGTTAGTACACCGGACCGAACCTATTGGTAACTCTCTAGAAAGCTTCAGGATCAGCTAGTGTATAATCTTGCTACCTCTGCTCTGCCAGATAGTGACTGGAGGGAGTCTGAGTAGTGTGTATGCAGGGGGCATTGTCGAGGCCACGTTATGTCAAGGATCTGGGTATATTCTTACCATGTATACGCCATATCCAAAAATTTCATTACTTCATACAGCATGTCCCACCCACCTTTTCATACTATTGAATACACCATGAATTGTCAAACTAAAAAATCAAGTTTATCTGCAAAAAGATCTAAACCTCCCAAACACACTAATTCATTTCACAAATATACTTGGTCTCAACTCTAATCTCAACGAAGTCCATTTCCACTTGCAGTCTGCCAAACCCCATGTACTTTTTCTGACAGCATCTCAGTTATTGGTTGATTCAACTACTGCTCATCTCAGATTCCCAAATTATTCGCTATATCATTCCTTTCGACTCAAAGGTGGTACTTGTGCATATGTCCATTCTGATATTCCCTGTCAGAGACTTGGTAATTTCGAATCTTCTCTCTTCGATCTTCTCTGGCTTAAAATCTCTCTACCTCATTGTGTCAAATTCATCTGTTGTCTCTACCATTCTCCCAACTCCACTAATCTCTTGGAGCTCTTTGACTTCCTCTCTTTGCAACTTGACTTTCTCCAGTCCAACTTTCCTAACAGTGAGGTAATTTTCATTGGTGATTTTAATGTTTATAACTCCAGCTGGCTTCCGTTTTCTAGTCACACCGACCCAGCTGGTCGAGATGCTGAGGCTTCTGCAATTACTAATGACCTTGCACTGATTGTTCATTTACCTACAAGAATACTAGACAATCCTAATCATACAGCCAACATGCTTGATCTGTTTCTCACAAATAACCCTTCTAAGTACACGGTCAAAGTAAGAGATCCTTTAGGCACTTCAGATCACAATTTGGTGATTGTCCCTTCTCCAGTGGAGCCTTTATCTCATGGATATTTCGAACCTAATGTTGTAGGCACCTCCGTAGCCAGGTGGGAAGGAGCAACAGTGCGTAACACACGCTTCTTGATCAGACCGGGGTTCGAGCCTGTCACCACCAAATATGGAGGATGCGGAAAGGTCAGGGAATGACCACCGCATATCCCAGAGCAATATGGCCTTAGTTGCTAATGCTCCTAAAAATCAAATAACAAACAAACAAACAAACCTAATGTTGTTTGGCATTACAAGAATGCAAAATAGGATGACCTGCGAGATTTCTTTTCTTCTTTTTCTTGGTCGGATTACTGTTTCAAAACTTCTGATGTCAACATTTGCTCAGATCGTGTCGGTGAAATTATTCTTGCAGGAATGGAATCCTTTATCCCACACTCCACTTTAAAATCTCATCGTTTATCTAAACCTTGGTTTTCCAATAAATGTGCTAAGGCTGTTCAAGAGAAGAACATTGCATATCGTAATTGGCTTGTTTCTAATTCTTCAGTTTCATTTTCTGCCTACACCAAAGCTCACAACAATTGTAAAGCAGTTATTAATCAATCTAAACTAGAGTTTGAACAGGCTAAGAGTAGAAAACTTGCTTCTTGCCTTAATGGTAGCCGAGCATTCTGGTCTCTCGCCAAAGCTATTGGCCGAAACTTTTGTACATCTCTGCTCCCATCTCTGTCCAAACCAGATGGTTCTGTTGTCCCTTCAGCCAAGGATAAAGCTGACCTGCTAGCATCCCATTTTTCTTCCAACTCATGTATTAACGATCTTGGTAAAACACCTCCCAACATGCTCCATTCAATGCCTCCTGTGGTCTTCCATCAAAAGGATGTCAGAAGGATTTTGACGAATCTTGATGCTATGAAAGCTTCAGGTCCCAGTGGTATTTCTCCACTTGTTCTCAAAACCTGTGCTCCTGAACTTACTCCTATTCTTTGCCGCCTTTTTTTACTTTCTTATTCCAAAGGTGTATTACCTTCTGCTTGGAAATTTTCTCATATCCAGCCAGTTCCTAAAAAGGGTGACAAATCCCTCCCATCCAATTATTGTCCCATTGCAATTACTTCTATTATTTCTAAAGTAATGGAGAAATCAATTAACCGCCAACTCTTAAACTACCTAGAAACCTTCCGTGATCAATAATCGCTAGTATGGATTCCATCAGTGTCAATCCACTGGTGATATTCTGGCTTATGTTACCCATTTATGGACTAATTCGATGGAAAGGTTCGGTGAAACACAAGTAGTTGCTCTTGACATCTCAAAGACTTTCCATCGTGTTTGGCATAAAGGTCTTCTAAATAAGCTTCCATCTTTTGGTTTGCCAACTGTTTTTTATAATTGGATATCCAGTTTTCTTTCTGACCGCTCACTGAGGGTGATAGTAGATGGCTCTCTGTCTTCTAACTTCTCCACTAATGCCAGTGTCCCCCAAGGTTCAGTTCTTTCCCCCCACAATTTTCCTCTTGTATAATAATGACCTTCTTCCATTGACTGAAAATACTATCCATAGTTTTGCCGATGATAGCACATTGCATTCCACTTTCCATTTTGAGAAATCTTGTCCTACTCAATCAGCTTCAACTTCTCGAAAATCTGCTACCAATTCCTTAAATGCCGATCTTCAGGTAATTCTCCACTGGGGCAAAGACAACTTAGTTGATTTCAACCCTTCTAAAACTCAATCTTGTCTTATATCTCGCAAAAAGGATTCTTCTGCTCCTATGCTTATCTTTGGTGACATTCCAATTTCTAAGTAAAATGATATATCTGTTTTGGGGATTACCCTGACTTCTAATCTCTCTTGGCACAAGCACATTACAAATATTACTTCCTCTGCATCTAAAAAACTTGGTTTTCTCTTTCGCTCTTGGCGTTACTTTTCTTTCAAACAGGTGCTCACTCTGCATAAATCACAAATCCGCCCTACCATGGAATATTGTTCCCACATCTGCAGTGGTCCCCCCAAAACCTCTCTCAGGCTTTTGGATTCCATTCAGAAGAGGGCAGTTATGTTAATTAATGATTCATCTCTAACAGAGTCTCTCCACTTGCTGTCTCATAGATGTACTGTTTCTGCTGCATACCTCTTCTACAGATACTTCCATGGGCACTGTTCTTCTGAATTGGTTTCTATAATTCCCGCTATCTCTCTTTCAAAACAGTCCGAACAGTGCAACCACCAGCCAACATCCATTTACTGTCCAACTTCAAACTCACAGAACGAACTTTTCAACTTCCTCGTTTATTTATTCAACTACCTTTTTCTGTAACTACCTTCCTTTATAAGTATTTCCTGATAATTACAATCTGCAGAAGTTCATATCAACAAATATCTTCTTTCATCTTCTCAACCTCCAACCCAAGCATGGTACTAAGCACTATAGGTTCTAATACTTCTCATGTTTGGCGCTTACATAAAAAAAAAAAAAAATGTTGCAAATATTAAATAATAATAAAAAATATACTACATGTATCCCCCGAAGTTTACATCCCCCCCCCGGTGCAAATATTCTGGATTCAACACTGGGTAGTGTAGATGTCCATTAAGATCTAATAAAAGAACAGGAGAAGGGCAATTGTGCAGTGTGATCATCAGGGTCTGTCTGGGAGATGTTCATTCCATGTGGAAAATATACCAACACATTGTTAGAAGAAACCCTACAAACAAGCAAATAGCTAACACATCTATGGTGGTTGTGAGAGGGACTACTTGGAAAGGAGAATGGTTACCCACTAGGATGACGACTCCAACATGAGCAGGTCCATCCCCAGTTCTATCTCTGCATGTTATTATTATTATTAGCCACATAGTGCAAGGAAGCCAGAGTCTTTTGCTGCACCACTCAAAAAAAAAAAAAAGAAAAGGAATTCTGAGTCACCCTGGGAGAGAGAGAGAGAGAGAGAGAGAGAGAGAGAGAGAGAGAGAGAGAGAGAGAGAGAGAGAGAGAGAGAGAGAGAAACAAGAGTCAGAAGTAGAAGGGACTCACTAAGAAAGACAAGAATGATGATATTCAGCTCAGGACCCTAGGTGTCCAAGCCCATATTCACCAGATGTGAGCTCCCTGATATGCTGAAGGTATGTAAGGCAGGGTCTTCATTTGCTTTTAGATATTTTTCCTGCAAAAAAAAGCACACTAGCTTGTGCCCAAGGAGGAGGGCTTCGATTTCATGCATTAAGAATCTGCAGATAAAGGAACCACTAGGTGGCAGTGATCGCAGTGTGCTGAAGTGGGATTTACTCAAAGAGGTAACTGAAATCAGGAGTAAAGGGAAGGGTTTTTGCTTTCGTAAAGTCGACTACGATGGTCTGAGATTGTATTTAAATTCTATACAATGGGACCAACTGATGATGTTACCAACAGCAAATTCAAAATCGGAAGCATTCAAAGAACTTACTATTATTATTATCAGCCATATGGTGCAAGAAAGCTTATGCTGCACCAGCCAAAAAAAAAAAAAAAAAAAAAATCCCAATAAGTAGAGAGAGAGAGAGAGAGAAGGGAGTCACCAAGAAAGAGAACAATGATGACATCGATTCTTCTCTTTCTTGGTGACTCCTTTCTCTCTCTCTCTCTCTCTCTCTCTCTCTCTCTCTCTACTTATCGGGATTTTTTTTTTTTTTTTTTGGCTGGTGCAGCATAAGCTTTCTTGCACCATATGGCTGATAATAATAAGTTCTTTGAATGCTTCTCATTTTGAATTTGCCGTTGGTAATATCATCAGTTGTTCCCACTGTATAGAATTTAAATACAATCTCAGACCATCATAGCCGCCTTTACGAAAGCAAAAACCCTTCCCTTTACTCCAGATGCCAGTTACCTCTTTGAGAAAATCCCACTTCAGCACACTGTGATCACTGCCACCTAGTGGTTCCTTTATTTGCAGATTCTTAATGCATCTTGGAAGCTACTAGGCTTTACATACTAACTAAGAAATATTGTTCAAGGTTTAGGCCTAAATGGATGGATGTCAGATGAACTAATGAGACATATGGCAGAGAAGAAAAATGCATGGTATACATATAAATTAATGGGCGACATGGAACCCTATGATATATATAAGCTGGTCTGTAACCAAGTCACAAAGGAGATTAGGCAGGCAAAGGCAGATTATGAGAAATCCTTGGCAAAGGATGCAAAGAAAAACAGAAAAGAGTTCTTTACCTATGTAAACTCTAGAAGGAAAGAGATGAATCAGATTGGTCCACTGGATATTGATGGTTCAACAATTGAGGATCCTGCTCAGGTGGCTAACAAACTAAACGAGTATTTTGTATCTACATTCACACATGATGAGTTATTCAGGAAGGGGAATGCCAGAGGTGAAGTAAACTCTGGCAGTGAGCTGGATGATTTTGTAATAACTGAGAGGAAAGTGGAGGAGAAATTGTTGAGGATAAACATAAAAAAGGCACCCGGGGTGGATGGGATCTATCCAGTTACATTAAAGGAGGCAGCAAAGGAAATAAGCAAACCCTTAGCCATAATTATGAGAGCTTCTTTGGACTCAGGGGAGGTACCCATAGACTGGAGATGTGCAAATGTGACCCCAATTCACAAAGGAGGATGAAAGGCTGTCACAAGTAATTATAGAACTGTGAGTTTAACTTCTGTTCCAGGAAAATTAATGGAGGCACTGGTTAAAGAAGTGCAGGATCATCTAGACAAGACTTCAGTTATAGCTCGGACACATCATGGTTTTGTTAAGGGAAAGTCTTGCCTGACCAATTTGATTGGACACTATGATGCAGTCACAAAAGAACTGGATGCAGAGAATAACTTTGATATTATATAATTGGATCTTAAAAAGGCTTTTGATACTGTTGCACATGGAAGACTGCTGCACAAATTGGAGCAGTGTGGCATTGGAGGCAAATTGCTGCTCTGGATAAAGGGATGGTTGAGGGGGAGAAGACAGAGAGTTGTAATCAATGGACTAATGTTATTAGTGGAGTCCCTCAGGGTTCAGTGTTGGGTCCATTGTTGTTTTCTGTATTTATAAATGATATTGATGATGGTATATCAAGCTTAATGTCCAAGTTTGCAGACGATACAAAGGTTGGCAGGGTTGTTAAGGACACTACTGATGCTATGCTGCTGCAACAGGATCTGGAAAGGTTGAGCAGATGGGCTGAGAGGTGGCAAATGAAGTTTAACATTGACAGATGTAAAGTACTACATACGGGAAACAGCAACGCCAGAGCAACGTATCAACTCTGTGGTAGGGACCTGAGGGTAATTATGCAGGTAGATATGAAGTTCTCTGAGCAGTGCAGGTGGGTGCAAGAGTAGCTTATAGTGTCTTGTCAATGATATACAGGAATTTTTCTAGCAGGGATAAGGAGGTGATTATTCCCTTGTATAAGGCAATGGTCAGGCCACACCTTGAGTACTTTATACAGGTCTGGAGGCCTCATTTCAAGAAGGATGTAGAGCTGCTGGAACGAGAACAGAGAAGGGAACAAGATTAGTGAATGGAACAAATGGTTGGTCTTACGAAGAAAGGCTTAAGTTTTGCAAATTACAGTGTCTGGCAACTAGGCACCGGCGATGTGATCTGATAGAGGTGTATAGAGCCTTGAATGGTTTGAGCATGCTCAGTGCCAATGGGATTCTGCCTCTTGCTCAGAATAATCACCTGAGAGGGCATAAATTCAAATTGAGGAAATACAGATGTAGGATAGATGTGCGGAAATTTGCCTTTAGCGAGCAGGTAGTCGTTGGTGGAATAGACTTCCATCCCTTGTTGTGGAAGTTGATAGCCTAAATAAATTTAAGCCTCACCTGGGCAGGTATTTCGAACGAAAGGACAGGTGAAATGGGAGTGGGTTTTTTTTTAGCTGATGCTGCATAAGCTTGCTTTCTTGCATCATATGCCTCTACTAATGCTATTGTCATCAAAATTCCATCGGAATCCATGGCAATTGTATTGTATGGATTTGGTCATTATTTGCACTTTGTGAATGCATTGGATGGTTTCTGAAGTCCTTAGTTTTTTTAAGTCTTGGATTTATCTTTTATGTGGAAGTATGGATGTGTTCAGTGTCCATTTCTTCCTCAGCAAAGAATTCCAAGCCTGAATCATATGGCATCTCCTTTATCTTGATATCCTTGTTTTCTTTCCTGCGTAACAGGGGGCTCTTCAGTATTTCAGTCTTATCTCTATCACATTTTTGGTACCAGGGGAACATTAGGAGGCACAGATATTGGAATGACAGCTAATTGGTCTTTCTGGGAAAGTTTTTTTGAGTGGGCGACAGGAGTAAATGACTAATGGTAGTATCGTCATCTCCATTTTTGTTCCAATGCTAAACTTCCCAGAAACATTCTGCGCATATGTGGGCCCATCACTGTTTTACTGGTTGCATGCATTTCCTGGCATTTCTTTCTCATCTTTCCACTGCTGGCATGTCCGAGAGTGTGCAGGGTACTCACCTTTGAAATTTGTACAAGTTGGCTTTGGAGCTGAACATTCCTTGCTCTCGTGGTCTTTGGCACCACATCAAGCACAGGCAAGGTTACCATGCCTGTGCTTGTCTTTTCATTTTTCAATGCTACTAGGCAGTTTAAGTAGCCTGCCTTAATGGAACCTGAAGACCGTAGTGTGTTAAAAGTATGGATGAGAACTTGAGTAGGAATGAGATTTTCACCCATTCATATTGATATTTGCTTAACAGCTGTCACACATTGCACTTTCAATTCAGAGTGGTTCTCTTCTTTGGAGACATGAAGAAGAAGATCCCACTCTGATATGACACCACCTGAAGAGTTCAGAGTTTTATGAGGGGTTACAATGATAGATATTCTCCTAATCGATGTAGCTTTTGGAATTTACTGAGTGTGTTTTGGACGTGAAGTTTCAACTAAAAGGTTGCCAGAACTCAACCATTTCTCCAATTTTAGAAATCTTACCAACTCCTTTGATCCTTTCTAGATGAAGAAGGGTGACATATTCTCAATTGCCTGCTCTCTGGTGGAATGGAGAATGAGAAAAGGTAGTGTTACTAATGATGGTATATCCTCAGTTCTGGGTCTTTTGACAGAAGTGCTGTTTGTGTCATCTGAATGATTAGATAGGGACCTTGTTGGGGTCCCAGAAGAATTTAAATACTCATAAGAGTAAAATAAAAATTTCTGATGCCTTAAGTACCACACTCACTATGGAGTCTTAAGAGGGGACGGGACACCCACTTGAAAACTAGTAGGTACTGTATATGTAAATGGGATAACAAGTTTGCTTAGAGCATCATACCCACATTTCCAATAAATAAATTTCTACATGACTCGGTCCCAGGACCAAAGGAAAGGAGATATTTTGGAATGCAGTTGATGTTAAGTAAGAATCGCCTGCTGATTAATCCCAGTCGGGGCAGTCCTGGACCACCTGTCTTGTTGAAGCAGGGACCAAAGTGATGTATTATATCTGGGCCTCTCACACACTGCTAGTCTGGAAGCCCAACAACATCACTGGGAGGTCCCCACACAACGTACAGGTGCCCATGTCAAGAGGCTTTTATCTGCAGATCTTAATGCAAGAAAGATCACTGCTAATAATCAGATCAAGAAGTATTGCTTTCTTTTATTATCTCTCTAACATGCTGGTGTAGAAAACATCCAATAAATCCAAAAAAAGTCTTGTTACTGTGTGAGTGACCAACCTACAAAGTCCAGTCAATATCTGGAAAGTTAAAGTCCCCATTATAGCACATTCTGATTTACTGGCCCACTCTATATCTCTGTACAGTCGTTAGGCGCTTGCACCTAACACATGCGCATGTGCACACAACACACACCCCCTCATTTTTGTTTTTCCAGTGCTTATATTACACCAAATTGACTCAACATTGCACTGGCCTCCCATGTCCACTGGATACCCCCTCCCGAAGTGGAGGGGGTAACCATGGGATTCAATTTCTACTCCTGAATGATAACACCCACTGTATGTTTATTGAGCGAGCAACAATACAAATGCCGTTACAGCAAAGTACTTTTACCGGTAAATTTCATTGAACTTTTGCATGCTTCTCGTGCAAGCTTTCTTTATCTTCACCCATCCATCTACTCCCTCCAAATGTTTGTCTAGTTCTGACTTGAATCTATTTAAGCTATCAACTTCTACAACTACAGATGGAAGTTTGTTCCGGCAATCAACCACCCGCTGGCTGAAGGCAAAGTTCCGCACATCTATCTTTATTCAATTTGAATTTATGCCCTCTCAGGCGATTATTCTGAGCAAGAGAAAGAATCCCATCAGGATTGAGCATTCTCAAACCATTCAAGGCTTTATACAACTCAATCAGATCACCTCGCAGGTGACTAGTCTCCAACCACTGTAATTTTCAAATTTAAGCCTTTCTTCATAATTGCAACCCCTTGTTCCATTCACTAATCTTGTTGCCCTTCTCTGTACGTGTTCCAACAGCTCTACATCCTTCTTAAAATAAGGCCTCCAGACCTGCATACAGTACTCATGTTGTGGCCTGACCATTGCCTTATACAAGGGGATAATCACCTCCTGATTCCTGCTAGAAAAATTCCTGTATATCATTGACAAGACCTCATGAGCTACTCTTGCAGACCGTCTGCACTGCACAGAAAACTTCATATCTGCCTGCATAATTACCCCTGGGTCCTTTTCACTCTCTACCACTGGCAGTGTAGTACCACACAATTGATACGTTACTCTGGGGTTACTGCTTCCCATATGCAGTACTTTTCATTTGTCAATGTTAAACTTGAATTATCACCTCTCAGCCCATCCGCTCATCTTTTCTAGATCCTGTGGCAGCAGCGTACTGTCCTTAATAACCCTGCCGACCTTCGTATCATCTGCAAACTTGGATATTAAGCCTGGTATACCATCATCAATGTCATTAATAAATACAGAAAACAACAATGGACTGAACACTGAACCCTGGGATACTCCACTAATAACATTAGTTCACAAAGAGCAGTGTCCAGTGATTACCACTGTCTCTCTTCTCCCATTCAACCATCCCTTTATCCATAGCAGCAATTTTCCTCCAATGCCACACTGTTCCAATTTGTGCAACAGTATCAAAAGCCTTTCTAAGATCTAAATATATGATATGAAAATTATTCTTTCCATCCAGTTCCTTTGTAACCACATCATAGTATCCAATCAAATTGGTCAGACAAGATTTCCCATTAACAAACCCATGCTGTGTCCGAGCTATAACTGAAGTCTTGTCTAGATGATCCCGCAATGCTTCTTTAACCAATGCCTCCATTAATTTCCCTGGAACAGAAGTTAAACTAACAGGCTTGTAATTACCTATGTCTCCAGTTAATCCTCCTTTGTGGATTGGAGTCACATTTACACATCTCCAGTTCATGGCTGCCTCACCTGAGTATAAGGAAGCTCTCATAATTATGGCTAAGAGTTTGCTTACTTCCTTTGATGCTTCCTTTAATATAACTGGATACATTCCATCAACCTCAGGTGCCTTTCTTATGTTTATCTTCAACAATTTCTCTTCCTCTTTACTCTCAGTTATTACAAGATTATCTAGCTTACTGTCAGAGTTTAACACACCTCTGGCATTCCCCTCCCTGAATAATTCCTCATGGGTGAATGTAGATTCAAAATATTTATTTAGTTTGTTAGCTACCTGAGCAGGATCATCAACTGTTGAACCATCGATATCAAGTGGACCGGTCAGATTCATCTGCTTCTCTTTGCTGTTTTTCTTTGCATCCTTTGCCAAAGATTTCTCGTAATCTGCCTTTGCCTACTTAACATCCTTTGTGACTTGATTACAGACCAGCTTATATCTATCATAGGCTTCTGTGTCACCTGTTAATTTATATGTAACCCATACATGATCCCATGTGGTCTAGTGGTTAGGATACTTGGCTCTCACCCAAGAGTCCCGGGTTCGGTTCCCGACATGGGAATATGTTTATTTTCAACCCCAGGGGCTCACATCTGGTGAGTATGGGCTTAGCACACCCAGGGTCCTGAGCTGGATATCATCATTCTTCTCTTTCTTGATGATTCCCTTCTATCTCTCTCTCTCTCTCTCTTTGGGTAATTCAGAATTTTTTTTTTTTTGCCTGGTGCAGCATAAGCCTCAGGCTTCCTTGCACCATATGGCCTAAAATAATAATAATAATACATTTTTCTTCTCTGCCACATGTCTAATTAGTTTATCTGACATCCATTTAGGCCAAAATCTTGAACAATATTTCTTAGTTGATACGAAAAGCCTAGTAGCTTCCAAGATTAATTCTTTGAATGGTTCCCATTTTGAATTTGCTGTTGGTAACATCATTGGGGGCTCACATCTGGTGACTATGGGATTGGCACACCCAAGGATCCTGAGCTGGATATCATCGTTCTTCTCTTTCTTGGTGATTCCCTTTTGATTCTTCTCTCGCTCTCTCTCTCTCTCTCTCTCTCTCTCTCTCAGTGTAATTCAGAATTTTTTTTTAGCTGGTGCAGCATACCTTAGGCTTCCTTACACCATATGCTAATAATAATAAAAGTTGGTCACACCGTACAGAATTTAAGTACTGTCTCAAACCACCATAGTCACCATTACGAAAGCAAAACCCTTCCTTTACCCCTGCTGGTAGTTACCTCTTTGAGTAAATCCCACTTCAGCACACTGTGGTCACTGCCACCTAGTGGTTCCTTTTTCTTCATGCATTAAGAATCTGCAGATTCTTAATGCATGAAGAATCTCTGCTGATAATCATATCAGGAGTATTACTCCCTCTATCTGCCTCCCGAACATGCTTCTGTAGAAAACAATCATCCAATAAACCCACAAAATCTTTGCTAGTGTGTGAGTGACCAACCCACAAATTCCTGTCAATATATGGGAAATGAAAACCTGTCATTATAAGACACTCTCATTCACTGGCCCACCTTATTTCTCTCTACAGTTGTTTATTATACTCATCAGAGTCAATAGGCCTACAACACACTCCTACTCTCAATTTTGCTTTATAACACCAAACTGACTTGATACTGCCCTGTCCCGCCATGTCAACTGGTTGTACTTCCTTGGATTTTGTGTGTTCCTTAACCAATAGCATAACCCCTCCTGCCTTCCTTTACACAATGCGCTCCCCAAATTCCAGTTCTGAATTCCTCATATCTGTAATCAACGCACAAAGGAAATTAGGCAAATGAAGGCCCATTATAAGAAGTCTTTGCCAAATAATGCAACGGAAAACAGCAAAGACTTCTTTATTTATGTAAACTCTGGAAGGAACGAGATGAATCAGATTGGTTCACTTGATATTGGTGGTTCAACTGTTGATGATCCTGTTCAGGCAGCTGACAAATTGAATTGGTATTTTGTATCTGTATTCACACGTGAGGAATTCTGCAGGGAACTGGAGGCCAGACGTTTATCAAACTCTAACAGGGAGCTAAATGATTTTGTAATAACTGAAAGCAAAGTTGAGGAGAAATTGTTGAAATTAAAACATAAAGGCACCTGGAGCGGATGGGATCTATCTAGTTCAGCATTAGCATTAGTAGAGGCATTTGATGCAAGAAAGCAAGCTTATGCAGGAGCAGCCAAAAAAAATATAAATAATAAAATAAATAAATAAAAAATAACCACTTCCACTTCACCCCTCTGTTCGTTCAAAATACCTGTCCAGCTTAGCCTTAAACTTATTTAGGCTATCAACTTCCACGACAAGGGATGGAAGTCTATTCCACCAACGAACAACCGGCTGGCTAAAGGCAAATTTTCTCACGTCTATCCTACATCTGTCTTTTCTCAATTTGAATTTATGCCCTTTCTGGTGATTATTCTGAGCAAGATGGAGAATCCCATCAGCATTGAGCATGCTCAAACCATTCAAGGCTTTATACACCTCTATCAGATCACCTTGCTGGTTCCTAGTCCCCAGACACAGTAATTTGTGAAATTTAAGCCTTTTTTCGTAAGAGCACCCATTTGTTCCATTCACTAATCTTGCTGCCCTTCTCTATACTCGTTGCAGCAGCTCTACATCCTTCTTGAAATGAGGCCTCCAGACCTGTATACAGTACTCTAGGTGTGGCCTGACCATTGCCTTATACAAGGGAATAATCACCTCCTTATCCCTGCTAGAAAAATTCCTATATATCATCGACAATACTCCATGAGCTACTCTTGCAGCCCGTCTGCACTGCTCAGAAAACTTCATATCTGCCTGCACAACCAACCCCAAGTCCCCTTCATTCTCTACCACTGCCAGTGTAGTACCGCAGAGTTGATACGTTGCTCTGGGGTTGCTGTTTCCCATATGTAGTACTTTACATTTGTCAATGTTAAACTTCATTTGCCACCTCTCGGCCCATCTGCTCAACCTTTCCAGATCCTGTGCAGTAGCATAGTGTCTGTAGTGTCCTTGACAACCCTGCCAACCTTCGTATCGTCTGCAAACTTAGACATTAAGCTTGATATACCATCATCAATATCATTTATAAATACAGAAAACAATAATGGACCCAATACTGAACCCTGAGGGACTCCACTAATAACATTAGTCCACGATGAGAAGTGTCCATTGATTACCACTCTCTGTCTTCTCCCCCTCAACCACCCCTTTATCCATAGCAGCAATTTGCCTCCAATGCCACACTGCTCCAATTTGTGCAGCAGTCTTCCATGTGCAACAGTATCAAAAGCCTTTCTAAGATCCAAGTATATAATATCAAAGTTATTCCCTGCATCCAGTTCTTTTGTGACTGCATCATAGTATCCAATCAAATTGGTCAGGCAAAACTTCCCCTTAACAAAACCATACTGTGTCTGAGCTATAACTGAAGTCTTGTCTAGATGATCCTGCAGTGCTTCTTTAACCAGTGCCTCCATTAATTTTCCAGGAACAGAAGTTAAACTAACAGGTCTATAATTACTTGTGTCACCCTTTGATCCTCCTTTGTGAATTGGGGTCACATTTGCACATCTCCAGTCCATGGGTACTTCCCCTGAGTCCAAGGAAGCTCTCATAATTATGGCTAAGGGTTAGCTTACTTCCTTTGCTGCCTCCTTTAATATAACTGGATAGATCCCATCCACCCCAGGTGCCTTTCTTGTATTTATTTTCAACAATTTCTCCTCCACTTTACTCTCAGTTATTTATTACAAGATTATCTAGCTTACTGTCAGAGTTTAACACACCTCTGGCATTCCCCTCGCTGAATAACTCCTCATGTGTGATTGTCAATGCAAAATATTCATTCAGTTTGTTAGCTACCTGAGCAGGATCATCAACAGTTGACCTATCGTTATCAAGTGGACCAATCTGATTCATTCCCTTCCTTCTAGAGTTTACATAAGTAAAGAACTCTTTGCTGTTTTTCTTTGCATTCTTTGCCAAAGATTTCTCGTAATCTGCCTTCGCCTGCCTAACCTCCTTTGTAACTTGGTTACAGATCAACTTGTATCTATCATAGGCTTCTGTGTCACATGTTAATTTGTATGTATCCCATGCATTTTTCTTCTCTGCCATATGTCTCATTAGTTCATCTGACATCCACTTAGGCCTAAACCTTGAACAATATTTCTTAGTTGGTATGTAAAGCCTAGTCGCTTCCAAGATAAGTTCTTTGAATGCTTCCCATTTTGAATTTGCTGTTGGTAACATCATGGTCCCACTGTATAGAATTTAAATACTGTCTTAGTCCATCGTAGTCGCCTTTACGAAAGCAATAACCCTTACCTTTACCCCTAATGGTAGTTACCTCTTTGAGTAAATCCCACTTCAGCACACTGTGATCACTGCGACCTAGTGGTACATTTACCTGCAGATTATTAATGCATGAAGAATCACTACTGATAATCAAATCAAGAGTATTACTCCCTCCAGTTGCCTCCCGAACATGCTGATGTAGAAAACAATCATCCAATAAATCCACAAAAGCCTTGCTAGTGTGTGAGTGACCAGCCCCCAAATTCCAGTCAATATCTGGGAAATTAAAATTCCCCATTATAAGACTCTCTGATTTACTGGCCCACTCTATTTCCCCGTACAGTTTCTTATTATACTCATCAGAGTCATTAGGCCTATAGCACACTCCTACTCTCAATTTTGATCTCCCAATGCTTATATCACACCAAACTGACTCGACACTGCACTGTCCAGCAATGTCAACTGGCTTCACTTCCTTGGATTTTATGTATTTCTTAACTAATAGCATAAGCCCTCCTCCCTTCGTATCCTGTCTATCCTTTCTGTAGACATTGTACTCCTAGTTATATTGTACTAGTTATATTAAATATATTAAAGGAGGCAGCAAAGGAAGTCTGCAAACCCTCAGCCATAATTATAAGAGCATCCTTGGATTCAGGAAGTGGCGGATTTAGCACTTGAGAGGCCCCAGATGCAATTCAATTTTGAGGCTCCCCTCTAAATATTTTCGGTACCACTACAGTATGCATTCTACGCACATCTTTTTACTATAGCATGCACCCTAGGTTTGGTGTTGCGGTTTTAATCATTTTGGTTGCGCAATTCTTTCATACATATTTTGTTAATTGGGAATTAAAATATTAATTCCCAATTATCACTTGCTATAAATGTCACGTCAAACAATTCAGTTTTGATAAAAAGATAAACAATACATAAGATATTACAGATACTTACTTGATAACAAAACAAAAATACTCCTACACTAAAACACCAACCATACCAAACTCTAGTAATCTGTAACAAATTCGTGAGTGAAATGTTAGTTCCAAAAGCTATTAAAAAGATGACGCTCCGTTACATGTGAGCCAGCGCTGTAGTGATTACAGAAGCTTTAAAAGACTATTGCACCTGCTTATTGTTTCCCAATTAGTTGTGAATAATTTTGAACTGCCTCCGCGAACAAATCTAATATCGTTTCTTGAGCAATATCATTACAGGGTTCTTCACTCGTGGAATTACCTCCACTAGGAAAAAACTAAGTGTTTAATTTAAGCATTAACCCTACCTTTATCCCATCCCCCATTACGCTAATTTTCAATCTCACTTGAAAATTGCCCCCCACTGAGAGAAACTAATAATTTCCATAATTTCTACTCAATTTACAAAATTGAAACTCTCAATATACATAAACAGAAGTATATTATTTGATTTCCTACCTTTAGTGCTCAGCAAAATCTATTAATTCACTCTAAAATAGCAAAAATGTACGATCACATTTCTATTTATTAAATTTTGATGTCGGCAAAACAAGATCCAATCTTTGTAGATAAAATGCATTACAGCATTTGTTCAAAAATTCGCGCCTCAGCTCGGTGCCTCTAGCTAAAACGAATCAACAGACACAGAGATATAATCGACTGGTTAAGCTTTCGTCATTAGTGTTACCAAGGTGATCCAAGGAGAAAAAAAAATTTTTTTTTTTTGGCTGATGCTGCATAAGCTTGCTTTCTTGCATCAAATGCCTCTACTAATGCTAATGCTAAAATAAAACTGTAAACAACTTTCGTGGAAAACAAACAGTTGAGCATTATTTGTACTTGTGAACACTATTTTGCATGGCTCTCTCACAACAGTTTGCTTTACTGCTTTTCGTAATTATTGTACGAAAGAATTGCAACGAATTGGTTTGAAAAACTAAAATATCACATTTCCTTTCTTCAGTATTATTGTATCTACTAACAAAAAATCAAGGAAATTCATCTATTGGAAACCACAGTGGAAACGGAAGAAAAAGAAAAAAAAAAAAAAAACTGTCGTAAAACTGATCACTACGACACGCATTTCACAAAACAGAAAAAGTTCGGTTTATTGTAATTGTTTTTAGAGGACTAAATCGGAACAGCAGTTTCATGGATGTATATTTGATCTTCTTACGAACTTTCAATAAAATATTTCTATTGATAGCTGTGTTATAAACTTCGAAAACTGATGACGAAGGAACTTTGCCTTAATCTCACCTTTAGTGTGTAAACGAAAAAAAAAAAAAAAATGCGCTCGAGTAACAGATTGTTTTCACAATCCGTTACTTCGATATTTCCTTGATATGCATTTGATACCAACAAATATTTTCGAGGGAAAAATTGAATTTTCATTATCACACACACATGCCCGAAAAATTCACCAAAAAGTGTCATATGTTTGGATGCCTGAATTTCATTCTGAGCTGCAAATGTAATTTCACTTCTCTTGCGCTCACAGAGTAGCTGTTTGCCGAATGAAGGAAAACAGGGTTCATTTTCCTGAAATTTCTAGTTCCCTTCATTCACCTGGGGGAAAAAACTCCTTAGGGGAGAGAGTTCTCCTTTCTAGTCCGACCCTAAGGGAAAGAGACAGAGAGAAAGAAATAAAAATACTCTTTTGGTGGGGGGAAGGCCAGGAGATTGTCAAAGGTCCACAAATGTAACTTTCACATCACAGATGCTGAAGTTCTAATAAGTCAGCATCATCGTAGGATGCCTAAGTTCGGGGGAAACCATTTTTGCTCCTAATTAAAGTAGCACTTTCAAATTTTGCCCAATCGATTATCTGCACACATTGAAAATTAGAAGGACAGTAAAAGAGTTGATAATTGGTGCCATTGGTGGGCAGCATTCTCATGAACAAATTTTCTGTTTATACTCCGAGATAACCCCACGATCAGAGATCCCGATATAGAGAGAGAGAATACAAGAAACTGCACCGCATTTAGCAGTCACGGACTTGATTGTGTGAAATTGCTCGCCATAAACCACATAGCAAAACAAGAGAAGTGATGGGAGAAAATCTATTTTTCAGCGGGGTTTTTCTTTTTATTACAGCTCAGAATAGCAGATGACTGTGGATTTATTCGGCTTCTGTACTAAAACAGAATTTCTCCCTTTGCGATGACATCAAAGTGTAACAAGCAAATATCTTCTAACAATACTTTTTTGAGCAGCCATTAGTCATAATCTGTTAGCTTTGTATTGTTAGAAATATTGCAGTTTTGTGAACAATACACATTTCAAGAAACAACCTGTTATTCATAGCGGATGATTTTTTCTTTTCTTTCCTTTGATGCACCAATTTCCGAAGTTTATTAACGCACCTAAAATAAATAGAAATATCTTCTCGAAATTTCGTTAGAAGATCAAACCCAGGAAACTGCTGTTCCGATATTGTTTACTAAAAACAATTACAAAAAAAGCAAACTTTTTTTTTTTTTTTTATCAAATGCGCATTGCAGTGTTATCAGTTTTACACCAGTTTTTTCCGTTTACAACAGATGAATTTCCTTGATCTTCTGTTCGTAGGAGCAATACACTTTGAAGAAAGGAAATACGATATGTTTACCTTTCATAAACAGTTGTTGCTACTATTTCGCTTTATCGTTTCTTTATGTCAACTAACAGTAGCTTGCAGTGTCTTTTGTTTATTTTCTTAGTGGTCCCGATGTAGCCATGCGGAGACATAAGAACGTCGTTGGCACTCTCTCGATGTTCACTCTCCATAGAGTAAAAATTATAGAATTTATTAGTTGACCTTTGAACTGGGCCCACTGGATCCGAGGAGATAAAATGATAATATGTATTCTACTTCAGATTCACTTAGTTCGCATAGATATTTCATATGGTATGTAGGGATATTCGCATTAGAGTTTACTAACTTCTCATATTAAATTATAGTTTTATTCAGTAACGGTAATAAAGATGAGTGTAAAATGAAACAATTTTTTTTTTTTTTTTGACACCTGAGATTTGAGGCCTCCTCGATTTAAGAGGCCCAGGAACGTGCCTCATGCGCCTGTGCGGAAATCTGCCACTGGATCGAAGAGAGGTGCCCATGGACTGGATATGTGCAAATGTATCCCCAATTCACAAAGAAGGATCAAGGGGTGACAAGAGTAATTACACACCCATCAGTTTAATTTATGTTCCGAGGAAAATAATGGAGTTACTAGTTAAAGAAGGATTGCAGGATCATCTAGAAAACACTGGAGTTATACTTTAGACACAGCATAGGTTTGTTAAGGGGACGTCTTGTCTAACCAATTTAATTGGATACTAAAATGTGGTCACAAAGGAACTGGATGCAAAAAATAATTCTGATATCATTTACTTGGATTTCAGAAACACTTTTGATACTGTTGCACTTGGAAGACTGCTGCACAAATTGGAGCAGCATGGCACTAAGGGCAAGTTGTTGCTATGGATAAAGGGATAGTTCTGTGGGAGAAGACAGAGAGTGGTAATCAATGAGCACTGCCCTTCATGTACTAATGTAACAACAATGGGCTCAACACTAAGTCCCCCAGGATTCAGTGTTGGGCCCATTGTTGTTTTCTATTTTTATCAATCTATCGATGAAGGTATAACAAGCTTAATGTCCAAGTTTGCACATGATACTAAGGTTGGTAGGGTTGTTAGTGATAGTAATAACAGTATACTACTGCAAGAGGATCAAGAAAAGTTCGGTAGGTGGGTTTAGAGGTGCTGCAATAATTAAAGACCAACACCAGTCAGGAATTAAAAATTTTACTATAAAAATAAAATATACAGAATATAATGAAATACTGTGATACACTATCGGAAGACTAAAACATTACAATAAAATAAACTACGATAAAACATTAAAAATGTAGTTAGCAATAAAATTATCTAAAATAAACTGGATTAAAAGCGATAAAACCTGAAGCTTTCGGAGACTGCTGTCTCCTTCTTCAACACTGTACTATTAGTGCAATGACACATCCTTAAGTAGTAGGCCCATGGCACTCATGCACATGGTCCATCAGACACATGGTCGGCATTCCCCACGTGCCCATCGGAAACAGAAGTGGCTCGGGAACGTGTCAAACAGAGCCAGTCATCCCATCTGAGGACAACCACCTCAAACAGGAGGTGTAAACGTATCCCCCTGTCCCTGTTAATAGTATTACAATTGGATGAACCGATTTTCAAGCTCTCGAGCCACTTGCATTCCCAAAATCCATGGGCACGGTCTGTAATGACCGCGTCTTCAGGGGAGATCCGATGCTGCTTCTCCCAGAAATGCTCTGCCACAGCAGACCTCGCATAATTAGCAGTCTTAATAGCGGGCATGTGCTCCCCCAGACGGTCTTTTAAACGTCGCCCCGTCTCCCCCACATAACACTCCTCACAATCGGGCACTTAATCTCATAGACCACACTACTAGTATAGTCCTGGGCTACGGGATCTTTAACTTGAGACATCACTGTGTGCAATCTCCGTCCCGGAATTTGCACACAGCGGGTCTGACATTCCCCCAGTGCCCGTACAATGCGTTCTGAAAGGCCCGGATAGTAAGGAATGTATGTGGTAGCCACAGGGGTAGGCAACTCCCTACGATTGGACTCTACCATATAAATATATTTCTCCCTCTGAGGGTACCCACACTTCCTGAGGTCTGCCGTGACTCTGCAAATTTCCATTTCTTTATCCTCGGGGGTACTACAGTGGGTCCCCACTCTATTCAACAACGCCCTGGCTACACTATTCCTATGATGATAAGCCTGTGCCGAGCTGTAATGAACATACTGGCCACGGCACATAGGCTTTCTATAAATCGTTGTCTTTATTCTAGACCCATCTCTGCTAACTAGGACATCCAGAAACGGGAGGGACCCAGCTTTTTCCACCTCCGAGGTGAATTGTATAAATGGGGAGAAGCTGTTAAGTAAATTGAGCACCTCATCTTCCCCTTATTTAAAATGGTGAACGTATCGTCTACATATCTCTTCCATTCGTGCATGGGGAAATCCAACTGATGAAACACCCTGGTTTACAGTTCCGCCATTGCCAAATTGGCGACAATGGCACTAATGGGGAACTCATGGCAGTGCCATGGACCTGCTTGTACATAACTGCTTGTAAAGGCGTTGAGTTTTGCCTCGCTAGCACTACCATGATCTTTCAAAAAGTTATGTACAAGCAGGTCCATGGCACGGCCATGGGTTCCCCCATTAGTGCCATTGTCGCCAATTTGGCAATGGAGGAACTGGAAACCAGGGTGTTTCATCAGTTGGATTTCCCCATGCGCAAGTGGAAGAGATATGTAGACGATACGTTCACCATTTTAAATAAGGGGAAGATGAGGTGCTCAATTTACTTAACAGCTTCTCCCCATTTATACAATTCACCTCGGAGGTGGAAAAAGCTGGGTCCCTCCCGTTTCTGGATGTCCTAGTTAGCAGAGATGGGTCTAGAATAAAGACAACAATTTATAGAAAGCCTATGTGCCATGGCCCGTATATTCATTACAGCTAGGCACAGGCTTATCATCATAAGAATAGTGTAGACAGGGCATTGTTGAATAGGGTGGGGACCCACTGTAGTACCCCCGAGGATAAGGAAATGGAAATTTGCAGAGTCATGGCAGACCTCAGGAAGTGTGGGTACCCCCAGAGGGTCTTGGACAAATATATTTATAGGGCAGAGTCCAGTCATAGGGAGTCGCCTGCCCCTGTGGCTACCGCATACATTCCTTACTATCCGGGCCTTTCAGAATGCATTGTACGGGCACTGCGGAAGTGTCAGACCTGCTGTGTGCAACTTCCGGGATGGAGATTGCACACAGTGATGTCTCAAGTTAAAGATCCCGTAGCCCAGGACTATACTAGTAGTGTGGACTATGAGATTAAGTGTCGGGATTGTGAGGAGTGTTGTGTGTGGGGGAGACGGGCAACGTTTAAAAGACCATCTTGGGGAGCACATGACCGCTATTAAGACTGCTAATTATGCGAGGTCTGCTGTGGCAGAGCATTTCTGGGAGAAGCAGCATCGGATCTCCCCTGAAGACACGGTCATTACGGACAGTGCCCATGGATTTTGGGAACGCAAGTGGCTCGAGATCTTGCAAATCGGTTCATCCAGTTGTAATACTATTAACAGGGACAGGGGGATACGTTTAAACTCCATGTTTGAGGCGGTTGTCCTCAGACGGGATGACCGGTTCTGTTTGACACACTCCTGAGCCACTTCTGTTTCCGATGCGCACGTGGGGAATGCCAACCATGTGTCTGATGGATCATGTGCATGAGTGCCATGGGTCTGCTACTTAAGGATGTGTCATTGCACTAATAGTACACTGTTGAAGAAGTCTCCGAAAGCTTCAGGTTTTATCGCTTTTAATCCAGTGTATTTTAGATAATTTTATTGCTAACTACATTTTTAACGTTTTATCGTAATTTATTTTCTTGTAATATTTTAGTCTTCCGATAGTGTATCACAGTATTTCATTATATTCTGTATATTTTATTTTTATAGTAAAATGTTTAATTCCTGGCTGGTGTTGGTCTTTAATTATTGCAGTATGGAATTTCCCAGCCCCATAGGCCTGTTTGAAGATAAGGTTTAGAGGTGGCAACTGAAGTTTAACATTGACAATTGCAAAGTACTGCATATGGGTAGTAGCAACCCCAGAGTAATATACCAACTGTGAGGTACTACACTCAGGATAGTGGTGAATGAAAAAGACCCCGGGTAATTGTGCAGTCAGATATGAAGTTTTCTGAGTAGTGCAAACAGGTAGAACTGCTAGAATGTGTACAGAGAATGGCAAAAAGGTTGGTGATGGGGAACAAAGAGTTGCCCTTACTAAGAAAGTTTTGCAAATTGCAACATCTCTGGAGATTAAGCACTTTCAAGGTGATTTGATTGAGGTATATGAAACCTTGACTGGTTTCAGCAGTCAAGGTTTCATTTTCATTGATCCCATCAATGCTCATGAGATCCTTCCTCTTGCCGAGATTACGCACATGAGGGGGCAAAAATTCAAATTGAGGAAAGACACTTGCTTGCTTTCTTGCATCATATGCCTCTCCTAATGCTAAAGCTAATATTTTCTACAACTGTATAATGGTCTTTTCTATCTCAAATCCTCTGTATAGTGAGACATTTAAAATTAGCCTTGGTAAATTTGATAAATTTGAGTTTACTACAATAAAGTCAAACTCTGTAGACCTGACATAGCCGAGCAGTCAAGCATGAGGGTGCAGAAGCACACAAACTTTGAGTGTACCGTGTTCAAACCCACATGACTACTAAATACAGTTAATGATTATATTCACCGTCAAAATATTTAATGTGAACTCCTGACCTACTTGTTGTGCTGAAATAGTAGTAGTAGTAGCAGTGGCATGTGATGCAAGAAAGCAAGTGTATGAGCTTATGCAGCATCAGCCAAAAAAATAAAAATAAAAAAAACACACCATTCCCTCCAAATGCCTGTCCAGTTCCTCCTTAAATTTATTCAACCTATCAACTTCCACAAAGACAGATGGAAGTTTGTTCCAACAATTAACCACCCGCTGGCTAAAGGCAAATTTCCGAACATCTATTCTACATCTGTCTTTTCTTAATTTGAATTTATGCCCCCTTAGGTTCGTAATCTGAACAAGTGGAAGGATCTCATCAGAATTCGGTGTGCTCAACCCATTCAAGGCCTTATATACCTCAATCAGATCACCGCACAGGTGCCTAGTCTCCAGCCACTGCAATTTGCAGAACTTAAGCCTCTCTTGGTAAGAGGATCCCTTCATTCCCCTCACCAATCGTGTAGCTCTTCTCTGTACATGCTCAAGTAAATCTACATCCTTCCTAAAATGAGGCCTCCAAACATGTACGCAGTACTCAAGGCGTGGCCTGACCATTGCCTTATACAGAGGGAAAATCACCTCCTTTTCCCTGCTAGCAAAATCCCCATATATCATTGACAAAACCCCATGACCTGCCCTGGCAGCCTGTCTGCATTGCTCAGATAACTTCATATCTGACTACACAATTACTCCCAGGTCTTTTTCATTTTCTACCGCCTTAAGTGTAGTACCACACAGTTGGTACGTTTCTCTTTGGTTACTTCTACCCATATGCAGTACTTTGCATTTGTCAAGGTTAAACTTCAGTTGCCACTTCTTAGCCCATCTGCCCAAATTATCTAGATCCTGTTCCAGTAGCACACTGCCATTACTGTCATTAACAACCCTGCCAACCTTTGTATCATCTACAAACTTCGACATTAAGCCTGATATACCTTCATCAATATCACTGATAAATATACAAAACAACAGTGGACCTAACACCGAACCCTGTGGGACTCCACTAATGACATTAGTCCAA
This sequence comes from Mastigoproctus giganteus, assembly GCF_048544385.1. NCBI lineage: Eukaryota > Metazoa > Arthropoda > Arachnida > Uropygi > Thelyphonidae > Mastigoproctus > Mastigoproctus giganteus. The sequence continues at coordinate 54,593,830 of NC_143578.1, read as the reverse complement.
GAAGAGCAGCACCCATTGATTACCACCCTCTGTCTTCTCCCACTTAACCATCCTTTTATCCATTGTAGCAACTTACCCTTAACACCATACTGCTCCAATTTGTACAACAGTCTTCCATGCGCAACAGTGTCAAAAGCTTTCCTGAAATCCAAATATATGATATCAAAATTATTTTTTGCATCCAGTCCCTTTGTAACCACATCATAATATCCTATCAAATTTGTCAGACAAGACTTTCCCTTAACAAACCCATGCTGTGTCTGAATTATTGCTGCAGTCTTGTCTAGATGATTCTGCAATGCATCATTAACCAGTGACTCCATTATTTTACCCAGAACAGAAGTTAAACTAACTGCATGTCACCCTTCGATCCCCCTTTGTGAATTGGGGATACATTTGCACATCTCCAGTTCGTGGGAACCTCCCCTGAGTCGAAGGATGCTCTCATAATTATGGCTAAAGGTTAGCTTAGTTAGTTCTTTGCCGCCTCCTTTAATATAACTGGATAGATCCCATCCACCCCAGGTGCTTTCCTTATGTTTAACTTCAACAATTTCTCCTCCACTTTGCTCTCAGTTATTACAAAATCATTAAGCATCCTGCTACAATTTGATAACCTTCTTCCATTTTCAAACCTTAATAATTCCTCATGTGTGAATGTAGATGCAAAATACTCATTCAGTTTGTTTGCTATCTGTGCAGGATCATCAACAGTCGAACCATCGATGTCAAGTAGACCAATCAGATTCATCCCCTTCCTTTTAGAGTTTATATAAGTAAAGAAATCCTTGCTGTTTTTCTTAGCATCTTTTGCCAAGGATTTCTCGTAATCTGCCTTCGCCTGCCTAACCTCCTTTGTCATCTGATTACAGACTAGCTTATATCTGCCATAGGCTTCTGAGTCACTTGATCATTTATATGCATCCCATGCATTTTTCTTCTCTATTACGAGTCTCATTAGTTCATTAGATAGCCATTTAGGCCTAAATCTTGAGCATATTTCTTAATAGGTATGAAACTTATAGTAGCTTCCACGATTAATTCCTTGAATGCTTCCCACTTAGAATTTACTGTTGGTAACATCATCAGTTTATCCCACTGTACAGAATTTAAAAACTGTCGGAGACCACTGTACTCACCTTTACGGAAGCAAAAACCCTTTCCTTTACCCCTGATGGTAATTAAATCTTTAAGTAAATCTCACATCAGTACACTGTGATCACTGCCACCTAGTGGTTCCTTTATCTGCAAATTCTTAATACACGAATGATCACTGCTGATAACCAGCTCAAGAGTATTACTTTCCCTGGTTGACTATCGCACATGCTGCTGCAGAAAACAATCATCCAATAAATCCACAAAAGTCTGACTAGTGTGTGAGTGACCAACCCACAAGTTCCAGTCAATATCTGGGAAGTTAAAATCCCCCATTATAAGACATTCCGATTTACTAGCCCACTCTATTTCTCTGTACAACTGTTCATTGTACTCATTCGAGTCATTAGGCCTATAACACACTCCTACTCTTATTTTTGCTTTCGCAGTGCTTATGTCACACCAAACTGACTCAACAGTGCACTATTCATCTATATTAACTGGATGCACTTCTTTTGATTTTATGTTTTTCTTAATTAACAGCATAACATCTCTTCCCTTTCTATCCTGTCTATCCTTTCTGTACACATTGTACTCCCCAAATTCCAGTTCAACATTCCTTATATCTGTGTGACACCACGTCTCTGCTATCCCAACAATATCCACCTTTGATGTCTTGACCAATACTTCAAATTCATCAAATTTATTTACTATACTTCTAGCATTGGTATACATGCAAGTATACATGCTCCTACTCCTATTCTTAGTTACCCTAACACATTCCATATACCCACCTATTTCAAGATGACTGCCATCCGTCCCTGAAATCCCCAGCACCCCCTTGCTCCCTGTCGCTACTTATTCTAATAGAAGTTGTGCAAGAATCACCTTCACCTCTGCCTACGGCTACTGTTAAACTGTTAGTCCTTGTATCCCTCCAAGCTAGCAGTTTTGCGGGCCACCTAACACTGCCTCGATAGCATCAGCAAATATTCTTGCACCCTTTCTATTTAAGTGTATCCGATCCCTATAGAAGCAGTCTCTCCTGTTAACAAGTACAGTCCAGGGTGAAAAAAATTCTACCCCTTGAGCCTTGCACATTCTTTCCAGGGCCGAATTGATTGACAAAGCTCTCATCATATACTCCCTTCTATCGTGTCTGGGCAGAATTGCAGACACTTTCAAATTCAACCCTAATTCTCTGCTTTTGTTCAACAGTGACCTGTACTTGTTAAGTAATTCTACCGGTCTCCTACTCCTAATATCATTGGTGCCAACGTGTACAACTATATCACCTTTTGTGCCCTTAAAAGATGATATCTGCTCTACAACGTCATCAACCTTTGCCCCTGGCAGACATACCCTGGTCCTGTTCCACCTATCCTTTTTACAAAGCATGTTTTCCGTTTCCCTGACAATAGAGTCTCCAACAACTACTAGTTCCTGAGGGACCAGCACATTCTGCCTTGGGGGCTGCCGCAGTGTTGTGTGATGACCAAGTGCAAGCTCTGGCATTGATGTGGGCAGCTGAGAGCCTGATGGGCCCCTCAATTTAGATCTTTCGAGGGCATCCACAAGAACATTTATAACCCCTTGTTGAGCACATATATTTATGTATATCTTTATGTTTGAAAAAGATATTCTTAATTCTAAGAGTGTCTAAGAGTATTTTGATTTTTTACAGCTTCCCTAAATCAACAACTGTCTTTACCTCCTGGTTTTCTATTTGAACATTGAAATCTCCAGTAAGGAGCAAATAATGTATTTTATTCACTTTTTCCATTAGTTTTTGAAGTTCTTTTTGAAAAAGTTCACCTTCTTCTAAAGCATGAACTGCAATTACTCTGACATATCCTGAAATTAATTTTAAACATTCTTCTAATATTCTTTCATTCTAATAATTGGAATGAAAACTTTTATTTGATATAGATAAATATAAATAGCATTACTCCTGTCTGAGCTCTAACTTCGCTACCAATTTGGATAAAGTCTGTTTCTTTAGTAGCATTTTGCTTCATTTTGGTTTCTATAAGTATTCTTATTTATATATTATTGTCATGCAAGATAAGACACCCTGCATGACAAGTTAACACTTTTTCTTTTTTTTTTTTTTTTTTATGCTATTCCTCTAACATTCCAAGTTGCTAGTGTTCATTATTAGGAATGTTTGCATTTATATACATAAGCACCTTGTCTGTCTATCCACATGTAATATCTGCACTCCCCCATGGACAGATTTTCATGAAATTTTATACTTAGTATTAATATTAGTATTAGCAATGAAAAGAAGCCGATGGCTTATGCTGCACTAGCCAAAAAAAAAATAAATAAATAAATAAAAATAATAATAATAAAATATTAGCAATGAAAAGAAGCCGATGGCTTATGCTGCACTAGCCAATAAAAATAAATAAATAAATAAAAAAAATAATAATAAAATAAATAAAATAGCAAAAGATAAATAAAATAAAATAATAATAAGAAGAAGAAAATTAAAAAAATAATAATAATAATAATTAATAAGAGAAAAGGAAATAGATAACCTATGTGTTTCTCTCCCATATCCAGCTGACTTTTGAATTTCCCCAAATTGTCAGCCTCTACCACCCATATAGGTAACTTATTCCAGTAATTTATAACTCGCTGTCTAAAATAAAACTTCCTGCAATCCAGTCTAAACTTCTCCCCCAACTTGAAATTATGGCTCCTAGTTCTAGAATCATTTATAACCGTGAAAATTTTGTCCTTATTCATTTTTTTATTATGCTTCTCAGAGCCTTAAAAACTTCAATCAAGTCTTCTCTAAGGTGCTTAGTTTCCAAGCTCTGCAACCCACATATTTGAAGTTGGGGGATTGTCGTGCTCAGGTTCTGACAAACTGAAAAGATATTTTGCATCTAGGTTCATGCAAGAGGAATTTTTTTAGGAATTGGAATGCCAGGAGCTACTGTTGAAGCCAAAAGTAAATAAGGCACCTGGGACAGATGAAATTATCCAATTATAGTTAGAGGCAGCTAGGTTGGAAAACTTTACCATAATTATGAGAGCATCTGTGGATTCTGCACTGACCACCATGGACTGGAAATGTGTGAATGTATCTGCGATTTGCCAATGAGGAAAAAATGGGTAAGTCAGTAATTACAGACCTGTAATGTTGACTTCTGTTTAAGAGAAAATAATGGAGTCACTCATTAAAAAAATGCCATATGGCAGCATGCATTTGTTAAGGGATCATCATGGCTGATCAATCTGATTGAAAAATATAAATACAGTAACAATGGAACTGGATGCAAAAAATAATTTTGACATCATATACTTAGATTTCAGAAAAGCTTTTGATACTGTTTTGCATAAAAGACTGCTGTACAAATTGGAGCAGCATGGTATTAGGGGCAAGTTACTGCTATGAATAAAGTGATAGTTGGGTGAGAGAAGACAGAGAGTGGTTACCAACAGGCAAGGTGGTGGTGGTGGTGATGATGTAGGAAGGTGTTTTTTTTTTTTTTTTTTTTTTGCTAATGATGTATAAGCCTGCTTTCTTGCATCATTTGCTAAAATCAAATTAAAACATTACCTACAATTCACCAAAGAGGAACAAAGGGGTAGGTCAGTAAATACCAACCTGTAAGAGGAACAAAGGGGTAGGTCAGTAAATACCAACCTGTAAGGTTGACTTCTGTTTAAAAGAAAATAAGTGTTTCTTAGTGTTTCTAAAACAGTTCTCAACAAATTGATCACCTAACTCTTTTCACACGTGTTATAAATCATTTAATTTTCATGATGGAGAGGTATAAGTGATGTTAAGTATTCTTTTAGTTACAGATTCCTTATGTAAATACACTTACCTCTTCCAGAGAAAAAAATGACAGCTGATTTTCTATGAAAAGAAAACATCATTATCCCTCTAAAAGAAAATAAAAATACTTCCTGTAAGGTTGATATATTAGAATTATTATTAATTAATATAATTTGATGCCTATTAACTCTTAAGTTAGCATATTTGCTTGAACTATTCACACTTGGTCATTTTAATCCATTCAATAGAAATAGGTTATATGACATAGGCTAAATGAAATAGGTTAAGTTGACTTTTTAATAAAGAAATTAGGGAAGCACTTTTCTTGAGAGGTATCATAAGTTGCCAGTGTTCAAAGAGATTAGCTTCATTTAAATGCCACCAATTTAAATGTGTCATCAATTTAAAAACTGGTGACACATTGTCATTGTTGGTTAAAATCTAACTGAGTGATGGTTAAAAGCAGTAAAACAAATGTTTCTAAAACTAGTACAGTTGGATAAAAAATGTTTAATGGATAAAATTGTCTCACATTGCTCATACATAGGAGGGTCATGTTCATGTTGGGCACTTCTCTAAAATGTGCTTCCAGGTCCATATGTCCTAATAACTTTCAATTTAGAATTTGTTCTCCCCAAGGTTAATAAGTTTACCAATACAAATAAAATAAAGTAATTAATAAATATTAACATAAAATACTATATACAATTTTACATATTCACTCAATCAGCTGAATGAATTATTTACGATAAATTTAAAATTAAATTAAACAGTGCATTATAAAACCAAATCCATCTAAAATTGAGAAAATTTTAAACAGATGAAGTGTGTCTCGTGAACAGCAAAGAAGAGCTATGGCAATTTACCCTGAAGGCAATAAACAGTGCACTACACTGTCCAAGGCATTCAGTTACCATCCCAAACCTCGGGGAGGTATGCCGTTCATAAAGAGAATTCTAGCTCTGCTTTTAAAAAGAATATATATAATATTTGGAAATAATTTATATAAAATTTTGTCCAAAAAGAACTCTAGTTAGAAAGAAAGCACAAAGGTGCTTCTTTCTAACTCGGATTTAATGTCCTCATAATTTGGACAATACTGGGCAACATGAAGACTTGTCTCCACCACCCCGCACTTGCACAAATCAGAGGGGAACACTTTTCCTGACAAGCCAAACTGATTCAGCCTGGACCTCAAGCCATGCCCCATGAGGAGAAAGCATGCACTCATACTACATTGTAACCAAGGCCATGATTTAAAATTTACTGTTGAGACAGAGGGCAGAAACACAGATGTCTCCCTGCCTTTCTCAGAACAATTCCATCTGTCTTGCCAAATGTTCATAAGTTCATCATGTATCCTCCGCAATAGGCAGCCATCTGATGATAACTGAGTACAACTTCTCCCACCGGCACAACCAGATACCCAAAATCTCAGTGGAAATCCCTCTTCGCAGACAATACTTAATCCTACTCTTATTTACAACAGGTCAGATGGAAATTTGCCAGAAATTATCTGCAGAGTGTCTGTTGCCACTGTGCAGCAGGCCCTGGTCATCCCCAGAAGAGTGAATCTCTGAGCAGACAACAAATGCCCTTTTATTACGACATTCACTAATCACTCAAACCAAGCCCCGAAGGCATATGTCAGCATGGACACAAAAACACTTTCATATAACATATTTAGGGCCTTTATGCCCCACTTAACCCTAATGGCCCTCAAAAGCTTGGCATATAATAATTTAATTTTTGACTTCAAATATTTAACATGCTCTGTTAAAAATAAATGCTACTCCAGGTGCAATTCCAAGGTACCTGACATGAGAAACATTCCTTAAAGAGACACCTCCACTTCTAATAACAGGTGGCCTAGTATAACTTAGCCTACCTTTCAATAACATGGTAACTGTTTTTTCTTTAGAAATGGCAAGTTTGTTTAGGGCACTCCACTCTAATAACTTACCTAAAATTAAACTACCTTTCTCTGTCTGTCTGTCTGTCTGTCTGTCTGTCTCTCTCTCTCTCTCTCTCTCTCTCTCTCTCTCTCTCTCTCTCTCTCTCTCTCTCCTAGAGTCACCCAACACAATAAAAACCAAATCATCCGAGTAAGTCCCCAACGTCACCCTCAATAAACTCATCCAGAGGCCACATCCATATATATGGGCTGAGTATGGTTGTTGTTGTTGTTGTTTGAGAGCTATTGGCGCAAGAGCAGCTTAGGCTATAGTGCGCCTAATCTAGGTTAGAGTTTCATATTTCGACATTTTTTATTATGTTGTTCAGATGGGAAGCCAAGATTTTATTTTATAATTACGTAACTTTTTGGTAAATGTTATACTATTTATTTTTATATGTATTGGTAGTATCCGATTAACTTAAGGAAAAAGAAAACGTCGGTAATATTTGGCCGGTTATCTAAAATTGTTTTGAGCGTTAGGTTGTTTTGTGCGTTCGTGGTTATTTGAAAGGCTTTTATACGTTCTGAAGTAAATCTTGGACAGTTCACCATGAAGTGATGTACAGTGAGTGGAACTTGACAGTTTTGGCACTGAGGAGGGTCTTCACCTCTGAGTAGGTAAGAATGGGTCATATGGGTATGCCCAATTCGCAATCGAGCAAGGATCACTTCTTCGTGTCTGTTGGATCGGCAACTGGTAGTCCATGGTCGGAGTGTTTGTTTAATTACACGAAGTTTGTTGTTACTTTGATCTTTCCAATGTTGTTGCCATTGTTTTAAACTGCTTTGGTGGATTAACGACTTGTAATCGGTATATGGTATTGAGCGGAATGCATAGTAAGAGGTAGCAGCTTCTCTTGCCGCTTTATCTGCTTTTTCATTCCCAGTTATTCCTGTGTGGCCTGGAATCCAACAGAAACTGATCTTGTGATTATTTTGCAATAGCTTAGATACTGTATATTGTACCTGTTGTAAAACTGGGTGTGCTTTAGTATTGGCATTCTGTAAAGCAATGACAGAGCTAAGCGAGTCCGTGAAAATTATGCTGTCTGCTATCTGTTCATGTTTAATTTTGTTTACGGCCATCAAAATGGCTTGTAATTCTGCTGTAAAGATGCTGCATTCTTTTGGAAGTTGTTGGATGAGAGTACAGTCTTCAGAGTGAATCGCAGCTCCTACACAAGTTTCTGTTTTTGAGCCATCTGTGTATATGAAAGTTGAATGTTCATATTTTTCTTTGTATGCTGCATGTAGTTGCTGGTAGTTTGTTCTCGGGAGATTTGTTTTCCCCCAAGATTGGAAATGCAGGTCACACACAGGTTGAATTATGATCCATGGTGGAATAATGTGTGTAGTCGTGGTAGCTATGCTATCATAATTAAGCTCTCGGCATAACAGTAAATCTTTTAGTCGGATGTTGGAAGGGCGGTTTATTCGTGGATGGGCTTGGTATACATTTTCCAAGTACGATGAAAACAGAACCTCTCTATTTGGATGGTCGGTGATGGATTTTATCTTTGCAGCATAGTGTAATAATAGGTTCTGTCGTCTAAGTTGTAGTGAAGGTTCATGGGCTTCTGCATATAGGCTTTGTACAGGTGAAGTGCGAAAAGCTCCAAGTGCTATACGGAGTGCACTGTGGTGTATGGGATCTAACCATCTCAGTGCACTTGGTCTTGCAGAGTCGTAAACTGGTGCTCCATAGTCCAGCTTGGAACGCACTATTGCTCGATAAAGTTTAAGTAGTGTCTGTCGATCTGCACCCCAAGTTGTTGCGGAGAGAACTTTGAGTAGATTTAACTTCTTGATGCAAGAATGTCTTAGTTGCTTAATATGTTCAAGGAATGTCAGTTTTTTATCTAAGAGAAGTCCTAAGAATCTTATGTTTGGTACAACTGGGATCATATATCCATCTAGTTTAAGTTCAGGATCTGGGTGTAGGTTTCGTTTCCTACAGAAGTGTATACATGCAGTTTTCTGTGTGGAAAACCGGAAGCCATTTGTTTGTGCCCATTGACTTATTTTATTTATTGCTCCCTGTAACTGCCGTTCTATAGTTCGCATACTCTGAGAATGATAGGACATACTGAAATCATCAACGTATAAAGCGGTATCAATAGGTTTTGGTATATGCTCAGTTATGGAGTTTATTTTGATAGCAAAGAGGGTTGTGCTAAGCACAGACCCCTGAGGTACACCCTCTTCTTGGGTGAAAACTTTTGAAAGAGTATTCTGCAATCTAACTTGAAATGACCTGTGGAGTAAGAAATTTTGAATATATTTAGGAAGATGTCCACGTAATCCAAGGTGGTATAGGTTTTGAATAATTCCATAACGCCACGCAGTATCGTAAGCTTTTTCTATGTCGAAACATATCATTACGTGGTGCTCTTTTCGGATAAAGGCATTCCGCACACTGTTTTCTAATTTGATCAGTAAATCTAGTGTTGAACGATTTTTTCTGAAACCATGCTGTGCTGGATTGAGGAGGTTATTTCTGTTCAAAAACCATGTTAGACGAGCATTGATAATTTTCTCCATAACTTTTCCCAGGCAACTGGTTAGAGCAATTGGACGGTAGTTGCGTGGGTCAGAGAGGTCTTTCCCCGATTTTGGGAAAGCAAGAATTATTGCATGACGCCAACTGTCTGGAAATTGGTTTTCTAAGAAGATTCTGTTATATAGTTCTAGTAATGCCATTTGGGATTGATCATCGAGTTGTTTTAACATCATATAGTGGATTTGGTCTGGACCTACAGCACTTTGCTTTGTCTGGGATAGAGCGTGTTTCAATTCGTAGAATGTTAAGGGTAGGTTGTACTCTTCATTATTTCTTGTGGAAAAATTCAGTTTATGTCTTTCCATTCTTGCCTTGTATATTTGAAAACTGGGAGTATATGAAGTGGTCGCTGATATTCTGGCGAAGGTTTCGCCCAGTGCATTGGCTATTTCTGATGGCTCTGCAGTGACTTGTCCATTCCAGTTTAGGATCGGAGTTGGGGTAATCGGGTATCTGCCACTCATTTTGTTAATTTTATTCCAGACAGTTTTAGATGGTGTGGAACTTGTTAATGTAGATGCAAATTTTATCCAGGATTCTTTCCTACTGGCCCGCCTAATATATCTGGCTCTTGCCCGTGCCTTCTTGAACAATATGAGGTTCTCTAAAGTTGGATATCTGCGAAAAGTATTCCAGGTTTTGTTTCGCTCTTTCTTAGTCTGCGCACATTCTGCATTCCACCATGATTTTGGATGTGTTGGAAAGTGAGACGATGTTTTTGGGATAGAGTGTTCAGCAGCTTGAATTATTTTATTTGTTATATATTGTACTGCTGCATCTAACGGTTTTTGCTTGATGGTATCAACATTTAGTTTTGCTAATGTTTTATAAGTTTCCCAATCTGCTTCATTTATTTTCCATCTGGGAGTTTTGCGTGACTTGCATGTGGTTCCTAGTGCCATGGTGATGATTATTGGATAGTGATCACTGCTGAGAGGATCACTGTGCACTGACCAATCAAGTCTTGGAAATAGTATTGGAGAACATATAGATAGGTCTATAGCTGTAGTATTTCCTGATGGAAGATGTGTATAAGTATGTGTGCCGTCGTTCAACAAAGTTAAATCATTCTCGTCTATCCATTTTTCAATTTGTTTTCCTCTCCGATCTGTGGTTGTGTTACCCCACACAGGGCTATGCCCATTGAGGTCGCCTAGTATACAGAAGGGGGTTGGCAACTGCCTTACAATGTCTTCTAAGTCCTGTTGTAATAAATTTTGGTTTGGTGGAACATAAATAGTTATTACTGTTATGAGGGATCTAACGGCTATGCGTACTGCAATCGCTTCAAGGGTTGTGTTTAGCGGGACAATCTGGGAAGGAATGCGAGAATTTATTAGTATTGCCACACCACCATGGGTTGTGCCACCTGTTACTCTGTCCTTTCGGTATGCTGTATAGTTCTTTATTAAGGTAGAGTCTTGAGGTCTGAGGTAGGTTTCTTGTAAGCAAAGACATAATGGTGCATACTGTGTAATCAGGTCATATATATCACCTATGTTAGTGCGGAGTCCTCTACAATTCCACTGGATTATGGTTTTCATTATTTGATTTTGGAGAGGTTTTCGGTCTGTTTCCTAGATGCTGTTTTAAGTCTTTCACACGTTGGTTTTTCCTTTTTCGGGAAATATGGTTTTCCGGTGTCCATATCGTCTTCCGCGAAAATCTCTAATACTGGTTCATCTGCTTGGTTGGGTGCTTCTGTCTCCATTTGTTCGGTTGCTTTCTGACTTATGACATTATGTTTTCCTTGAGGTGCTTTCGATTCTGAGTGTTTCTTATCGGGAGGCACGGAAAGTGGTGTGTTGGTGAGTTTCTCTTGATGTTTTGGCTGGGAAATTGTGAGTAGTGCTCGTGCCCAGTCTGAGATAGATTTCTTTGGAGGAATTGTAAAATCTGTTTGGGTTTCTATTGTACGACAATTCGTTATGACCTGCGCGTAGGAAGGTCTGTTTAAGATAGTCGGGTGTATAGTTCTCTTAGCTTCTTGGTATGTGACAGAATGTTCCACTTTATACCGCTGAATCTGCTTTTCTCTTTTCCAATATTCACAATTCTTGGAATAGGCAGAATGGTCTCCCTTGCAGTTTGGACATTTCGGTTTCTCGGATGAACAGTTCTGATTGCTGTGATCCTGGGACCCGCAGTTGGAACAGATAGCTACACCACGGCATGCCATTTGTGAATGACCATACTTTTGGCATTTAAAGCAGCGGAGAGGATTTGGAATGTATGGTCTGATGTTACAATTTAGATATCCGGCCTTCACAGTTGTAGGTGGTTTAGGAGTGTTGAACGTTAGTATGATAGTTCTGGTTGGGATAAGTGTCCCATCTCTTGTAATTTTAATCCTTCTCACAGCTATAACGCCTTGATTTTCAAGTTCATTTTTAATTTCTTCTTCGGAGACGCTGATAAGGTCCCACTCAGAAATTACTCCTTTCGATGTATTTAGTGTATTATGGGGAGAGACCTTTACTGGGATCCCACCAAATGTTTTCATTTGAAGCAGTCTTTCTGCGTGTTTGGCATTTGCTGTCTCGACTAGAATGTCGCCTGATTTTAGTCGCTTAACATTTTTTGGTGTTCCAGCCACACTTTCTAAACATTTCTGGATGACGAATGGCGACAATTTTCCTAATGGCTGTTCTGTCGTAGAATTAAAGACAATAAAGGTAGGTGCATTAAGTGATGCTATTTCCTTTTTTTGCCTTTTGGTTGCAGTAGTCACATTGTCCTCATTTTTCCGACTCAAAGGAGTCAGATCTTTGGGATTCGTGGTAATGTTTGAGTCATTCATGTTTGCTCCTTTTGGCCCTGGGAGTGAGAGCTTTTCCTCCCAGGTTTCCGGCCCCGCCACGGGGAGGCAGGAGCGGTGCCACCTAGTGACCAAGCGGAAGTAGATTAGTGGTTAGTAGGACTAGAATATATATAAAAGAAAGGTGACTTTCCTTTCTTAGGAACCTTTACACTGATACTTTTCAGTAACTATATATATTTACAGAAGAGAATTAACTTTAAACTCTTGATATATCTAACACTCTTTCACTATATGAATCGCTTTAGAATTGCACAGAAATCGCCTGATGCTGAGTATGGATCCCCAAGGATAACCACGCTGAACATCATAAACTACTTGCGCAAATTTTGATCTCACTAAAACACTGCAGTCCAAAAAGTAATCCATCAAGATGTTGTATAGATCTCCGGGACATAGAGATGCTCTATCCCTGCAAAGGATACTCCCCCACCACAGGGCATCAAACGTGCCCTTAAAGTCCACAAACAAACTGAGGACATATCGCCGCGAATCATTAACAATGTTCATTAATTTCTTTATAGTATCTTCTGTGGACCTACCTTTTTAAAACCAAACTGTTTATCAGAAGTCAAATTCAAATTAATATATCTAGTATTATATCTGTCTATAATTAAACGCACATATATTTTGCCCAATATGGGCAACAGTGCAATTAGTTGATATGAACTCAGTTCGCTCAAGAGCTTCTAAAGAATCTTTAAGATCACTCTAAGGACAGCAGTTTTCCATAATTCAGGAAATATACATTCCTGCAAGTAAGACTTATAAAGTTCAAGTAAAATATCTGAACATATTGCATAAAATCATTTTATAACTTTGGTCTCCAAAAGATCCAAACCCAGCGCCTTATTATCCTTGACGAGGGACACAGCCAAATCAAGTTCATGTCTCAAAAATGGAGGTTCTTTATCTTCTGAGTTATACTGACTATTCTCTTCCAAAATTCCTTTCTTGTCTACAGTATTTAAACTAAGATCATCAATTAAAAACAAACCTGACAAGATCTGATCGACCAGTGGTGGGAATCAAAAATTTTAAAAACCAGTTCTCTATTGCCTTACTCTCCCTTTTCAAGGTAAAAAAGAAAAACCAAGCATAGACCAAAAGTAGCATAGCTTGCATGGCATTCAATGTGAAATGGCCTTCAGGGACCGGTCTGGCGAACTCGGGGAAATTCTAGGAACATGGTCGCGCGAATCAGCTCAATCCCCACCACCGTGCTCGACAGACCCAGACTAAGTAGTCATTTCACCTGCCCCATCTGTACAAACACTAAACATAATATCACTAACAAAACATTTTTCAGTGACAATTTTATATACTGTACTCAAGGGATCTGCATGCCAGCCAGATCTACAAAGTTTTGCCAAGCATCTTCTTTATATTTTCTAATTTCCCTGGAGTACAGTGACCTTAAATTACAATATATATTTTTTAAATCTTCTATTGTGATGGAATTTGCTCCTCTATGGGCCCTTTGATATTGCTTATGAGCAACACGTACTAGTGTTCTCAATTCATTCAAAGTTTAGTTCCACCAGGGAACACTCCTAGAATATTTCTTCCTTTTACTCATAGATGAGGAGCTAGCCAGCTGTAAAATTTTTTGTCACTTTCCTGGCCTTATCCACACCAATATCATCCCAGTTTTTAATCTCCAGATCCTCATTCTGATAATCTCCTCAAAAAATTCCATTTAATAGTTTTTATGACAAACTGTTCTATTTTCTGCCAGGTCCAAGTAACATAGTACTTAAACGAGATACATCTGTGGTCACTAAGGACAACACGTCTAATTTTTTTTGGCATAAGCATATCACAAATACCGCTTCATCTGCATCAAAAAAAAAAAAACTGTTTTATTATGAAGCTTATGTGATTTATACAGTTATTGACTGTATAAATCACAAACTAACTTTTTTCTCTTTGTGATTTACTCCTGCTTCTGCACTTTGTAATAACCTTCCCTCATATTATTTCCTAAATATTAAAATCTAAATTTAAGTCCAATGTGAATTTGCACAAAACCTAGTTCAAAATGGGATTAAATCAATACTGACATGAGCATATATAATTCCACTACATGAAAACAGTATATTTATCTACTCTGTCATCTACTAATTAACTGTAGCATGTAATTATGGTGAATTGTTTACAGTTGTAAACTGTAAAATCTATAAAAGTATGCTGGCTAACAACTTTATTTATTAATCAAGAATTTTTATTTAATTTATCCTTTGACTACTATTTGTGAATAAATGGCAAATTGTGGACATAGATTATTGCACTTGCAAGACCATACTGGTATGACTCAATGTGAGTTGCCATGCAAGTTTAGAAGCTATAACTAAATTGATCAAACCAAAAGAAAGAAATGGGATCTGTATCATCAAGAAGGAAAGGTAAATGTGGTTAGAAATGAAAGCCCACCAAAAGAGATCTATCTGCACACACACACACACACCTATATTCACTCCTGAACATACATTTTAGGCTCATTGAGGCTGGTCAAAACTTTTGCGGTACAGGCAGTGGATAAGCAGCTGTAAACTAAAACAATGAAAAGAAAAGGAGAATCTCAGGCTAAGAATGAGCAGAAAAAGGTTCTGTTTAGTGATGGAAGTCATTTTGACATATAAGGACAAATATATGCACAGCAGAACAGCAATGATTTATGTATATCCAACAAACAATAAAATTCCAGAGAAAAAACATATCATGGACCAGCCCAGGACCACTTAGTGTAGTGCTAGATATAATGAAGAGCAAGAAACACACTGATATTTTATAAAGGAAAATGCTTCTTGATTGTAAAAGCTCAATCCAAACATGCTCTTGCATGTTTCAGCATGACAATGCCTAGTGCCATATTTCCAAATTAGTATATAAATTTGGGGAAGAAAACAAATACAGTAAACCCTCGCTAATCCAGATTAATTGGGGGGAGTGGTCATTCAGATTAAGCAATAATCCGGATTAGTGAAGCAAAAAGACAAAAAAACTTGGAACACAAATAAATGAAAATTTAATTATATAGATAGTGCTGATGAAAATAAATAAATATCACTATAGAGCCTTTATTTAAAAACGATAAAAAGACAATACATTTATCCATCGATAGAAGGTTAAGAAGTCGTACTTGTTTTTGAATGTAATAATGCAAGTTTGAAGGAACTGTAAAGTTTTATCTGAACAGGACCTCTGATGCTGTTCTTTAATTAGGATCACCCTCACAGTTCTTAGGTGTTCATAATACCTCTGCAATTTTTGAGCTGTTTTAGAGTCCACATAATTGATTACTGCATCAATGCCATCTCTTGCAGAGCTAAGAAGTTTCTTCTTAATTGTAGATTCTTGTAGTTTCTTTTAACATTATCTGATTCTTCTTCCATAACAGAATCCTTAATAACATCTGCAGCAATTTCTTCCTCTGTCAGAAGCTGAAATCCAGGATCTTGGATATTTTCTTGCATTATTTCAGTCTCTCCAGCTGTCCTCAACACAATCTAAAAATCTTCTGGCTCTAATCCCTTAAAGTCAATATCACCATCTGTATTTTGCAAGGTTTTTTTTTTTTTTCTAGCCATTCACTAAAGTTTCCTTTTTTGTATCCCTCCATGCATTGGCCCAGTTTAAGATAGCAGATTTGATATTTGCCAGGGTTCTTCTTCCTCTTGTTTTGTTACCTTCATCCATTCTGTCTTCCAACATTACCATCACCTCATCAAGGAACTTGCACTTGTAGAGCCTCTTGCAGGCCATAATGATGCCTTGGTCCATGGGCTGTATTAAGGCAGTTGTGTTTGGCGGCAAAGCCAAACCATCCAGATCAATATCTGGATGTGCAGGGGCATTGTCAAAGATTAGAAGTGCTTTAATATGGTAATCTGAAAATTTCACTGCTTCTTTCTGGTACCTCTTGACTTCGGATATGAAGTGGTTAAGGAACTAATTCTTTTGTAATTTCACATGTGAACCAGGCATTTTGCGAGTTGTAGTAGACAATATGTACATACAGTCTTTTAATACCCTTGGATTCTTAGCCTTGCCGGCCACAACAGACTTTGGCCAATGAGTTCCATCTGCAATGGCACAAAGAAGTGCTGAAAACTTCTTGCACTTTTTCCACATTGGTGTTGAGTACTCTGTATGAAAGACTTGTGTATTTTCTGGTAGACTGAGCCAAAACAGTCCTGTTTCATCAGCATTATATATTTGAGAATAACAAAGACCTGATTGTGTTATTATTTTATTCAATATTTTTTTTCTAAATGGCTCAACACCTTCAACATCACCACTTAGGGCTTCACCTCAAATTTTTATATTAGTGATATCATGCCTTTGTCTAAATCACCCCATCCTGAACTGCAAGAAAAAATTGTTTAACTTAAAATGATTTGCAAACTTTTCTGCTGCTGACTTTAAGCTCAACACCATGCACAGCAACTGGGAATGGGACTAGAGCTGTGCAAGCAAGGCACTTTCAATAAACATTGCTAGATGCACAACTGCATATATATGCATGTTAAGATACAATATGAATTAGGTGCCATTACAACAAGGTTTTGCCTCAGGTGCCACAAACACTAGCACCAGCCCTGATGCCAATGCCACTTGATCATTGCTGTGAATACCTCTTAAATACAGCTTCTTCTTCCAGCAACACTTCTTTTGGCTTTTTTAATGTCTGTCTATTTGATGCACTGCTTTTATCACTCCCCACAATTTAATTTTAAAGCAAATGCCTTTATAGATTCTTTTTGTTTTTTAATATCTGAATATCTGACACAGTCTGTTGGCCAATACCAAATTCTTCAGTAATTTTTTTTCTTCCAGGAACACCATTTTCAAGTTGTTCTATCACTTTGAGCTTGTTAATGATAGTTAAAGTAATGTGTTTTCCTTTTTATTCCACTTTTTAATTCTTTAAAACCCATAATTATATAAAATATGTTAACTTATGTATGTATAAAGAAGTATGCAAGTGAAGCAATATAAGCAATAATATCTGTCTGACTCGGAGTCAACAACGATACTGAACAAGGCACAAGACAATGTAAAGTATGTTCCATCTCTCTCTGCGAAGTCAATCAGCGTGTAGTCAGAGTGGCTCATCTGCCTTCATAAATCCCATGTCTCTTTCAAAATATTCAAATGCGAACAAAATTTTTCATATTTCGATTTGGATTATCCGACATCCGGTTTAACTGTAACTGGATTAACAAAGTTTACTGTATTGGGTCCTGGGAACTCTCCTGATATAAGCCAACCAAATATCTGTGGGTTTCTAAGAGAAACCAGTGGAAATTAGACTGTACTAAATAAAAAGATTATTTGTTCCTAATGAATTAATGAAATATGAGTAACACTATTAGATCATATGAACTGTTGTAAGCAAGAGAATTTTATTGTGAAAAAAAGTATTACATTAAAAAATTTAAAATCCGATTGGATTTTAAACTACTGCTACTGTTAATAATTGATGGAGCTTCTTTC
This sequence comes from Mastigoproctus giganteus, assembly GCF_048544385.1. Lineage (NCBI taxonomy): Eukaryota > Metazoa > Arthropoda > Arachnida > Uropygi > Thelyphonidae > Mastigoproctus > Mastigoproctus giganteus. The sequence continues at coordinate 54,576,105 of NC_143578.1, read as the reverse complement.
TGTCAAAGGCTGAATAAGGAAATCCATCATATTTTGCAATGTGTGTAACTTCCCAGACAGCTGTCTCAGTAGTTACACTAATTGCTTCAATAAATTTCTTAGCATAATGCAATTAGAGAAATCAAAGCTTAAGCTTGATGATTTCATGTTCAGTGTAAAAAAAATGGCAAGCCCACTTTAAACTGCATATAGATTTTGGCCCTGCATAATTTCCTACAGCAGACAGTTGTATAACAGTCAATCCAGAATTCCAATTAAATACTCAAACTTAATATGAAGTTGTGGTGAAAGTTGTTGTTGTTTAAGCACATCAGGCACTTAGAAAGGAAGGAAATCGAGAGCTAATGCGAGCCCTGAGTGCATGATAGGCTCACCCTTGTCTCTATATGTATTTGTGTCCACATGTAGATGTGAAGATTAAAACACAAGTCATTTCTAACATATAATAAATCAACAAACGTTTATTATTTTAAGTTTGTAGAATTTTTACCAATTATTAAGAATTAATTTACTTTAAAAAAATGTATATAATATTAGGGTCTTAGCTGAGCCTAGAGGAAAATGCTACTTCCTCCACCTGAGATTGGCTAATTACAGCCTCGATTGAAAACAACTTTAGAAATTCCTTTAGTCATAGATGGGAATTGAATCCACACCTCTTCAAACAAGTGATGAAATTACTATACTGTCATGGAAGACTGCCACAGTGGTGCAAGTTACAGTATAGCAGATTCTATCCTAAGCATTCATATTAATCTAGAATGAACAAAATTTTGACAGCCTTGACAGGGAATGTAGTTTGGTATCACCACTAGTACTGCTACTGTCATGCAGCAAACATGCTAAGAAAAATATATCTGGCGAAGGTAAAGAAAGCCTGCATGAGAAGCACGCAAAAGTTCGATGAAATTTACTGGTAAAAGTACTTTGCTGTAACTGCATTTGTATTGTTGCTTGCTCAGTAAACAGACAGTGGGTGTTATTGGTCAGGAGTTGAAATTGAATCCCATGGGAAATTGAAAACCTCCCGAAGTGGAGGGGGTAACCTGACCCTTTTCTTTAGAATCACTGGTGGACTAGCGGATAAATTGTTTATTAAGAAAACAAAAAGGCAAAGGAAGCCCACATGAGAAGCACGGCAATTTTCGAAAAAGTTTACTGGTGAAACTACATTAAGAACATTTTTTACGACACCAGAACTTCCAATATGACTCTGTTCGTGATTCTAAAGAAAAAAGGACAGGTTACCCCCCTCCATTTCAGGAGGGTTTCAAGCTCCCGTGGGATTCAACTTCTACTCCAGACCAATAACGCCCACCGTCTGTTTACCGAGCGAGCAACAATACAAATGCTGTTACGGCAAAGTACTTTTACCGGTAAATTTCATTGAACTTTTGCGTGCTTCTCATGCAGGCTTTCTTTACCTTAGCCATATATCTTGTATTAATATAATTATAAAGGGTCTGTGATGGGCCCACAGTTTTTGCAAAAGTTTTTACTTAGAGATGAAAATATCTTTTATCAAAGATCAATTCTTAAATACTAATAACTGACTTAACTTTTATCGCAGATCAATACCTAAATATTCACTTAAAATGAATATTCATATGCTTCCTTATCTCTTTAAAAAATACTAGCAGTCTCTTTCGTTCAAAGCTTGTTAAAACTTTTACACTATTTACTTTTAACTTCATGTTTTTAACCCACTCACAAGTACATGGGGTCATTTCCATCCCCCAACCTCTTTTGCATTCTAAGGCTTAAGGCTATTCTGTTCATCTTTCATGACTTTTCAATAAGGGCACTGGCTTCACCATTTGAAAATTCCTACCATACAATTCAGGAACTGTTAAAATGATCTAAACACAGAAGTTTTCATGTGCCTGGAACTAGACTAAATTACAGTTTTAATACTATTGCTATTACAGGCAGTTCTTGATTTTCGTGTTTTCGCTTTACAAGTTTTTTTTTTTTCTTAAGTATCAAGTATCAATAAAATCGAAAATATGAATATTATTTGCAAAAAATGAATGTCAAACATTCATAAATACCGCATTTCAAACCACATGCATCGCTATACAATACAGTGTACCCAGCTTTACGATATTAATCTGTTCCAGAGACACCATTGTATCGTTAAAATATCGTAATATGAACCCAATAATACATTGTTTTTTGGTTATTTGTTTCAAGATCTCGGAAGTTGAAATTTTCGTTGTATAACTAAGCTATTTATCTCTCTAAAATGTAATTTTTAAGGTCACGAGTGTGACCTTAAGGCTATATAAAAAGTCGTGAGCATGGTTTGTTTGTAAATTGTATTAGTTACCAATTCAAATCATTAAAATGCACTACACTTTCATCATTATCATATGTTCCGTTATAAGAATCAATTTTAAACGCCTTTGAGATATTTTTCTAAAGCACATTTCTGGAGGTCACGACCATAAAACAATAAAAACAATTTGCACTTTCCGGCTTGTTGGGCTTTTCTGTTATTGCAAGCAATTATAAATGGGTAGTAAACTCGAACTTCTTGCATTTGCGAAAATACTGATAGCTGGAATTGTGTAGGTTTTAACATTATGGTGAAATATGTTTTCCCTTTACCGAAATCTTCAATCATATAAAAAACATAAATAAATTTTCAGAATCTTCTCTTCATTCCTTTTTTTTAAGCTTTGTAAACTTGGTATTATGTGAATAGTGTTAGTTGCAATTTGTGCCATTAAAAAATGCTTATGCATGCAATTGTGAAATTTATACTTAAAAGAGATTATCTTGGAAACAAATGCCTCTCGAAACATTTCTGAAGAAGACGACCCCTTGTGCAACAAACCAACGAGTGCCAAGCCAATAATAAGTGATCAATGAGTGTGCATTTAGTCGATGATGATGAAGAATAAACATTCTTTAACATTTGTAAGTCGTAAATAATTTCTCTATTATTATAATTTGCTTGATTTTATAGGCTAAGTTTTCATTTCTTTGGATAAATCAATCATTGTTTAAACATAAACTAATTAGCTAACTGATTTCATTGTTCAGAACGTAACCCCTATTTTTAACCTTATGTCTATGTGAAATAAATTCCCGCTTTACGAGCACGCGCTAGGAACGAATTAACTCGTAAAGTCGAGAACTAACTGTACATCGTTTAACATAAAAAAATGTATTAAATAATTTTCATTATTTTAAGAAAACACTTTAACTGTTTCAAAATAACAGTCTAGAATTTTGTAAAATAAAGTTTTAGAAGTGATGATCATCTGATTAGCTTACTGCTTCTGGGCTTTTCCAAGAAAGAAAAGGAAGAAAAAGCAAAGGGTGCAGAATTTGGGGTGGAGGATGAGCAATTTATTCCCAACTGCACCAGAATACAAAGTAACATCAACATACAATTCGCCACGAACAGTGGAGAGGGTAGGAAGCTACTGCGGGTCATTTTCCACTCCACACCCAGAAGAGGAAATTAATTCCACCAGGAGTAATCCTCTATCATCAGAAGTTCGCGCCCCATTGCATTCGAATCCGCAGCAACTAAGGTTTTACATTCGATATGCCATCAACCTGCTCAAGAAACTAACATACAGTTGTATATCATCCCCATATTTACAGTACAAGGAAACCAGATATACAGAGCCAGCAGGAGTACAAATTTCACAGGACAAGCCACATGCAAAACATAATAATGTAATCATAGTAACCACTAAATTTGGGTTAAAAACAATAATCGCAGGATATAACCATATGGCATGTCACCAGTCTATATAACTCTGTACATAACTGGGTATCCTCGGACCTTGCTCAGATAAGTGTATGGCTCCCGAACAAGTAAAATGTCATATCTCTCCTCCACTACCACACGAGAGTTGAGCAGCGACACATGCTGGGCATTCACCTATAAAATCTTTAGATTAAACATATTTATACTATTCATAAACTACCTTATTTTTATTGTTGTCCAAATTCCTTACATATTCAGGACATAGTTTATGAACAGCCGAATACCACAAGTGTAAAGTATGTTAGTTGTCTGATGCCACCGGGGGTTTCCCCCAGTACCGCATTGTATTCTTCGTAAGTGATACAGAAAGAACTCTGTGGAGGCCAGAGATTTAAAAAGGGTGTGGGGAATGGTTTGCTGTGTAGTGTTATGTTCTGTTGTTTCACTGACCATTTAGCCATTGAGCCCCATATTGGGACCCACCATTGCCCACACTTTGCCACGAAGAGGCAAGTCAGGCACCCAGTAGATTATTTAAGTACTCTGGCAGGCCCCACCACCTATTTTCTGAGGATTTTGGCAAGACCTATATTAAAAAATTATGTATCAGGTACATAATGAGTTGATGCTGCTCTACTCCAGCCATTAAAAATGTCTTTACCACAGGAACTCATTATGAAACTGGTACAGTAAAATAAAACATTATGAAACTGGTATAGTAAAATAAATAAAAAAAGTATTTCTGCATTACTTTTATTGATTGTACATTGTACTAGTGAACAATGAAATAATTCGTATAAAATATATTATAATAATACTAAATTCATTGGTCTACGGTAACTGAAATAAGATATATAATTTTGACACTCAAAATGATTTTAATTCCTGAGTAAATACTCCATTGACTGTTGTTCCATTACGTGTAGTATTTACTAAAGTATTTGATTTAATATCTAAATTGAAGACATTTTTCATAAATTTACAAAACTTCTTTCCAACTTCAGAATTTAATTCTAGATTGAAATCACCAGCGAGAACTATAGTTATACAATCCAGTGGCTCTTTCAATAATTCTGCACTTTCAATGGAATACGGCATCAAATTCTTGTTTATGAATTTTTGAATTATATCTAACGACATCCCTGGAGTGATGTATATGGCAATGATGAAAATAGATTCACTATTGAATTTGCATAAAGATCCACAAATGTCTCCCATTTCATCTGATACCGCTATCGAATTACTGCTATTATGTTGTGTAAAGATATGTGGTATACTGGTGATAGTTGAACCTTCGTGTTGATATATTGTAACATCACCATTACAAACATCCAACCTTTTAAATTGAGTCACATATTGGAATGGTTTAAGTAATATATGTTCATCATTATCCAACCACATTTCACTTAATATCAATATTTTGGATTGCTGTAAGATTGTCTGTTTCAATATCTCGAACATGGAGCGGTAAAATTTGTATGTTCATTGATGATATAGAGCAAACACTTTGTATGAAATCTTGCAGTTCATCCTGTAGAGACGGTAGCTTATTATTTTTCAAGTGATCTAGTTCAGCACGAAGTTCTATATTATGCTGACCCCATATAAATGTAGGAAGAAGGCGAAGATAAAGAAGAAGAAGAAGACCATAATAATGTTTGTTGTTGAATTAACAATAGTTCATCATCATTGTTAACAGGTTCCACAATTTCATCTGAATGTTCCTGTTCACTATCATCATTTGTTCCCAAGAAATTGTCACTCACTTTTATGCCATAGAATTTATACAAAGGTGAATTTATCAAATACCATAACCATATTTTCACTATTTTCTTCTGCACACATCCTTGTAGATATGATGATTTATGTATGAGTCTTCGTTTTATATGTACATTAATAGCATAATCGTCATCTAATTCTCTAGGTAACTGATGAACCATCATATTTATGTTAACTGGTACATTTATTACTTGTCCAATGATCCCATATTGTCCATGTTCATAACGTAAACAACAAATTTGCATAAAGGGTAATCGTGGTGATATCAAATGCTCAGTTACAACACCCTGCAGAGGCAAATGAGTAGGATATGTTGAATATATAAATCCATTTGACGTGGCCATAGTTGGTATCGATCCCTCTTTTAGTGAAGTATGTCATATATTACACGTCATGAAAGTATTCAATTCTTGTAAATGAAATTCGTTTTGAAGTAATTCATATGAAGTTGTTGAAAATGGTTTCAAATCTAACTGATTTGAATTTCATTATTATTCAGAATAGTTTGAATTTCTAATTTCTTTTTCTTCTGTTCACGATATACCTTCATTATTTCAGCTCGAGGTTTTTTGGGTGCACTTTGAGAACTAGCATAACGAAACCTCTTGTTGAATTTCATCTAGATTCACATTTCTGTCCAAATTCCCTTTCTTTCTTTCACGATATTCCTTCGAATGTTGGGCTGTAGATTTTGGCACAGTCACTCATGTATTAATCATTAAGCTGATATCATGGTATAACAGTGCGTCACTGCTCAATTGTACTTGTTGCATCACTGCCCTCGTTGTGTCACTGCAGCAACAAGTACAACGTACGTGCATCGGGTTTCATGATGATTTCTAGGTAATGTAACGCTTTTTTCCAAATAATGCCAGTAAAAACATTTTGTTGCATCACTGCAGCAACAAATACAATGCATGTGCATGGGGTTTCTTGACGATTTCTAGATAACATAATGCTTTTTTCCAAATAATGCCGGTAAAAACGTTTTTACCGTCAAAAAAGGGGTGAAGATCATGTACTTGAGAGCCATAGTCTAAGCAGGACCTGATGAGAGCTCTATAAAGATGGATCAGAGTATATCAATCAGTGTCCCGTGATGTAGATGACACAAACCAGAGGATATTCAATTTCTTCAAACAGATATGTGCTTGAAAGTTCAGTTTCCTATCTAGTATCAGGCCAAGAAAATGGGCAGTCAGAGCAAGGGTACTGGCACATTATTTATCTTTAGCTCAAGATCGGGATGAAGTGACTGTGGTTTACAGAAGTGAATAGTGGCGGATTTCTGTTCAGCAAGACAGTATCCATTGCATAAGGTCCAGAATTCTATTCCTGCAAGAGCAATTTGTAATTGTCTTTCAATAGTATTCATACTCCATGATTGGCAGGATATGGTGAGGTCAATGCATACATGTATACTTCAATATTTTTTGGAAAATCTTGCAATATGTTGTTGATCAGAATCGCAAATAGGGTAGCACTCAGTATGAAACCCTGTGGAACACCCACTTGAACTTTTATTGATGATGAGAGCACATTTCAATATCAGACTTGAGCGGTGCTGATGGATACGTCTATGGCTGATGTAGTACCTGTAGGTAGTTGAAAATGACTTGGAGAGTCAGAGTTTAACAGTCAGATTCTGGTTACCCAGGAATATTTCAATTAATTAGCCTGTGTCCTATCCATGTAGAAGATCCCTACAATGGATGGTGAACATTAAAATTATCAAGCAGAGAGACAGGAAAGGTGGTGGTAGTTTGATAAGGTTGTCAAGTTCACTCTGAGAGCAAGGATAATTCAGTGAGATATAAATGGATGCAAGTGTTAACAATATTCTCATTGCCATACGAACTGCTACAACTTCTAAGGAGGTTTGTAGTTGGATATGTCTTGATGGTATAGTAGATTTTACAAGAATAGCTAATCCACCAAGACCAGAAGTATCAGAATCACTGTTTTGCCTAAACATAATATAATTTTTGAATTTGAAAGGAACTTGTGGTGATATAAAGGTTTTCTATAAGCAAACACCTACTGTGTTCATTTGAATAAGTAAGTCACTCAGGTCATCGATATTACATCGATAATTTTAGAGGATGTGTAATCCTCTAAAATTCCATTGTAGGAATTTGGTCATTGGATGGGTTTAATTGAGGAAGACTGATCTGATTGTTTTTTCTGAGAAGGTTTCTGTCTGCTTGGTTTTGATTTTTTGCTTCTGGGAAAGATTGAGGGTCCTTTATCCATGGTATCATTAGCATGTAATTCTAGTACTGTGTCATTGTCCTCTGACTGAACATCAGTTTCCATGTTGTAATTGCATGGTTTCTCTTTCTTCTGATATTCAACGATACCTGATTTTGTTGTTTTGAGCAAGGTTGAGGTAGCATCAGTTGGGATACTGATCGATGTATTGCTGGTTTCACTAACTTTCGCTGACTGTAAGATTTTATTGCATGTTAGCACAGTTTTGGTCCAGGTGGCAAAGGAAATGTTCAGTTCTATGGAGGCATTGTTTGAGTTGATGTTGTTTTTTGGTGCAAGGGCTACTTAGGCTATATTGCACCTATCAACGTTATGAATGTTACACATGCATGGTGACTGTTAGAGCATTAGTCAAAAATTATCATATAATTTTATCTGTTTAGTAAAGTGAAAAAACTCCAGCAGATTAGCGTTGTTACCTATGATGTGGCAGAGTGTCAAGGGTTCTTTAAGATTTGGCAGAAAGCTAAACGAGACTTGGCAGGCAGTGGTGTATAAAATACACTCAACAAGAATATGCTTCATTGTAAGTGGAGAGTTGCACTGTGTGCATTGTGGAGGATCATTACCTGTGAGATGATGGAGGTGGGTAAGTTGACTGTGGCCAATTCGCGTTCTGGTTAAGATTACTTCCTCCCTTCTGTTTGGTTCAGGTTTTATTTGGGGAGTTTATTATGCATTCTCCATACGTTACTTTTCTAGTCAAGATACAGAACATAATACTGTGATAATTCTCTGTTGGATGGATGTTTAGCAGCATAGTCTGCACATTCGTTTCCTGGTATCCCAGCACAGCCTGGAATCCAGCAGAAAATGACCGCTCGCTGGAGTTCTTGGAGATGCATCAGTTTGGATTTTATGAACTTTATTAAAGGATGTGGTTGAGAAGAAATATTCTGTAAAGCTATAACCACACTATGGGAATCTGTATATATCATGCTTTTTTTGGATGGGCAGATGGAGAATATTTTATATTGCAAGTTTGACGGTACATAATTCAGCTGTATAGCCGCTGCATTCATTGAGAAGTGGTACAGAAAAGGTTTTATGAGGGAAAATGGCTGCTGCACCCAGTTTTCTGAGCAGTGCAGATGGGCTGCCAGGGCAGGTCATGGAGACTTGTCAATGATATACAGGAATTTTGATAGCAGGGATAGGGAGGTGATTATCCCATTGTACTAACAATGGTCAGGCCACACCTATAGTACTGTGTACAGGTCTGGAGGCCTCATTTTAGGAAGGATGTAGAGCTGTTGGAATGAGTACAAAGAAGGGTAACAAGATTGGTGAGGTGAACAAAGGATGCTCATACCAAGAAAGGCTTAAGTTCTGCAAATTGCAGCACCTGGAGAGTAGGCACCTACGAGGTGATCTGATTGAAGTGTATGAGGCCTTGAATGGGTTGAGCAAGCTGAATGCTGATGGGATTCTTCCTCTTGATCAGATTAAGAATCTAAGGGGGCACAGATTCAAATCAAAGAAAGACAGTTGTAGAATAGATGTGCAGAATTTTGCCTTTAGCCAGTGGGTGGTTGATTGGTGGAACAGACTTCCATCTTTTGTTGTGGAAGATAGCCGAAATAAATTTAAGGCTGAGCTGGAAAGGCATTTGGAACGAATGGAGGGGTGAAATGGGAGGATTTTTTTTTAACTGATGGTGCATAAGCTTGCTTTCTTGCATTGTATGCCTCTGCTAATACTAATGCTAAGTAAAAGAGACAGTATTTCACAAACTTAAACCACACCTAAAAGAAGTTGTAGTTAATGGTTTAAGGAATATTAGGAACAAAGGGGTACTAATTATCCCATACTAACCTGCTGTGCAGTATTTATTGTAATCTCCTATAGAGCTGGCATATGGTTCCATCATATAGCCATAGCAAGAAACAGGGCAAAACTAAACAGTATGCAAATAACAATTCTATTAACAATACCCAGAGCATGTTGCAGTGAGTATCGCAGCTTTACAAGTTTAGGCCAGCACTCCACCACTACATCTAGAAATAGCAAAGAAAGGGCTATATTAGAGACTGGAAAAAGGAATCCCCATGGAATTTGTAGTCATCACTCTAAACCTTGCCAGTGATATCAGGCAGAAAGAAAACAAATTGCCATCCAATTACATCAAATATGACAAATCGAATGGGAGCAAGAAACCAAAGGTGCTGTCACCAGAAAGTTTCTTCAACAAGTGGCTATGGGTAGCCCTAAGCCACCTAAATGGTATGCTCCAGGACTGTTTACAACCTATTTATTGATTGGCCATAGGTCTCTCAATGCCAAATTGGCTTCCTTAGGACTGACTGTACCTGTGGTGAAAATGAGGATTGGGCATGTCCTGTACAACTGTACAATATATAAAAACCAAAGAAACCAGCTTATTACAGAAATTGGTTCCCTTCCTATGGGCCAAGAACACCTATTTATAAGGGAGGAGAGCCTTTATAAGGCCTTCACCAACTTTGCACAAAAAACATTTGAAATCAGGAGAGACTTACAAAGACAGTCCCTGTATCAAATCCATAGCTCATTAACTAAATCAGCCCATGCCACACTCACAGAATGACAAGATTAACTTGACATGACCATTTGAAATGACAAAACATACCAGACAAGACTGCCAAACATAACTTCTCCTCCCAACCAATTGTTGGGGGACCCCAGAGGCAGAAAAACAATCTATGTGACTGAATGGAAATAAGGGCAGGCTGGTACTGCCCCCATCATAGCACATGTCCTAAAACTTACTTGGATAAACATATCTAAATTGACCAAATAACCAATAGGACAACCAGGAGGCTAAATGGTGTTTGTGGTCGAGGCTACCTCTCAGCTGAAGAACAACAGTAAACTGAGTCACTGCGGTATCCTTATGTGAATGAGCAAGTATAAATGCTAGGAAGTGAGTAGATGCATGGCTGTGAGTAAATAATTTTAAAGACCGAGTACTGTGGTAAATGTAAGTGACTGATTGCTGTGATGAATATGAGTGACTGAATTAGGCAATGAATGTGAGTGACTGATTGCTGTGGTGAATATGAGTGACTGAATGATGCAATGAATGTGATTATCTGAATGCTGTGACGAATGTCACTGATTGGATGTAGTGGTGAATGTGAGTAACTAGTGGGGTAAATGTGGATGACTGAATATGTGTGACTGGGAATGGCTGAGTGCTGTAGTGAATAGGAAACTGAGTGCTGTAATTAATAGGAAACTGAGTAATGTATTGAATAGAAAACTGAGTTGAGCAAGTGAAAAAAATGAATGTGTGGGTGAATAAATGACTGTGTGCATTATCAGGTGAATGTTGAAGTGCATGAGTGAAAATAAGGATATGAAAGAAAAACTGACTGACGCCAACACAATTTTTACCCCAAGAACTTAAATGCTGTTTTTATGGATAGTTTTCGAAAATCACCATGACAGTTTCACATTATGTCACAGTTATTAAATATAGAGGGAGTTACGTTTTAACAAAATATGCCAATTTTACATAATCTAGCCAGTAATGTATGATATATTAATTTATTTTAATGATATAAGCTAATTCTTTTAATTTTAGCAATTGATTCTGGTCTCAGTTTTCTTGTGATAAACATAATCAGACTTCTACCTATAGTTCTTAGGTTCAAATTTCGATGCAACAATTTACAATTTGAAGAGAGCATACTTAGCATTTTTGGGGAGGATTTTTGTAGGCTGTGCCAAGAGTTTTCCAAGAGTAGGAAAAGTTTTTGAAATATTTTGCTTTGGAGGACAGTATGTGTTTTTGCAAAGACATTATTGGACTTAGGTGTTGTGCATAAGTCAGATGAACGGCATTTAGTCATAGATGCCTCATTTTAAGTTTAAAAGCAGTTTTGCTTCATAATGGCAACAAATTTCCATCAGTTCCTGTTTTTCATTCAGTTGGATTTAAAGAAAGTCATGAAAGTATGTCTAAGGTTTTACATTCTATAAAATACCAGGATTATGGTTGGAACATATGCAGTGATCTTAAGGTTATTGGTTTGCTTGTTGGGTTTCAGGGGGATTTCACAAAATATTGTGAAATCCCAGGCGAAGTTTTTTGCTGCTCCTGCAATAGAAAAGTTTTTTCTGTTTTATTAGCTTAAATAGGCTTATTGAATTATTTTCTAGAGTAGCTTTATATTCCTAGTTACGATACTTAGTTTAAAGTTTAACTTAGATAGAGATTTTGTAGGTATTACTTAGTATCGGTAAGGGTATTATCAAATCCACGTGTTACAAGTTGCAGCTCCGTTGAACAAGAAGTTTTTTAGCCATATTTAGCCACTTTATTGACCAATTGTTATATCAAATTATTTTCTTCAAGTAGCTTATAGACCTAATCAGGATCCTTAGTTTATTCTGAATTGACACAGCGAGATTTGGAAGTTAATTAATACTTAAGTGTCCGTAGATTTACCATTCGTAACTTGCCTCCATTGTTATACGATACATTATATCCTGAACTAGATAGTGTAAGCTTAGTGTAGTATAGTATATAATATAATATTTTCAATTAATCAGTAAAGTCTATTAATCTTGTTAAATTTCATTGTCAATTAAATTGTACTCTTTAACTAAATACATATAATGACTTAGATTACAAACGTAACATAATTAATTAATACATAACTTGATACAGAAGTTATACAAACGGAACTGGTAGATAATACTCAATACTGAAAAATATATATAGCATTATAATTGTGTTGGGATACAAGTTTAGGGTTATAATTTTGTACTGAAATTGAAATTTTATTGAAATTAAATCGAAATCATGACTCAGACCAGAGTGGCAAAACAAAAGGCTCAAGCTAATGGGAGTGCTGTGGCTCAGGGGAGAACTAACGGGGGCAGTTGCCCTCTGAATCACAGCCTTTAAAATGCACAGCTTGAGCAATCGGGTACAGGACATGATATTGCCATCGGGGATGTCTTTGTGTGTGTGTGTGTGCAATGTAAGGAGTGTAAGGAAATCAGGCGACAACTCAGCGTTGTTATGGGCCTATATGAGAGCTTGAAGGACAGGGTGGATGCCCTCAAAGGAACTAAACTGAGGGGCCCATCAAGCACTCAGCTGCCCACATCAATGCCAGAGTTTGCACTTGATCATCACGCAACACAGCGGCAACCCCCAAGGCAGAATGCGCTGGTCCCACAGGAACTAGTAGTTGTTGGTGACTCTGTTGTCAGGGAAATGGGGTACATGCTTTGTAAAAAGGATAGGTGGAATAGGACCAGGGTATGTCTGCCAGGGGCAAAAGGTTGATGACGTTGTAGAGTGGATATCATCTTTCAAGGGCACAAAAGGTGATATAGTTGTACACATTGGCACTAACGATATTAAGAGTAGGGGACTGGCAGAATTACTTAACAAGTACAGGTCACTGTAGAAAAAAAAGCCGTGAATTAGGGTTGAATTGAAAGTGTCTGCAATTTTGCCCAGACACGATAGGAGGGAGTATATGATGAGAGCCTTGTCGAACAAATCAGCCCTGGAAAAATTGTGCAAGGCTCAAGTGGTAGAATTTTTTTCAGCCTGGTCTGTACTTATTAACAGGAGAGAGACTGCTTCTACAGGGATGGGATACACTTAAATAGAAAGGGTTCAAGAATATTTGCTGATGCTATCGAGGCAGTGTTAGGTGGGTCGGAAAACTGCTAACTTGGGGGGAAACAAGGAGTAATAGATTAACAGTAGCCACTGGCAGAGATGGGAGTGATTCTTGCACTGATTCTATTGGAATGAGCAGCAGCCTGGAAAACAAGATGCAGGATATTTCAGAGACTGCTGGGAATCATTGCGGTACAAGTAAACACATCGGTTGTGTTAGGGTAGCTAAGAATAGGAACAGGTGCATGTATACTTGCGTGTAACCCAATGCTAGGAGTTTGGTAAATAAAATTGATGAATTTGAGGTATTGCTCAAAACATCAAAGGCAGATATTGTTGGGATATCAGACACGTGGTGTTACACAGATATAAGGAATGCAGAACTGCAATTTGGGGAGCACAATGTGTACAGAAAGGATAGACAGGATAGGAAGGGAGGAGGGGTTACGCTATTAGTTAAGAAACACATAAAATCCAAGGAAGTAAAGCCAGTCAACATCGCTGGAGTTAGTTTGGTGTGACATAAGCATTGGGAGATCAAAATTCAGAGTAGGAGTGTGCTATAGGCCTAATGACTCTGATGAGTATAATAAGAAACTGTACAGCTGTCACTTCTTGCAATTTTAGTTCTTAACAGATCTCCTCTTCAGACAATTCAAGAAGATCTCATTCAGAGATCACACCTCAGGATGAGTTCAATGTCTTGTTATTGGCATTCCACCAATAAAGTTGGCATGGAAGAGCTGTTCGGACTGTTTATCAAACTTCATTTCAATGAGGATATCCCCAGAATGCAGTCATTTTAGAGATTTAGGGGAGCCTGCCAGCCCTTCCAAACCCTTCTGAATAAAGAAGGGTGACATTTTCCCTTTAGGCATATCTCTGGTGGAGTGAATTATCAGTTATCTAGGTGTTGGACCTGATATCATTTCTGTTCTGGGCCACTTTGCTGAAGTTTCTGTACTCATGTTGATGACTTCTGGTAGGACCATGTTGGGAGCCCCAGAAGAAAAGTTGAGATTATCGGGATTCATATTACTTTTTATTGTGGTTCAGTGCCCAGGCTCCTCCCCACCACAGAGCCCAAACAGGACACACCCTACCCGGCAAGCAATAAATGCACTTGGGAGTGAGGCACCAGGGGTACCCAGACACTATACCTGCACTGCTGCCATCCTGAACCCTGTCCCTCGGACCATCTGGTTGGGGTATAGCATTGGCACGGTTGACCCTTGCAGGCAAACCCACTAGCCAGTAAACCTGGCCAAGCCATCCAGGATCACCCGTCTTGTCAAAGCAGGGGCCAAACGCTTGTGTTGAAGCTGGGCCCCTCAACTACCAGGATCCCCTTTCCAAATTTCCATAGGTTGCAGCACATGGCAAACATGCCAGGTTCCTAGACTGTGGGCATTGGATCCCAGTGATGCTAATCTGGAGGACCAACAGCATCACTGGGAGGTCCCCTCACCACACACATGTGCCCATGTTGAGGGGCCTTTTGCCTCTGGCAAACATACCCTGGTCCTATTCCACCTATTCTTTTTGCACAATATATTTCCCATTTCCCTGATGATATAGAGTTACTGACAATAACTAAGTCCTGTGGGATCAGCACATTCTGCCTTGAAGATTGCTGCTGTGTTAACTGATGCACAAGAGTGAGCTCCAGTGTGGCGTTGGGCAGCTTAGAGCTTGATGTGCCCTCATTTTAATTCCTTCGAGGGCATCTACCCTACTCTTCAAACTATCATAGACGCTCATCAGAACGCTGGGTTAGTGCCTAATTTCTTCACACTCTCTGCACCTAGCACACACACAAATACTTCCTCTTTGGCTAGATCATGTCCTGCTCCAGAAAAGTCCACAAAAATTTCACAAGTTGCACATTTTTTAAGACTGTGATGCACTGCAGAATCACCCCTTTTGGTTCTCCCCCAAACCACATCACTCCCGTTACTTTGTGCACGTTGCTTTGCTGCTCTGGTCTGTTTAAAAATAGTGAACATTATTATAGTGAATGTAAAGCATAACCATGATTCCTTTAGCTCTGATGGCAAATATAGTGTGCTTTGGTGTATGCACATTTGAAGGCTAAGAGATTGGCCATGGTAAGATATCATCAGAATATCTGGCACGCTTTGTTTTTTATCTTTTTTGCTGCTGTGCATTCAACATTCCACCAAGGTTTTGAAAATGGAGGAAACTGGTTAGATGTTTTCAGAATTGTAATTGCAGCTGCATGGACAATGTTTTCTGTGATGTATGCTACTGCATACAGTAGTCGGTCAGGAACATCTCATGGCTTCTGACTGACTGTGCACATTCAAAGAGTAAATTAATACAAATGGTAACAATGCAAACATTTTGATAGGTTCCTGACCGACTACACTCATGTTAATCTGTGCCAGATATTGAAAGGCATTTCTGTTAGCCCAATCAATCTTTCACCTTGGTTCCATTAAGTAGGCTTGTTACAACAGGGAAGTGATCACTTCCATAGAGGTGCTGTTTAACCTCCAAAGTGAGTGAAGAAAGGAGAGAAAGGGAGCATATAGAAAGATCAATAGCAGAGAATGTATGAGTAGGCATATAGAAAAAGGTGTTAGTTCCCACATTTATAAGGGAGAGGTTGTTGTCAGTGAGCATGTGCTCTATGACATGTCCCCTTCCATTAACATTGGCACTATCCCACAGGGTGTAATGTCCACTGAAATTGCTCAGGAGTAAGACAGGAGTAGGCAGCTGTTCTTCTTTCTAGGAGATGTCAGCCCAGGTGGAAAATAAACCAAACAGACTGTTAATAAAACCCTACTGTAGGGGGTGAATTGTTACAACTTCTGTGTTGGTGGAAAGAAGAACATATTGAAATGGAGTGTGGTTGCCCAGAAAGCTAGCACTTTTTCATGGGTGGGTCCATCCCCAGTTCTGTTCTTACATACAATAGTATTATGAAAGGAAGGGCTTTAATTTCACTACAATCCACAACAATTCCACTATAGGAATTTAGCCATTATTTTGACTTGGTGAGTTCATCAGGTGGCTTCCAAAGATTTAGCTCTTTTGGAGAAGTATGGATGCTGCCCTGTGTCCATTTCTTCATCTACAAGAGTTCCAAGACTGAATTATCTGGTATCACCTTCTCCTCGACATCAATTTTTTCTTAGGAAATAGACAATACTTCACACTTCTTATTCTTTTCTCCAGCGATTTTTTTTGTTACTGGTGAAGCATTAGGAGGCACCAATATGGGAGTGGTGGCTAATTGATCTTTCTTGTGTAGGTTTTTGTGAGCTTAACAGGTAGCAAGGGTGCCTAATGACACCTTTCCAACCTTTGTATCATCAACTTAGATAATAATAAGCTTTACAGAGTAGACAGAGACAGAGTCTAGTAGACAGAGCTAGCTCATCTGGAAATTCTTTTCTTTGCAACCAATGTAAGAATTGTACAGATTTAAAATTACAACTTGGTGCTTTACAAGAAGAATTTGAGTCACTAAAGAAAGACACGATAGGAGGGATTATGTGCTGAATGCCTTGTGGATTAAATCAAGACCAGAGGGAATCTGCAAAGCTCTAGGAAGGAAACTGTTTATCAGCATAGCCTGCATTTGTAGGCAGAAGGAATTTGTTTTGTAGAGATAGTATTCATTTGAAAAAAGGTGGTTGAAAGATTTTTGCCAGTATCATTGTGGATACTCTAAGGATTCACGGAAACTGCTAGTTAGTGGAGAGAAGGGCAATATAGATTCATGACTATCTGATGATGTGTTTTTGAAGTTTTTTTTTTTAGCTAATGCTGTATAAGCTTGCTTTCTTGCATCATATGCCACTACTAATAATAATGCTAATGCTATGGATCAGGTAATGCTTGCACTCACCTCATGAATTCTTGTTTGTTGCCACAACAGCTGATGCTAATACGATGCTCTGAGGATAGTTTCAAATGAGGGGGTAGATAAAGCTTGGCATGCAAACCTAAATAACTTCAAGGGGGTGTGTCAGGGTAGTAAACTAAAGAAGATTATTTAGTCTCAAATGTGTCTACATTATGTATAATGTATTTAGGAAAAATAGGAAGATAGAAGGGATGGAGGGGTCATGCTTTTTATCAAAAGCAGCCGGAGTGTGAAAAGAGCTTTTGTTGAATCTGAAGTTACATCTGCCAGCATAGAATCAGTGTGGTGTGAGTTAGTTGGAAGCAAAGGAACAATAAGAGTAGGAGTAATTAATCTTCAGACCAGAAGATTCCGAAAAATAAGATGAGAGTCTTTACATATAGATGGAATGGCCAAGCAAACACAAATGTCTTATTATGGGTGACAGTAATCTGCCACAGATTGATTGGAATAAGTGGGGGGAAACTCACAATGGGGAAAAACTTTTTAAAATAAACTAGGTGATGATGATTATTATTTATACCAGCATGTTAGAGACAGTACCAAGGGTGAAAATATTCTTGACCTCATCATTACTATGAATCAGATGACATCACAGGGCTTAAAGTACAGGAACCATTGTCAGGAAGTCATCATGCAATCGTCAGTTGGAAGATGAAAAAAGATGTTGCAGTAGTAAAAAGTAAAGGCACAGGTTTTAACTTCAGAAGATGGGATTTTGACTGTGTAAGACACTATGGGGCATCTGTGAACTGGGCAGATTGCCGAGGAATGGTGAATACATTTGAATTATGGAAACCTTTAAAAGCAAAAATCACAGAAACCATGAACACCTACATATCTTTAAGAAAATATTGCAGGAAGAAGATGCTGCAATGGATGACTTCAAAGCTGGCTGGTCAAATAGAATAGAAAAAGACAGCAGAGCAATGAAAAGTACTGAAGCCTACTGAAGGTACAAGTTGATTTGTAATAGTACCACAAATAAGGTCAGAAAGGCCAAGCCTGCATATGAGAAAGTAGTGGCTAAGAGAGCAAAGAATGGGGAAAAGGAATTTTTAATGTGTGTAATACAACAAAGAAGAAAGCTAATCGGATCGGATCCCTGTGTACTGGGTGTGGGAAAAATCTTAGATAACCCAGCTGATGCTGTGGATGAATTGAACAGGTACTTTTCATTAGTGTTATTGATGAAAGACTCTTCATGCT